>NC_091478.1:80263267-80602017 GCF_036971445.1 Narcine bancroftii
CTTACCTTGTGTGACCTACATGAAATTCAGACCCAGGGCAATGTTTTCTGAACTTCGCCGCATATACCTTTGACCACGTCCATCAGACAGTGGTCAGCACGGAATATCCTGCACACAATGAGAGATGAGGACTTGATGGACATTGTGGGGTGGTTCTTTGAGCAGACTATCCAGGTTATCTGGCAGAATGCCTCCTTGTCACTGCTCACTAACAAGCACCAGGAATTGGCCTGACTAGTGGTGAGAGGAGCTCTCCCAGTCAGATCCTTCCTGAATGTCAGAAATATCACACACCACACACACATTATCCCCGAGATAACTGTGGTGGAGTGAAGCCAGCCCACTCTTTGCAGAATGCAGATTTTCTATATGTGCTTGGAGAAAGATGCAAGGGTCTTCATCACAGTTTATCCGTGACAGAGGACTCTCTGATTTACAGGTTGTTCCCTGGGACGCACACAGTCAGACATTCAGAACTGCCGGAAGACCATCAACTGAGTGAAAGTCACCCTTTGGTCTGCTCAAAGCTAGTTGGTCTTCCAGTACACAGAGATGTCAGAAGTGCTACCATCTGGCATATTTCTAGGGCACAGGAGTACTTGCTGAGGGACACACTGAGGCTTGGTACAGCCAATGGACATTATGGAGAAGGATCATTCTAGAGCTCTTCTGTTACTGGCATGGAGGGGCTGAGACCAAGGGAGACAAAGAAGAGAGCAGAGATTAACTCTAGGGTGCCATTGTGGTGGCAACAAAGCTAAATAGAGAATGAATGTGCAGTGAAGGAAATGTATAGATATGACACACAGAATGATTTTGAATGGTTTTCCTTTATGAATAATTTACTGTGAATTAAATTTATTTTGGGGAAAAAAAAGCTTCTCAGTTCAGTGAGTCCATTGCACCAAAATGTGAACAGAGAAGCACAATGGCCCAGAATTTGTGGTCAGCGGTGAGTGGTTATGGACCACATAGATCAAGATCACATTTACCTCAAAAGGTTCCCACGTTGGCAACATGGTAATCCCTGAAATTACAATTAGTCTCTGTGTGTAACTAAATCCTTCCACCACAGAGATAGAATTTAACAGGAGGGGGAGTGCAAGCCCAGGATGCCGAACATCTGATGGAAACATCAGTAATTGAACCAGCTGTAGTTCCCTCACTGGGCTGGCAATGGTCTGACAGTCAGGAAAGAGTAAAAACAGTTAAAGACTCATCAAAGTCTTCAAATCATGAATAGTTATTTCAAATTTTAGAAAAAAAACATTTAAAATACTTTAAAAAAATCTAAATTCTAAAATGAGCTCATGCTTAAACTGTTTGAGTCAACACTTACCTATTGACTCTTTCAAAACCAATTGACAAATCCTTCCCCACTATCCAGAACATCTACAGAGAACACTGCCATTAGAGGTCAGCAGCAGTCATCAAGTAGCCACACCACCCAGCACACATTCTGTTCTCACTGTTGCCATCAGGAAAAAGGTGTAGATGCCATAAGACTCACACCACCAGGTTCAGGAACAGGTACTCCACCATCAGAATCCTCATCAACAATCTCAATCAGGGAATCATCTAAGGATTCTTACTTGTACACTTTACTGATTTTTGTTATTATCTCTGTATTGCACAGTCAGTTTGTTTATACTCTTTATTTGTTTACATGTAAATGATGTGTATAGTTCTTTTTGTACTACCAATAAGTGGTATTTTTGCCTTGCCCGCAGGAAAAAGAATCTCAAATTTGTATGTGATGTCATCTATTTATTCTGACAATAAATCTGAATCAGAATCTGATTGTTGGCAGAATCACAGACAGCAATGAGGAAATGTGTACAGGAGGGAGATAGATCAGCTTATTGAGTGGTGTCACAACAATGACCTTGCACACAATGTTAGCAGAACCAAAGAGATGATTGTGGACTTCAGAAGGAAGTGAGGAGAGGGTTGAGATCTTCAAATTCCTGGGTGTCAACATCTCTGAGAATCTGTCCTTGAGCCTCCATTTCGATTCAATCACGAAGAAAACTCACCAACCCCTGTATTTTTTGAGGAGCTTAAAAGAGATTCGATATGTCACCAAAGACTCTCAAGAACTTTTACAGTGTACAGTGGAGAGCATTCTGACTGATTGCATCAATGTCTGGTACAGAGGTACCAATGCACAGGATAGGAAAAATGCCAGAGGGCTCTTAACTCGGCCTGCAACATCACAGGCACCAGTCTTCACTCCATCAACAAGAAAGCAGCTTCTATCCTCAAGACCTCCATTACCCAGGCCATGCCCTCTTCACTCTGCTACCATTGGGAAAAAGTACAGAAGCTTGAAAACGATGCTCAGTGGAACAAGGACAGCTTCTTCCCCTCTGCCATTAGATTCCTGAATGGACAATGAATGACAGACACTATATAACTTTGCCTCTTTCATTTTTTTTCATGCACTTATTTATTTTAAAGTGTGGTTTATAGAAATATTTCTAATGTAATGCTGTTATAAAACAATGAATTTCATGGTGTGTTCATGACAATAAATTATGATTCTGATATCCCTGCTTCATAAGAGTCTCCAGGTCAGACTCTTTATCTGTAAACTTGGAGGGGGGGAGGGCGGGGGGGGGGGGGGTAGGTGGAGATAATTAGAACCTCCAGATGTTTTCAAAGCATGTAACTGAAAATAAATTAAAATTCTTTGAAGTTTATCTATTCAGGCAAGTGAAGTTTGTTCAGTGAAAGAACAGTGTAGTATTTTGGTCTTTTAAATTGTTTATTCTTAATACAGGTATGTTAGACATTGTAAGAATAAGTCTCAAGCAACTGGAAAATACCAATCCCCATAGTGCTGGATTCCGTGATTTTACTGCATCAGAATTGGCTGCTCCAAAGATTACAGAGTTAGAAGGTTAATTGGTCACATGAGTGTATTTAGGGATCCTAGGCTTGTGACCTGGAAGGGCTTGTCACCATGCTGTACCTCTAAATTGAAATTCCCTTAAATTAATGTTTGGATGAGAACTATTCCAGTCTCTTTCTCTATGCTACTGAAATTCCAAAATCGGAGGCATGGTGAAAATATACTGCTATTTTCAGGAAGTAATTATAATTGTTATCCACAAACTTTAGCACGTTTCTCTTTGCAAATGGCTTTACAGCAATAGATCATAATGATAGTCTTGTGATGTGGTGAAGAGTTTCTCTTTCTGAGTTCCACTATCCTAGTGATGGGCATTAAACTCTACAATACCACCCCCCCCTCAAAGAAATCAATTATCATTGCTTTACAGGCAATTTTCAAACATAATATTGATGGGGGTTGGAAAATCAGCATGGCTACATTGGAGCATGCTGTCTTTTGTGATATAGTACCTTTTAAGTATCCTAGTGTCATTTCTCTAGTTGGACATCTCCCACCATGTTAGTGGATGAAATTGATGTTTTTTTTTCCCCATAACATTCAACTGGAAAACATGAATAGCATTTGCAACACTCTTATTTGGCAATCCAGCACAGATAATTGGCTTTCCCATTTGCAACTGTAAACTGTAACTGAAATTCAGGCCAGCCACACAGTGCAATTTTCCATTTCACTGCCATTATGTACCATTAATTAAATGATCTATGAAGAACATTTTTCTGTGCATTTCTATCTGGACTGAAAACTATCCATTCTACATATTGTTGAACTGGTTGTAGATCTTTGTCCACCAGTTAATATTTGTTATTCTTTTAATGACAGGCTTTGTATATGTTGTGTAAGTTTTTTTTTCTTCCTATATTTTTAGCTTGTAAATGTAATCCTACCAGGCCTAATTTCCAAAATTCAGGATTAATTTGACCATCCTGATAAATTGCCTTAAATACCATTTCATTCAAATGATACGATGTATTTGGAATTTACATGATTATTCAATAAATAGAAAATAATTGTCAGTCATAGAAGGTATTGAACAGATTTTGTTGCCTCTGTATGTTCAAACCTATTTTGGATCTCCACTTCCAGTCGATATCATTGATGACAGTTTCAAACAAAACTTGAACACGTAAATCAAATCTTTGTTTCAGCACCCATCATGGCCCCCAGTTGCACACGTGTTTCTTGGACCCATGGGATCCACTGAACCAATCCCTCCACACCACAATCTACTGGTAAGATCGAGAGATGACCAGGTCCCAGATGGTAGAACCCATGGCCCCACCTGCAGGACTGCCCCAACCAGCTTTAACAATTAACATCAGCTTCATTGCTTTTAAATGTCTGACATTCAGAGACATTTAACAAGTTCAAATTGGTTTAACTAATTAAATATTAAAATTATTTTTTAAATATGAAACATAAAACTATAACTGATAGTGAAGTACATTAAAATTTAAGTTATTTTTTAATTAATTTAGACATGTATCACAGTAACAGGCCCTTTCGGCCCACAACTCCTGCTGCTCAATTACACCCAATTAACCGACCACCCCTGGTACGTTTTGAATGGTGGGAAGAAACTGGAGAACTTACAGACAGCACAAGTTTGAATCCCAGTCCCAATTGTTGGCACCTTAACAATGCTAACTGCTATGTTAATGGTGTTGCTCTTGTAAATTAATTTTTTTAAATAATTACAAAGTCATTTTTTAAATTTAAAAAAAAACAGCATGCACGTACCATTTTGATGAAGGTTGGCTAGTCCTTTGAAATAAATTGGGAAGAGAGAAGTCGATATTCTGGCACACACATTTCTATCTCCATTATAACAGCTTCCTGAGCATAAGATGCTTACTTTCACAGAATAGGACCCATCTTATCAAAATAACCTTGCCTAATCTTAAGAGTAAACAATAATGAAAAGAGAGAATGTCCATCTTTGTTCATTAACCAAGTATTTAAGTTATTGATTCATAGCAAGTCTCAGGTAATTTTTCTCAAAACACGCTTTACAAACTTTGTTGCTCTTCAAGCAAAAGTAGCACACAATCCACTTCTACAAATATTTTCCAAAATGTTTTTGAATAACAGATCAAAGGGATAACAAGTTTGCAATCAAAGTCTAGTTTAATGTTTTTAAATGTTTAATTTCAGTTAAAGTTATTTCTCAATTCTGCAGTCCAACAGAACATATGATTTAAAACATAACTTGGGCATCTCGGGTCCAGGAACTGATTGCTCAGAGAAGCTCTTTGGTATCAGGGTGGATCAGAGGAGGGTCAGAGCAGGGGTAATGAACCATTCAGAGTTGCATGAACATTGCTTCTTCCACACAATGCCACCTTTTCAGGACCAGGGCCTAGTGTCTCTGTACAGCTGATAATTATCTTTGACAATATTCATTAACAGGGCTTGTACAGACATCAACGAACCAGCATTCCAAGAGCAAAATCTCCAATCTCCAACAATGCTTGACACACATTTTAGCTGGTTTCTTTGACAAAAAGTATTGAAGTGGACACATTTGTTCGATCACAAATGTTGCAACCCGTTCTTATTGCTGAAGATCTTTGTTTCAAATACTACTGGACTGACATGGTTTGGCACCAAAGTGACTAGTTAATAACAGTCACAGAGAACACCATCAAACCACTTTGGAGCAGCACTTATTTTTCTGGAGTAATTAGAAGCAAAAATGCTCTGGCAGGCTCGTTTTTTGACCAGAAACTTTTATTTGATCTGTAGAGTGATAAACCAATGTTCTATCCAATTCACTACAATAAATTAATATTCTTCTGCAAGAATGTGAAACCTAGAAAGCTTTTCTGTCTAAATGTTTATGATATGTAGATAATTTCCACACTTATTCTCGGGTCCAATAACATTCTTTCTGATAACATTCAAATTAGTTATTAACAATTGCCATTAGTTCCAATTGATCTGAAGGACTCTGATATTTAATCTATCTATTTTCATTGGACTGTGTATGTTTATTACCACTGATCTCTGAACCTCTGTTATGATTATCTATATATTTTTGATTTACATAAATCTGCTGTGCTGAGCTTGTTGTCCTGTTCTGCTAACCTAAGAAAGTGTCACTCTGATCTCAGTAATATATTACACTGAACTACGTTCCTCTATTCTGCTGATCGATTTACTTTTCAACTTTGGTCTATATTCTGTTAGATTGACCTATGTAACACAGTCGAACTTTGATCGATTTACCTCAATTTTACTAATTTATGCAACTATATTTCACTGAGTTTTGTCATTCTATCCACAAGCCATCATTGAGCAAGTTGATGTTTTTGCTTTTTCCCTGATTGTTTTACAGTACTGTATTTTGGCCTGGTGTTATATTTCAGATAATGTGATCAATGTCTCTTAAGGCAATGGATTGAAAATGCAATGTGCTTCTATTAATTTTAAATTAATGGCCCTAGAAGCCAACAGGACTGAGCCTCGGATGCTGGTCTCCACCTCTGCCCTGGCAACCTACAGGACCAAGCCTTTGATGTGAACTCTCACCTTGACTCCGGTGGCCCCCAGGACTCTGCCTTTGATGTGAACTCTCACCTTGACTCCGGTGGCCCCCAGGACTCTGCCTCTAACATGAACTCTCACCTCTGCCCCGGAAATCTACATAAGACCCTGCCTCTGGTATGAACTCTCACCTCTGCCCTGGAAATCTACATAGGACCCTCCCTCTCCATAGTTTCCATATCCTTCCTATAATGTCATAGGAAGGATGTGGAAGCTATGAAGAGGGCGCAGAGGAGATTTAGCAGGATGGATTGGAAAATAAATCTTATGAGGCAAGGTTAGCAGAGCTGGGGCTTTTCTCTTCAGAACATAGAAGGATGAATGGAGACTTAATAGAGGTCCACAAGGCTATGAGAGGCATAGATGGGGTGGACAGCCCGTGTCTTTTCCCCAGAGCATGAATAGCAAACACCAGAGGACATACAGTAGGTATAAAGTGAAGGGAGGGAAGTTTAGGGGAGAGATCAGGGGTAAGTTTTTTTTTAACGCAGAGAGTTGTGGGTGCCTGGAATGCCTTCCCTGGGATGATGGTGGAGACTGAATCAATAGGGACATTTAAGAGACTCTTAGGCAGGAACATGGATGGAAGAAGAACAAAGAATAATTCTGCTTATTCCTTGAAGAAGGTCCTGGCCTGAAATGTCAGCAATGTATTATGGTTTCCTATAGATGCTGAAAAGACCGGCTGAAATCGTCCCCCATTTTGGTGAGTTTTTATTACAATCACAGCATCTGCAGACTTTTGTGTTTCACTGTGTTGTATGTTCTGTGTTCTGTAACGATGAAATAATCATGAGAAAACCCAATGAAGAATTTGGGACAAATAGGCTTATCTAGAGGGCTTGAAATTGAATCTCACTATTGGATAGAATTGTTGAGGTCTTCCAGGAGAAACTAGATAAATACAAGAGGGCAAGGAGAATAGAAGCATATGAAGAGAAAGATGAAGAGAAAACTCTCTGAAGGGGTTCCAGGTATTGGAGCTGGGATGCAAGAAGGTGCCGAACACGCTGAAGGGTTCCCTATCGTGTTGGAGGTTCAGATCTGGATCTTGGGCTACTGATGGTTTGGACTGGCCTCTGTGGGGCTGCAGAGGCTGCAGAGCTACTGGAGACGAATCCATAGATACTGGGTAACTCTGAGGGGACTCTTTTGTTTCTCTTTCTCTGACTGTAAGAGGTGCTCCAGACAATTTCTGCCAATGTTGAATCTTTCCGCCTTACTGCAGACAAAATCAAATTCCATTTATTACAATAAATGACAATAAATTGAATCTTGAATATACACACACAGGCCAGTTAATTCAAATGGCCACTTTCTGTGCAGTAATGTCTCGTTTGGAATTTGAATCATTTCATGGGAAATGGAACACAGTTGTTCACTTGATGAAAGGCAGTCCCTACATACGTAGCCTTTTGCTTAAGCCAGTGGGCTTTGAATTAGTGTTTGATTGTGCTGTCTAGAATATCACAATGTTGGCACTCTTCAAGTTGCCTGTGTATGTGTTGGCAGAATGCCAAAACTGACATTGGAATTCTAAGTCTTGAATGATGGTGTTAAATATGTAATCCACACAGAAGCTGCACAAGGGTAATATAACCACATTTAGTTGACAACCATTCAATTCCACGCCCCACTCACATGCTGACATTATTTGTCCATGGCCTCATGTACTGACCCACTAAGACCACCCATAAAATGAAGGAACAACACTTGATTTTTCCTCTGTCTGGGCACTCTTCCACCGGAAGGCATTAACGTCGACTTCTCCAGTTTCTGCTAGCCTATGCTTCATTCTCCCTCCCTTCCCTTTCCCTTCGTCTTCTTTCCTCCAGCTCTCCACCCCTGCCCTCTCCATTCACAGAGCCATCCCTCCTCCCCCCTGCTTGCTGCTGTGCCCTCCCTCATCCACCTATTACCTCTTGTCTGTGGGACCATGCTCCTGCCCCTGTCCCGACTCCCCGACCCCCATAATTTTGTTTGGGTGCCTGCTTACATTCCTCCATACCTTGATGAAAGGATCAAGCCCAAAACGTTGGTTATGTACCTTTATCTTTGCTATATAAGGTACACAGACCTGCTGAGTTTCTCCAGCATTTTTTAAAAATTGTACTTTCAAGTTTTGGTTCGAGTTGTCAAAAGGCCATTTCATCTCTGTCCATGAGCATTTGTCTCCATGATATTGAATTGGCTTCAAAGTAATATGTGATATTGCAAGGTTGGAACTTAACTAACTTTCATGGGCATAATCCTACAGTTGGGTTCATGGAACTCCTTATGAGTGTTTAGTTTCCCAGTCATATTTATACTCAACCTAAAGGAGGTTGTTTGTTATACACTTTGATGATCTGTCTCTTCGTCATCAGATAATATTGCCATACCTAGAGTTGATTGAGCTAGACAGGCAGCCTTTAGTCTGGATAATGCTCAGTTTCTTTCAAGTGTTTGGTCTTAACCAATCTCTAGTATATAACCAGTAAATTGGTTGCTTTTGACTTTCTAAAGATGTGGAAATGAATTTCTGCATGGAGACTGTGCACAATCCCCATCAGACAAACTGAAATTTTATTCTGTAGACTTTCTAGAGACCTGGTTCAACACCAGGAGGAATTCCTATCCCGGCTAGCATAGAATTTAATTTGTCCCTTGTATCTTGTATCAGCCTTCAGGTTTCCTTTTCATTAAAATGGAACATACAAAATATGATCACTCTTTTAATGAAATTACAGTAGGATAATTTGGTTTCTTTTGATGTAGCATGTGCGGTATCATGTCTATTTTAAAAAAAAACTTAGATTAATTGGCAAGGAGGCTATAATTGCATAAAAATAGAATCATCCAAAATTAAATTTACAAATGGTAAGTAAATATCAGGTTTATGCGAAATTAAAATATATTTCTTTCTGATTTGTCTTTTAATTTAAGTTGCCTAATTCAGACCCAGACAGCAATCTGTCACGTCTCAAGGAGAGACGCTAAATGCCTTAATAAAATATTGATACAGCTGCACATATGAAGGCTGACCAAATATTTCACTGAGACAGTCAAATAAAACCATCGTCCTGATCTTGAACAGCCTTCCTTGAACAGTATTGTTAAAAGGTGCACTGAACTCAACACTTAGCCTATCAATAGTTATCAATTCAAAAACAATAAATAATAAACAAAACAAAATATCTGAAGCTTAAAAGGTCTTTATATTAGTTATGTTATCGCAAGAATTGTACACTGCTTAACTTTAATTTCCTGGCGTTTATACTTTGTGCATACTTTAGATCAGGGTGTACCATTTTTATTAAGTTTAAATTCTACCTTTTTCATTTTTTTTCATGTTTCATATTAGTTCTGCATCTAACCCAGCTATGATTTTAATCAAAAACAGTATTCAGAATATGATTTCAAAAGATTATATCTTTGGAGATTTGTGATACATATCTTCACTGTATGACAGATTGCATAGACTTCTGATCTGTCTGGATAATCTGAATGACTGTTGTTTGACCTTTAATAAAAGAAAATAATAAAATGTCTTAAGAGATGGCAAACAGGTCACGTTCTCTTCTTAAGAAGTGGCTGGAACTGCCGGCTCATCTTCATCATTATATTTCAAATTAAAATAACTGCCTCTGTGAAAAAATAAATCATTAGGTATAAACCTCTCAAATGTATTAACATAATTCTACAGAAAAATTGCACTCTACTGTGTTCCAGTAATGACAGTCTGATTATGGACATGGTGTGCAATTCAGACAGGAAAGTGTTAACCAAATGAAAAATATGTTTTCAGTGCCAAAGCATATGGCTCATTCTTTATGTAGTAATTTCCACCAGGTTTATGAAAAAAAACTTATTACCAGATTACAGTTTCCAATACCAATGACAACTGTGCTTTGCAATAACATGGGCTTGATTGGCATCTTCATAGAACTTGAGTAGGATAGTGATGCCAGATACTTAAAGGGACGCTGGATGGTAACTCCACTTTTAATTTCTCAGTCAGTTTGTTTTGACCGAAATCAAAACTTCTTCTCAGCTGCTCCTCAGCTTTCCGAGTAGTAATCTAGGACATGACCCGATAGGACGGTGATCACAACAGCGGACCAGCAAGGAGCTCAGTGACTAAAAGACCTATGCAGGCTGCGGGATGTGGGTAACTTGTGAAAGACTCACATTAGCTGCAAGTTGTTGGAGACTAGCTCATGGGAATCGGGTTCTGAAATTCAAGATGGGGCTGAGGGCAAGAAGGGCTCCCAAAGGACCTCGGGTGTGGAAGGCTTCCTGATCATTTGGATCTGGTTGCCAACAAATTGCGGCTGCGGTAGTGCTGGATATGAATCCATGGACACTCAGTGACTCTGAAGGGACTCTCTTTTGCTTCTCTTTCTCTTGCTGGACAATGCTCATGGCAACTCTTTGTTTACCCGACAGCAGACAAAAGCTGAAGTATATCAGGCATTTTACATTTTTAGTGTATTATTACATGACAATAAAAGGAACCGTTGGACTTTTCATTTACACATTCACCTTCATCCTAAAGAATGCTAAAAAAAAATCAGGAAAATAAATTCTTGTTATTTCTTCTTTGCTTAGCACAACTCTATGTGCCCTCCACAAAAACATGAGATGAAATCACATACTTAAACAGTAGGATCATCCTAATATGTACGGCTCAATGATCCATTGAACATATTAGCAGAGGAATTTGGAAGCCTAAGAATTGTTTCTTAAGTACAAAGTAATCAGTGTTACTTCTGATTTCAGTCAGGATTCCACAGAACGGGACAGTGGATACAATGGGCTCCATGCTACCTCAAGAAGGATGATAGAATTGACCTGTTGGCTAGTCCTTGGTGAACCTGGTCTCATTATTTGAGCTTGGTGTGATGTATTTAATCATTTCATAGTTCATAGGTGATTCATTGCTTACAAACAAAGAAAACTAACATTCACCAATTAATGAAATCACAGTTGATCTGATTTTAACTTCAATTCTGCATTCTTAACCCTCCCATGTTACCTTTTGCTCTCATGGTTATCAAAAATCTATGATTTCGACCAAAGATTCTGCTTCCATAATCATTTGAAGAACTTTCATTGACTCTCAATGGAAAAAAAAACCCACCCTATTTCTTCTTAAAAGAGTGATCCCTTATTCTTAAACAATGATCGCTGCTTCAAGAATGTCACAAGAATGTCATATCTATCCCTTCAAAATCTCTTGGAATCCAATACATTTCAGCCAAGGCCCCTTTTCCATTTGTCTGATCTTTATCCACTCACTTAACATATAGGTGTAACTTTGTAACCTCCTTGCACTTCTATCTTTGAGTTATCCATTACTTTGGTGATTTTAACCAGGTTATTTGATTGAATTGTAAAATAAAGGTGAGGGGCCAGCTGCAATTCCTATGTGCACCATTTGCTAAGCTTGCCAACCCCCCCCCCCCCAAAAGTGTTCATGCTTACACCTGTACTTTGTTTCTTGTGCACCAGCCAGTCTTTTCACCCATGCCAATATAGAGCCATAGAAGGCTACATCACAAAAAAACAGGCCATTGGGCCCTAATCTGTGCCACCCTTTATTCTGCTAGTCTCATTGACCTGCTCCCATTCCATAACCCTCCAGACCTCTTCTATCTCTGTATCTATCCAATTAGAAGTTCCTAAAACTTAAGATCGAGCCCACATTCACCACATCAGATGGCAGCTCATTTCACACTCTCACCACTCTCTGAGTGAAGAACGTTTTCCTCCCTCAACTTAAAACTATGACTTCTCATGTTTATCTTCTCCAATCTAAGTGGAAAAAGCCTATTCTCATCCAGTCTGTCTATACCATAACCATATAACCATTTATGGCCTCTCATAATATTGTAAGCCTCTATTAAATCTCCCTTCATTCTTCTTTGTTCCAAGGAATAAAGTCCTACTCTGCTTAATCTTTCCCTGCAACTCAACTCCTGAAAACACAACAACATCCTAGTAAATCTTCTCTGCACTCTTTCAATCTTATTGATATCTTTCCTGTGGTTAGGTGACCAGAACTGCACACATTATTCCAAATTTGGCCTCACCAATGTGTTAAACAACTTCAACATAACATACTATCTCCTATATTCAATATTTTGGTTTATAAAGGCTAAGATGGCAAAAGCTTTCTTTACAACCCTGTCTATCTATGATGCCACCTTCAGGGAATTATGATTCTCTATTCCCAGATCTCTTTGCTCCTCTGCACTCCTCAGTGCCCTATCATTTACTATGTATGTCTTACCTTGATTTGCCCTTCCAAAATCCAATGCCTCACACTTGTCTGCATTAAACTCTATCTGCTATTTTTTTGGCCCATTCTCCCAGTTGGTCCAGATCCCTCTAAAAGCTTTGAAAATCTTCCTCACAGTCCACAGTGCCTCCCATCTTTGTGACATCAGTAAACATGCTGATCCAATTTACCACATTATCATCCAGATCATTAACATAGACAACGAACAACAATGGTCATAGACATAGACAACAATGACATAGACAACAAACAACAATGACATAGACAACAAATGACATAGACAACAATGACATAGACAACAAACAACAATGACATAGACAACAAATGACATAGACAACAAACAACAATGACATAGACAACAAATGACATAGACAACAAACAACAATGACATAGACAACAAATGACATAGACAACGAATGACATAGACAACAAACAACAATGACATAGACAACAAACAACAAACAACAATGGTCCCAACACCGATGCCTGAGGCTCACCACCAGCACCATTGATTTTAAAAATCAACATAGCGTAACATGTTTAAATGTCATTCTTAAAATAGCTTTCAAAGTAATTCAGAAACATGGCCATGGGTCAGAGCTGTTGAGTGATATTTAGTCCATATTGTCTGAAGTTTCTTCTTATGTGAAACTCAGTTTCAGTGGAAGTGCTCATCCTTCCTTTGAGTCTATCTTTCATTTGATGCTTGCCTTTGGATTTAAAGATATCTAGGTCACATAAAGATGAGATGTTGATAAGATGATTTATACATTATGTGGAGGGAAAATAAAATAAAAAAGTGAAGCCAAGCAAAAACATTTGCTTGAATTCCATCTCGCTGGGCTCTCAAGGTTGAATGCTCACTTGAACGGAAATCAAGTGGTACATTCTGGGATAAAAGGTTTTCAGTTACCAATTGACTTTTCTCTTCAATGTGCAGAACTGTGTTCTATTCTCCTGAAACTCTCTGTTTGAACCATTTAATCAGGTTTCAATCAGCATAAAAAGAGATATAACATTAGTAATGAATTAAATCTATTGGGTGAAAGTTTTCATCTATTTTGACACAGATATGATATTTGTCCAAACACTTCATTTCCATTGCTACACTTAATTGACCTTCTAAACATACCTTGCCAATGACAGACAAGGGTTTTCTTGTCAACCATACATGTTGACCCTTGGAATCCCAAAACAAAAGATCTTTGATGAATCCTTTTCATTACATGTTGCCACTTGATAAGATCATGTGAATATTTTCCACATGGGGGATAAAGAAGAAAGTCTGTGTATCCTAGTTTCTTCAACAATCTCCGGGTGAACAGATTTGTTAGTTAATAATGACCTTTGAAGAATGCACATTGCCAGATGTATTTTGGTATATTGCAGCAACAAATCTTTGCAAAGTTCTATAATTACAAATAATCAGATAATCTGTTTTCGAGATCATGATTCAGATAGAAGTAATAGTCAGGGCATGAGAAAATCTTCATTTGCAGGTAGGACCAAGTTTTATTCCTCTAAACCTTTGGACTACTTGCTCAAAATTCACACCTGGAGGAGTTGCGGTTCCTATTGATTGAACATTGTGTAAAGCAAAGCATCATCTACCGTGCTAACCACAAACTTTCAACGCCTTTCCCGGTCACTGTTTGCAAGCTCAATATTCTTCCTCCTATTAGCTGACCTTCTGATCCCAAAACTCCCTTCATCATAAAGCTTGCTGACCTTCACCACAGTACTCTGTTTGCAACAACCCATGCCTTAGTCCACCTGCTAGCTGAGATCTTTATTCATGGATTTGTCTCCCCCAGACTCATTTCTTTTAATTGGAGCAAAAAACTGCAGGTGCTAGAAATTGAAAAGAGGAAATGCTGGAAGCACTCAGCAGGTCAAACAGCATCAGCAGGGATGTTTCAAGTAAAGGGCTCAGCTTCAGACTGGGAAAGTGGGAAAAAAAACAAGCCTGTTTTAGTTGTGGAGAAAGGAAGGGGGTGTGGACAAAACACGGGGAATTTCTCCAATAGATTGGAGACTAATACCTTCAAAACAGTGGTTGGAGATGCAAGAAAAAAATAAACAAATTGAAGGAAAAGAAAAGAGACATATCAGTGAAGAGGGAGACAAAAAGAGACCTGCTTATACAAAATATTTAAATTGAATATGAAGCCCAGATGATAGCAACTTGCTGAGATGGAAGATAAAGTCCTGTTTTCCAAGCTTCCATAAAGCAGTGTAGGAAGTTGAAGATGGGGAGGTCAGATGAGCAGTGGAATGGATATTTATAGTGACAAATAATTGGAAAACAGTTCCACACATTGAGTTGTAGCCCTTTCTACATTGGTGGCTAGAAGAGCTATCTTACTTAAGTGGAAAGATTCTAATCCCCCCTACCTTGAATCAGTGGCTCTCTCAAATTATATCATGTTTAAGTTTAGGGAAAGTTAGGAGTTGTATATTTGATACTTCTGTTAAATTTGAAGAGAATTGGTAACTTCCACGTGTCTTAGTATAACTATTTTCCCTACAGGACTATATTTTATTTCTTTTCTCTTTGTTGATGCAGAACAGACAATTAAATTATATTAATAATTCTCAGGATAGGCTGTTCAGACTTTTTTTCTTTTTTTGAAGATTAGGTGGGGATTTATATAATTTTTTAAAAAATATTTTGGTTTGTGGAGATGAGAACGTATTTGTTAACTGTGGTTTAATTCAATAAGTTATGTCATATAGTGATATTTTTCCCTTTATGATTATGTACTCCTATTCTCCTCATGTATTATTTACCTATAATGTGATTAATTTAAAAAAAAACTATAAATGAAAAGGAAAACAGATCACAGCAGTGAACCGAATGCAGATCTGTTCCTACTGTGCATTCATTGCTCATATGTGGGAGAAAGCCAAATCTAGGCTGGGTGACCTGTTTGAAAAACAGTCCTGTTCAACCTTCTTCCTGCATTTTCAAACTGTTTAATGTCCCCCTGACATCTCTCATCCCCCATCACTCTAAATTATTGCTCATGGATAATGATACCTGACCTACAGTGCAACGAATTTGAAATTCCCATCTCCTTGTCTCTCAGTTCAGCCTCAAACTTAAATATCACGCGAGTGTTAGCTAAAAATCTGAAGAAAGGTGATGTTACTTTGTCATAGTTCACATCGCTGTGGCTATTTGTCATGTATTTACAATATTTTAAAATATTTGCCTTTGTAGATTAAATATGCAGTGAAGGCTAAAAGAATATTCAGGCAAATAGAATCTAATTGGGGGTGTTTAAATGCACTATGGACTCAGAGCATAAATCCCTTTCATATACACGAAAAGGTGTCTAGCATGTGAAAAAAGCCTTGATTTACATATGTGTATATATGTATATACATATGTATATGTGTACATACATATGTATATGTGTACATATGTATATGTGTGTGTATATATATATATATATATATATATATATATGAGTATATATATTTATATCCTTATGTGCATGCACAGTAAAAAGGGAAATTTCACACTCAGGTTTGTCAATGCTACCAAAGTGTGTGCTCAATGATGCTGTACTTATAGATAAAGAAAAATGTTGATGGATTTTAATGATATCTGATTATTAACTCAATATTATGCCTAAGTTGTTTGTGCAGAGAATATATAGAAGCCAACTGCATTTCCTATAGTAATTTTTCCTGGAGCTCTACTAAACAAAATTGGTACAGCATTAAGGAATGGTAAGTATCTGCTCATATCACATCTTTTTATCATTCCTTTCTGTATGACAAGAAAGCAGACTTGATGGGCCGAATGGCCTACTTCTGCTCTTGTATCTTATGGTGTTATGGTCTTTCTGTTCAACTGAGCAGAATTACTCTCCTATTACTTGCTGCAAAATGGGTTTGGGGATTTTGATGGATGGGGCAGTGTTATATTTACACTATAATTCCAACACCCAGTCATAGAAACAGGCCCTTCAGCCAGCATGTCTATGCTTGCCATCAAGTTCCTGTCTATTCTAATCCAATTTTCCAGAGCTCATCCCTTGACCTTTGATGACTGGGTGTTTATTCTTTCTTTTTAAATCTTTTTAGTAACATTTCATAATATACACAGCATAAAGAGAATAGAAATAACACAATTAAAATGGTCTGTTCAAGTCTACAGAGTTTAAGTATCATATATAAATTCCAGAGTGAAAAAGTGATTGATTATATTAGAGATAATTCTCCTAACAAAGAAAACAAAGGTAAATAAATAATTAAAATTATATATAAAATTCCCAACTAATCAACCAAAAAAAATTTAAAAACAACTAAAATTCCGAGGATTTGTTGAATAGTTTAAAACAAAATAGTCCACACTTACAGATAAAAAAAGCAGCAAGAACTATATTACGTCTGGAAAGGAAAAGTTAATTCATAGAATAACTCAAGTTATATCCCATGAAAGTTATCAATAAATGGTTTTCATGTTTCTTCAAATTTACTAGTTGTATCTAAAGTTTGAGCTTTTTCTGGATTTAAGAAAGACATAACATGAGAAAGCTATTGAAATAGTGTAGGAGAATCAGGGTCTTTGACTTGGTATTTCAAGATCTTATCTAAATTAATATTGCAACATTTCTTTCCTGCACCATTCCTTCAGGCAGTGTGGTCCTAATTTCAACCATCCTCTGGGGTAAAGTAATTCTTTCTCATTGAATCTCCCACTCTTTTGTTTAAACCTATGCTTCCCTGCATATGGACAATTCCACTCTACTCTTCATCCTTTTCCTCTTCAAGAACATAAACCAGATAAATAGGTTTCTCCTCATAGTGGAAGTACTTAATTCCAGACCACATCTTGGTAAGTCTCTGCTGCAATCACACCCTTCCTATATTTTGAAGACCATGATTGTATTCTTGCTGTGTTTGTATCAATGCTTTATATAGTTGTATTGAAACATTCCTTCTTTTATATTCTATGTCAGGCTAAAGAAGCCAAGTTTTCACTAGGGATGTTCTAATCAACTTATCTATCCATGCTGCTGCTACCTTTAGGAATTCATGTTCACCGAGATCCTTCTGTTCCTCAGAACCTCTTGTGTCTTATCATTAATTATATCCCAATCCTTTTACTCCATCAACAAAAAAAATCTCACATTTTTTAGGATTAGCCTACACTTCTCTGCCCATCATGCCAAATGATTAAATTATTTTGCAGCCAGATACTCCACTGGTCACCACCTTCCAATCGCAAACAACTCCCAGCCAAAATCTAATTTAGGATTTAATTTGTCTAATCTTTGGGATCACATGGGCACTCAGTTTTTGGGGCAGCTTCCCAACTGACTGTTAAGTTTGAGCTCTGCTTCTGTGCTTCTTGTTGAATCCAGTATTGAATTATAGCTGGGACTAAAAGCATTTCCCTGAGGCCTCCACCTCCTTGTTTATTCTAGTGGGCATTTTCTCTGAAGGTTTGGTTCAGAAAACACATCTGCTCTTCAAATCGGATATTTCCCCATGTTTCACACCATGGTCTAAATCAGTGATTTTCAAACGTTTTCTTTCCACTCACATACCATCTTAAGTAATCCTTATGCCATAGGTGCTCTGTGATTAGTAAGAGATTGCTTAAAGTGGTATGTGGGTGGGAAGGGAAGGTTGAAAATCACTGCTCTAGACCCAATTGTTACTGAAGTATTTTGCTTGAGAAAAATTGTCTTTGGCCCATTTCCTTTGGAGTTACGAAACCATGCATTTAACAAGTCAATTAGGTACGATTAAAACCGTGGTTTTCAAACTTTTTCTTTCCACCCCCATCTTCTTCTTCTTTCTTCTTTGGCTTGGCTTCGCGGACGAAGATTTATGGAGGGGTATGTCCACATCTGCTGCAGGCTCGTTGGTGACTGACAAGTCCGATGCGGGACAGGCAGGCACGGTTGCAGTGATTGCAAGGGAAAATTGGTTGGTTGGGGTTGGGTGTTGGGTTTTTCCTCCTTTGCCTTTTGTCAGTGAGGTGGGCTCTGTGGTCTTCTTCAAAGAAGGTTGCTGCCCGCCAAACTGTGAGGCGCCAAGATGCACGGTTGGAGGCGATATCAGCCCACTGGCGGTGGTCAATGTGGCAGGCACCAAGAGATTTCTTTAAGCAGTCCTTGTACCTCTTCTTTGGTGCACCTCTGTCTCGGTGGCCAGTGGAGAGCTCGCCATAGAACACGATCTTGGGAAGGCAATGGTCCTCCATTCTGGAGACGTGACCCACCCAGCGCAGTTGGATCTTCAGCAGCATGGATTCGATGCTTGCGGACTCTGCCAGCTCGAGTACTTCGATGTTGGTGATGAAGTCATTCCAATGAATGTTGAGGATGGAGCGGAGACAGCGCTGATGGAAGCGTTCTAGGAGCCGTAGGTGATGCTGGTAGAGGACCCATGATTCGGAGTCGAACAGGAGCGTGGGTATCTGATCTTTGTGTGTTTCTTCAGGTGGTTGTTTTTCCAGACTCTTTTGTGTAGCCTTCCAAAGGCGCTATTTGCCTTGTCGAGTCTGTTGTCTATCTCTTTGTCGATCCTTGCATCAGATGAAATGGTGCAGCTGAGGTAGGTAAATTGGTTGACCGTTTTGAGTTCAGTGTGCCCGATGGAGATGTGGGGGGGCTGGTAATCATGGTGGGGAGCTGGCTGATGGAGGACCTCAGTTTTCTTCAGGCTGACTTCCAGGCCAAACATTTTGGCAGTTTTCGCAAAACAGGACATCATGCGCTGGAGAGCTGGCTCTGAATGGGCAACTAAAGCGGCATCGTCTGCAAAGAGTAGTTCACAGACAAGTTGCTCTTGTGTCTTGATGCAAGCTTGCAGGCGCCTCAGATTGAAGAGACTGCCATCTGTGCGGTACCGGATATAAACACTGTCTTCATTGTTGAGGTCCTGCCGGAGGCCCGAGGTCCTGTTGCTGCTGCCGCCGGAGGCCCGAGGTCTTGTTGCTGCCGCCGCCGGAGGCCCTAGGTCCTGTTGCTGCCGCCGCCGGAGGCCCGAGGTCCTGTTGCTGCTGCCGCCAGAGGCCACTCCCATACCATTTTAAGTAATCCCTTACTAATCACAGAACATGTATGGCATAGGGATTACTTAAGGAGATTACTTAAATTTGAAAACCACTGGTCTAAATGAAAGACAAGAGGTTCTACATCCACAATATAAGATAAAATATTTGATGACAACACATATTGCCTATTCACTGAAGTAGATCTAGCAATATCTTCATCCTTATGGGGATAAAATGTACTGGTCAGGAATGATCTCCTTTGCATACCTGAGGCTTTTTGTTCTTTATTATATTTAATCCTGACATTATAATACTTTAGTTCTCTACATTATTGATATTTTTCATATTTCTTTGAAATGTGGTATTTTTTCTAAGTGAAAAATTCTGGTTGACAAAGCTACTTGTTAGGAATTTAATTGATAGAAAGATAAGTGTGAACCAGTGAATTTTCAGAAGGATTTTGATAGCGTCACAAAAAAAAGGTTAATGTGACAAGTGAAAGTGCACAATATTGGGGTTGTATGCTGGCATGCAGCTCAAACTGGATGTCAGAGAAGGAATGGAGAGTTGGAATAAATAATTCTTTATTGAATTAACAAATGGATGAGTGGGATACAATGTACATCAATGATTTGGAGGTCGGAACCTAATGATTTCTTTGGTCCTGGAAAGAGGAAGGCGATACATTATTTTGAACAGACATTTAGAGAAATACTGGTTGGGTTGTGTATGATTTGGCACTTTTGCCCTGTGCCATTCCCATTGTTGTTCATGTCCCTTTATTCCATGGCCATCTTATGAAACAATGCATTAGCACTGATTATGAATTATGCTCCACAAATTTTGGCCACTCCAACATGATTCCACTACTTGACATATCTGTCATTCCCTTTCATTGTTTTGAAGGTGCTGTTCCTTTGTAAATCCGTGGTCAACGGTCAACCAGTCTCAATCTTACAGCTCCTCTCCATGCCACACAGGAGCTGGAACACATAGAGAAACATAGAACATTATAACATGGAAACAGGCCCCTTTGACTATTCCAGTCTGTGCCAAACCATGTTTCTGCCATCCCACTGACGTGCAACCGGTCCATAGCCATCCATATCTCTTGCATTCATGTACCTGTCCAATATTTTTCTTAAATGTTAAAAATTCAGCCTGCATTCACCACTTCAGTTGGCAGCTCATTCCATACTCCCACCACTCTCTATATGAAGAGGTTCTCCCTAAACATTTCCTCTTTCATCCTTAACTTGTGTCCTCGAGTTTGTATCTCACCTACCCTCAATGGAAAAAGCCTATCTACATTTACTGTTTATCTCCTTATAATTTAATTACCTCTATTAAATCTCCCCTCATTCTTCTATGCTCCAGGAAATAAAGTCCTAACCTGTTTAACCTTTCCCTGTAACTCAGTTCCTGAAGTCAGAGCAACATCCTAGTAAATCTTCTCTGCACTATTCCTATCTTATTGATATCTTTCCTGTAATTAGGTGACCAGAACAGCAGACAATACTTCAAATTTGGCCCTGTTGTCTTATACAACTTTACTATACCATCCCAACTCCTATACTCAATTATTTGATTTATGAAGACCAATATGCCAAAAAATCTCTTTACAATTCTATCCACCTTTGGATTTACCATGCATGTCCTTTCTTGGTTTGTCCTTACAAAATATAACACCTCACACTTGTCTGCATTAAATTCCATCTTCCATTTTTCAGTCTATTTTTCCAGCTGGTCCAGATCCTTCTGCAAGCTTTGAAACCCTTCTTCGCTGTCCACAACGCCTCCAATCTTAGTGTCATCTTCCCTTCCCATCATCCCACTACCATTCTTAACTTTCTGTCTGTGCTTTTCTACACTGTTATAATGAGGCCCATTCTTACCCGTTTCTGACCTTCTCATGTTCAACTCAACTCCCAATGTTGAGTGCCAAATTTCAGGTCTGATTAGCATTTGCTAGCAAGTCAAATACAGAGGTGCCTTGGGATTACATCTGGCCCAATGTATATTATTTTATACCCTCTGCCACTCCAAACATGCTCCACTTTTATCTCACTCCTCTTTTTCTTTTCTTTTATCTGTTTCACTACCCACTATCTGCCTGCTCCAGCTCTCCCACTCCCTGAACTGACTTGATTGACCCATCATTTCCCCTCCTCACCTGTGTTCACCTATAACCTGCCAGGACCTGCCTCATCCCTCCCCCTCACCTCACAAACTGGCTATCTGCCCTCCACACAGCCTCCTACTGGACCTCAACTCAAAATATTGAGCCTCCCCCGATCTCCACAAATGTTGCCTCCCCTGTTGAGTTCCTCCGGCAGCTTTCTTTTTAAAAGAATTAAAAATGCGCTTGTCATAAACGCAGTTTGGTGTTCTAATTAGCAAAAAATAATCTCGTGTTTTTTGTTATCAGAAAAGTTTGTGAATGATTGAGGATATCAACAATTCACTGATTTCTGCAACAATAGGGAGCAGGAAATGACTGACACCAGCTTTGGGATGTGAAAATTCAAGAGATGATTTCAGATTCCCTCCAATATAACAACAGTACATGCTGCTTTTGTGGGTCTAACTTTTGTGTCATGGAATTTTATCTAAATATGTGGAAAATTCAATTGAGCTAATTTGAACAGCCTAACTTCTTTTGAAAAACAAATTTCATTTTTTAAAAAAATGCTACAAATCTAGGAAAAGGTAACACTGATAAGGTTTTTTTTTTATTTGGGATGTGAAAATATTTCACAAACCTGATTATTTCAGTTTCACAAATACATCTCCCTCCTGATCATGGATTTTTATCTGTTTGAACTGGTGGATAAGGAGAAATCCACCCTTAATATCCTCACAAAGAGTTAATCTGTTCTAAAGTTCTCTTTGCAGTCACTTGAATCGTAAAAGTTTAGGTTCAAAGATGTTCTCAAAGATTCCTTGGAAAACCTATCACATCCTCACTGCTCCACACATAACCACCCAAGGGGGAGAAGAAACTTTCAGGAAAAACCTTCAATCCATTTGTCGGAGTACATGGAAACCCAGCACAATGATAGAAAGAGTGTACCTGCTCCTAAACTATCCTCCTGCCAGACATAAAACACAAAAGTCTGCAGACACCATGGCTGATACTGTTTTGTTCAGATGCCTGCTGACATTTTTCCAGACCTTGATGAAAGGCTTAAGCCAGAAACGTTGGCTATGTAGTTTAATCTTTGCTATATTGACTTCCTGAGTTTCCCCAGCATTGCATTTTCACTATCCTCCTGCCAATCCTACTATAAACCACCTGACCCACCTGCGAGAAGAATCTACGAGTCCCACAGTGGCCTTTTCTAGAGCATAAGAAACTTGATCTGTCATCCTCAATCCTGTTGAACTGCCTGAAGAAGGTTCACTACAGGTACCAAATGACATGGTGTCAGTATGTTTTGTGGATCCCCTCACATCAGACCATTTATTACCCTCTTGTTTTACAAGCAGCATGGAGATGTGATTTTCGTAGCATATATTAAGAACAAATTAGTCACAGCAAATGTGCTTGTGCATGTTTTTAAAATTCCACAGCTTTTTCCAAAAGGTTTAGATTTTCAATAAATGTGCAGTTGGTTCTTAGATGCCTGAAACCAATTTTGTTGCCTCTGTGAGTTTGTGTCACAAATTGCCAGCTGTTGGTGTGTACTTTACAAGTCTTGAAAGGATTATTGCAGAAAGGGTCCTTTTGTTATCTACCTCAAACAACAAGCAGCCTAGCCCACTCCACATTGAGGTGAAAATTTGATTCAGTGACACCAGGTTATTGAGACGTCCATAAATTGCTTTGCCTTTCTGCTGAACAGAAGCCCTGTTTGTTCTGATTTACACTGCAGTTGTGTGTTCACATTGATTGACACATAGGAAATGTAAACAATCCAGATATGGTTACTCTAATTACATTGCAGAGCAAGAGCTCCCATCACCTGCTCTCTAATTATTATTCCACTACAAATGTAGTACAAACTCTTCCTTTTATTGGGAAACTTTAAGAAACATTTTCATGCTCTTTATTTAGTCCCCTGTAATTTTATCCCTGCTGTGCATGGTAAAATGCTCTAGGTAGACAGTACGATTAGATTATAGAATGAGAGTTTATTGTCATGGACATGAGCACAATGTAGAGATGTACTGAAATTCTTGATTGGTGCATCTTACACTGATACATAAAATAACCAAATGAAAAATAAACAGGTTAAATTTGATTTTTTCAATTTTCAGTTTTAAAATTTAGACATACAGCATGGTAATGGGCATTTTGGCCCATGAGTCTGTGCTGCGCAATTTATACCGAATGGAGGAAAAAAACTGGAGCCCACTCAGACATGGGTAGAATGTACAAACTCCTTACAGACAGCATGGGATTCAAACCCAGGTCACAATCGCTGGTGCGGAGAAGGCGGTGTGCTAACTGCTATGCCAACATTGACACATGAGGAAAAAAAGGATAATAAATTGAAGTAAATTTATATTAAGAAATATAAGCACCATACATACTCATGCGATTATTTTTGGGACCAATTTTTCAGGTCAAAATTGGAAGGAGTTTTTGCTCCTGCAAGCTACAAATCATTTGGTAAAACTGTTAATTCGTTCCAACAGCAAATGGTCTGTCTGTATTAAGCAGGACCAGTTAAACTAGTATAAGGTGAATGGAAATAGTACAGAAGTAAAGGGGAAAATCCATATTTTCCATTTTGCTAACTTGGTGCACAATATTCTGCAAAACTTGAACAGCTCTCACAGTGGATCACTGCCCATGTTTACAGGACGCTGTCAACAGTGGTCACTTGGATAAGAAGTGAAGGTGCCAATGGAGTCATATACTAGAGCCAGGGCTATCCTTTTGGATAGCACACTAACTGCACCATAAAAGCAACAACTGAAAAGTCAGTCACAGTGAAGTTTCAGTTCATTCAGAAGAGTGATGTTATCATTCATGTAGAGCAAAGGGGGAGCTAGAAGATTTGCTCTGGAAAGGATTATGAAATAGGACCGGACTCTGCCCACCCTCACCATCCCTGAATCTCGGCAGCCTGGGACTGAGACCAGTGGCCTGAGACCATGTTGGGATCTCCTGGCCCCAAGTTCAGATCCAGGTCCAGATCCAGCACTCGATCTGGACCACGAGATGCTGATGCCACATACCTGTGGCTGTATAACATTGGCACACAGCACCATTGGGCACAGGTCTGTCACCATACAATATTGGCATGCAGTGCTGGTGGGTATGGGTCTGTCATTGAATAATTCTGGCAAACAGGACTGGTTAATGAGGTCTGTCACTGTAAACACTAAGGAACAGTATCAGCAGACCGATATGCACAGAATAACAATGAAATAGTCTACTGAATAAGTACATAACTGCAATTTCAAGGTGCTCTTTTAAAGAGCTGGTGTTGTCAGATTCTTTGAGTTGCCATCCATGCCCGAGCCTTCCTATCAGATGTAGCTCTGTTAGGGATGAGCATAAATTGGTGTACCTGAGGGACTTCACCAAAAAACTGAAACCGTGAATTGGAGTGGGGGCTCAACAAGGAGTAAATAAGTATATCACCTTCCTGGCTTAAGATAAATATTTGGCTTTGAGGTGAAGGGGATGCTGTGAACAGCTAGTTTTGTTTGTTAAAAAATGCACCAATCATTGCTAAGTACCACCTTTAGATTTTACCTCTGAATATATTGCACAATTTGAGAACCCCAGTGCTTTCTAAAATACAATCATGTTTGAGGAACAGATAACCAGCAAAGCCTGTGTTCTTTTTTTTCTCCCTTTTTTGCACATTCAATTCCACACAAGGCTCACTGAGCCTTTGCTGTTCCAAGAGCCTTCTATAACACAGTAAGGCTTGTGACCTTTCCCACTGGCCCCACACACAAGCCCTGTTCATAATGAAGACTGTGGGGAAGCCTCCAAATCCTTCCTTACCCAGTGCCCCCATACATCTGAGTAGGCCATCAGGAACAAATGGTTCCAATGGTGTTGGATATTTCAATCTAGATTAAACAATGATGAAAAAGGATTTTTTTTTTTTGCTTCTGAAAGCAGAGGATGCATAGAAGTTGGAAATTTCTTGGAAATTGTTTAACAGAACTAAACCTCATTGTAAATACAAAGGAAAAGGGTTATAATTTATTTGTTTTATTTATTCTATACATGTCTAATAGTGTCAAAACCATGCAACGACTTGCAAGCAGCCTCGAATCAGACTAATACCCTTTATTACATGAACTAATCCTTCCAAATCCGACTTGAAATAATGTTTATATTTTGGTGGCTTAATTTCCCAGTCTGGAATCTCAGGGGGTCACTCTCAGCATCAGATATTGTACCATTTTGACATTTTAAAGAGAACTTGCATTTAAAACAAAATATCAAAATGTTTATAAGCTTGTCTTCACGAAAACAAATCCAAAATATATGAAATGTAGCAGCCTCAAGGAGGCTGAAACCATGCGCATATAGTGGAGTGCGGTGGGGGGGTGGGGGACTACAAATTTCTAGTTTCTAGAGATCTAAAGTCTGAAAGATATGGTTCAAACCCATTTTCTGGGTTGTGTAGTATTGTCACCAAGGTTTTCCGTGACAATCTTGAAGTTAAATTAACGGTGCCCTAAGTGAGGTGTAAAATTATAAGATCGAATGATCCTAGTTTAATTAGGAATAAACCCTGTTTCACGCACAAGAAGTAAACTGGCTTCAGTCGAAGCTGGACTTCTGAATGTAAAAGAGCATTGTCCATTTGGGATTATGTGCTCTGTGTGGGAACCCAAGTACTGTTTTAATCGCTCTGTCTATTAAGATGTCGGAAAAGAGGGTAGTTTTGTGTAATGAGATTCCCACAGCCACACACTGGTCATTATTGCTAACACGCTTCTATCGTGTTTGGACTTTGAAGGCTCTGAAGGTTCGCTTTGGAGTCTCATTAAACTGATCCTTTACTCCTCTGCGCCATTCTCTGCGAGCGAGTGTTAAAGTACTGGTATGATTGCAAATTGAAAAAATGACAAAGCAAAGATAAGAAAGCTTCTTCTGACGTTATTTCTTTAATTCCGCAATACATCAATAAGTGATTTCCACCTGGGTCCACGGTCGCCACAATTAGTTTACTGTGTAAATCTGAAACTTGGCAAATACTGTGTATAATGCAGGCAAGGCTGCAGAGGAAAAAAAAACACCGGGCCAGAGTAATATATAATGATGCTACAACACGCTACATTATTTATTTTGAATATTCTCTTGTGATTTCGACGCACGCTTTAATTATGAAATGACTAGGTTTTGTTTCCTACGCATTATTCGTGCATTTTGTTTTACTGCTATGAAAATATATTGTCAAATGGAAATATGAAACTTGGACAGTGACTTCCCGAAACTTATCTTCATGTAATTAGAAGCGACAGCGACGTGTCTCCATTTCGAAGTTGAGATCTTTATGCGGCGTTTGATTGCAAAGCAGTCGGTAACAAAGATCCCAGCTTTAGTTGATCAGGATCATTGCCAACAATATGGGTACATAGTATTTCTGATTATATTGCATTTGTATTTATATTGAGTGAGTGAGTAAATAAATACATTTCCAACACATCTTGAAAGATCCGTGCTTTCAACTGTTACAAATTGTTCAGCAACTCCTACAAAATATTGTAATAAATCCGCGCGAACGGCCTGCAACTGCAACGTTCTTTACATTCTGAAACAAAGCACTGTTCTCCAGATTTTGCCCCACCTCCTCCATTCTAAGAAAGAGTTACAAGCTCGGCTGTCAGCCTTAATTAAAGGGAAACAATCGAGAAAGTTGTCGGTTTCCGTCTCCCCTATGTAAAGTGCTCTATGACGGTTCATTGAATGAGCTTTAACCTGCCCCGATTTTCCCGATTAGTAACATTGAACTAAAAACTGCTGGACATTGTTACTTGAAGTTTGTCGTATATTAAGTGTACAATCAAATGATTATCATTTGATTCTGGGATTTCCCCCCATAATATTTGTGTTAAAGACTGAACCAACAAGTGTTAACAGTGATCAATCTTCCCTCATCACATATCAAACATTTCAAGATCGTTAAATTGTAAGATTTATTTTAATTATGAACTCGGGAAACGTCTTTTACAGGAACAAAATAGTTACGCTTCAGCAATTTATACGGTTAATTCAATTGCATAAAACGTGTCTTCGTTTTAAATTGACTCTGCAGTTTTCACAAGCATTATTAAACAGTATAACTTTATTGCACTGGGAAAATAAACCAAAGTAAATACAAATAAAATGTGTGAAACGCAAAATTGTTTGATGCAGAATAGATCATATCTGGGCATCGGGTTTAGAGCGGGGTGCATTTAACCTTTATAAAATAGCAAAATCAATATGTGACAAGTCGTCGATCGGTTTCCTGTATGCAATTAACAGTTTGAATACATTCCCTGATTCCTAGATATTTTCCTCAGGTGTAGGGAATAAGTTCGTGCATGGACGAATGGTTGGGAGCGACGCGGCAGATATTTGTTTGCTGGACCATTGACCGTCGGTTGAGTCTAAGCCGTTCCAAGTCAACGCTGGTGCATGGAACGAACACGTCCCGCTTCATTTCTAGTGTTTGTCAGATGCGTCAAGTGAAAGAGCCACGCGGGATTGCTCTCGCCTCCATCGCCCGGCTCTAACCAAACCTGTTTTGTTTTAGAAGGGAAAATAACAAATTTAAACGTACAACAAATCGCCAATGCCCACAATCTCTCGTGTCCATCTTATTACATTTCGCCTAATACATCTGAAGAGTACACAGACTTCATCAGCCTACAAAGGCAAATAGAAATATCCTTCGGGACAAACGCTAGGTCATACTCCAAGGCACTACAGCCATCCAATGGCATTCAGCTCTTTCACATCGAGCCATAAGTAGTGTAATGATGCAACTTTCAAGCTTAAAAGAGCTCACCAACATCTGGGCCTCAAGTTCGGTTCATTTTGTTTAGTATTTAAAATGGTCAAGGAATCTATTTCCGAGATAACTTCTCATAATTGGAGCACTCGAAAAGATGTTTCCAATCGCACAATCGATGAAGCTGGTGGAAAGCATGAACTTTCACTTACTTCACCTCTTCAGCACGGGTTTGAAGGCGGCTCTCGCTCTCTCCTCTTGGCGCAGCAGACCTGCTTCCATAATATCTGCTGTTCCGAGCTCAGCTTTCACGTTTCTCAAAAATCCTGAAAAACACCGTTTCACAAACGCTCAAACCTACCGAGTGATTCTCAAAATCAACTTAATTGGCCCAGCCGACACCTTGAATCCGCGCGTCCCCAAATCAAATCTAAATATCGTGGATTATGTACATCGAAATTCAAAGAAGAAAAGGAAAGGTCATAACGTCGGGTCATCGGGTTTAAACGTTAACCTCTCTCCCCAGACGCTGCCAAACCTGAGGGAATAGGAATTACTGGGAATAATCAACAGGCTCGACAGTGTCTGAAGAACTTTCATGCCCTTGAACTTTGGTGAAAACTCTTCCAGAGTGTTATTTTTAATTTCATTCTGGAACAGAGGTCAAACAATAATAATGATAAGCAGTGGCCTATGAACATTGCTTCTGATGTTTAACTCTTACTATTGGGCACTTTGAGCTGGACTACGTCATGGGATAGAGAGTTAACTGAATGTTTGGTTAAGGGATGCCTGCAGTTGGATCTTGGAAAAGAGATAGCGCCTTGTAATGATACGGGGAGGGGTTGATTGTTATACCATCTTTCAGTTTAATTTACTGCCATTGGGAAAATATTGAAAGGCAGCAGGTGCGGCTGAAGAGAAGTCATGTGCGAGTACCTTCAGCCCCTGATGTATACTGGCAGCTGTCTAGGGCCGAGTAGGAAGCGCAGTGCAACTGACCAGCCGCTACAAGCGTCTGTAAGTTGAATGCAGAAGTTCTCAGAATGCGGGCTGCTTGTGAAGAGTCTCCGAGAGAAATTAGATCATCGACTTGGTTCACCGTGCCCTGGGAAGGCCTCACCTCCGCGCAGTACCTCGCTGTCCGGTTCTGGCCACTCTGACAACCCACCAGGGAATTGGAGGCTGCTGTGTGCGCCAGGGACCAAATCCTCGGCTTCTCCGCTGTCCTGAAGCGCTGCGGGTGGCCGTTGCTCGCTAGCGACGCAGATGATTTATTTGTTATCGTTTCTAAAAAGTCAGACTCGAAAGAAGAACGGGTTTTGGAACAGGAGGTGTGCTGGTTGTTTGCAGAAGATGCATTGCAGTCACTGCCCTGAGATTCCATAACGCCTCTCCTCGGCCTCATCTCGCTGGCTGCCTTTGTATGGTCACTTTCCCGTTTTTCTGAATGATCACCTTCCAGATCGCCCAGTCTCAACTCTTTGCATTCTCTGTATTCTTTCTCATCTGTGAGCACATTCAAAAAATATTAAGTTTTTTTTTGGCAATGCTAACCATACCTCATTTGATATTATTTTCAAACGCGACTGTCTGAATAAACGTTTCTCTCTTTAGCCTGTTACGAAGCCAATATGGGGTTGTCAGGGGGAGGTTCTATCGACTTTGTTCATATTTTGACAGGATTCTCAAACTCTTCTGAACTTTACCTTTTGAGCGTTGCTTTTTATTTCTTCAATTATTTAGCAAGGTAAATACACTTTATGACATACCGAGACAGGGTCTGCGTGTTTTAAATGGTTTCGGGGTTTTGCCAGCGAGTGCATTAGTAAAGAGGGGTGAAGTCCCACCGTTGTCCATGCTGTCTCGTCCATGCTCGTCCCCCTCCCTTCGCTCGCTCTCCTCTCTCTTGTCATCCCCTCCTTTGTTTCTGGGCGACCAGGTCATTTTATTTTCTTTCTTCAACCTCCTCCTGGCGTTCGCGAACCAGGTGGACACTTGGGTCAGCGTCATTTTCGTGATAATGGCCAGCATAATCTTCTCGCCTTTGGTGGGGTAGGGGTTCTTCCTGTGTTCGTAGAGCCACGTCTTCAGGGTGCTGGTCGTCTCTCGCGTCGCATTCTTGCGACGAGCACTGCTGTTGAAGTCCACGGCGCCGCACCTAAAATAAAGAGATCGACCCGTTGTATTGGGGAGGAACAGCGCAGAGGGAATGGCATAACCCATCGGTTTAACGCCATGCATAATGGATAGCAAAAAGTCACAGAATTATTTTTGAACTGGGTGTGATTGACGTTATTCGTTTTGATCTCAGGGCTCACCTGTCGTACTGGTAGTGGCCCAAGGAGTGCTCGTACGGATAGTAAGCAGCTGTCGGAGCAATTCCCGAGTGCAAGCTCCCAGTGCCATCTTTAATTTCATACTGAGAATTCTGCAAGGGGCGGAGATGGGGGTAAAGAAGAACATACGAAATAGTCAAAAGTTTATTTTTAACCATTGTTCAAACACAGGGTACATCAAATACTATTTATAGAATGGTGATGCAAAGCAGATTGATGTTCCCCACGGCCGCTACTTACCAGAGAAGAGTAGAGAGCCGAAGCGTCGGTGCTGTATGTAAGGTAGTTCCCGTAGCCCTGGCTAGCTGCAGTTGCATAGGGAGAGCTGCTGTACATGCTCAACGCCGCGGCAGCTGCATTGATCTCGGTCCTGGCGTTGGCCAACAGCCTGTTATCATAGTTAGGGCAGCAAATGGCAGCCTGGGTCGGTCCGGCGGAGCCTTCAGATACAGGTCTCGAGCCTGGTTCACAACACGCTGTGCTGGGACTCGCTGACACGAAAAACTGGACGGACAAAGAATGAAAGGAGCAACCGGCATTTCACTCGGAACACGGCTCAGCAGATCAAACATTGCAATGAGAAGAAAAAAAAAATGCTCAGATGCAGGCAGCAATCCAAATGCCTTGAAGCCAACTGCATTCAAAATAGATGACAAAAGCAGGATAAAATGGGATCTAACATAGCAGGAAGCGGGAGTTTACCAAGCTACCCTGTGGAATCGTGACAATATAACGTGTAAATTATGAAGGACCTAAACAAATGCAGAATGCTCAGCAATCCCCGTGTAAGCGGAAGATAAAAGTATTTAAAGGCACATGCACGTTTGCCAAAATGAAGAGAATGGTGACATTATTCTTGCCAATGGGTAAAGAGTTATGAAATACTGCAGTTAAAGACATTAGGCTTATACAGCTGTTTTGGGAAATGGCATACGTAAACCTACAAACGCAATATTAGTAAGAAATACCGAGTACACAGATAGCCACCTGGAAGCAATTATATAATTAATATCATGTAAGGTTAGACAACAAGGTAGCAATATGGACGGAGAATGGTTAAATGTGCAAGTAACTTGACACGGAAATAGTGGAACTGATTCCAGGTGAACTATAAGTCAAAAAGTGGTAGTAAACATTAGCGGAATAATCTTCTGTTGCAAAATGTGTTGCGCGTACCACGGCTTATTCAAGGTAAGCGCAAAATAAATAATGCAACGTGAAAAGGGGACCGACTACGGTATATCGCTTTATAAACTGAAAGTTTCCAACAATGCCAATACGCAAAAAGAACACACCGTAGCGCATTGTGTGGGTTAAACGAATGCCAATCTCTGCCCATTCTTACCTGCGAAGTGGTATTGTAGGGGTATCCAAACTGAGAGAACGACATCGCTGCTCCTTTTGTTACCATGGGCACTATTTCTTTCTGATGGATTATAACCAACCCTACTTCGAAATGCACCTTTTAGAGAAAATTGCACGCATGGTCTCCAGCTTAATAATACATGATTCTACTTGGAAATCGCAAAACGCCGAAAGATGGCATTCAAAGCTTATCGGTGCTCATCTCAAGGCAAATTATCGATTATATTTAGCCGAAGAGGGTTAAAAGACATAACGAAGTCCTGCCAGATATAGAGTCTGCCAGTTGTATTATTTGCTGGTCTATAATTCTTTAGCGTTCATCCATGGAAGAGTATCAAAGTGACGTCACATTCATCCCGAATCGACACGACAGAAAGGATATAATAATGTCTTTGCCAATCATATTTAACATCTAATATTCCTGGGTTCATCCAACTCTTGTTTTTAATGTTTCTAGTTTGCTTTCTGGTCCTACACCAACGGCTGTTGGCGGAATTGGGAGCCTTTTTTGTCACTTTGCAACCTTTGCAACACAGAAACGCAAAGGTCACTGCAACCGCACTATTTAGGTGATCTGATAGCTTGTCACAGCCCTCAGGCATCACGCACTCACACACGCAGAAGGTAAGACTTCAGTGCCTAACTCCACATCAAGGTCTGTGTGGAGACCAACTTCATTTGAATATAATGAAACCAGTTACATATATTTATGCACGCAGAATCGTAATGTCATTGACTTTGTAAAGTATAATTACATCCCTAAAAATTGGGTTGATTGAAATAGTTTTTTTTTTAAAGGAGGGTTCAATGAAAACAGTCCGAACCCATGCCTCGGTTCGGGTTATATTCTGCCGCAGAACGTGGGGCCACATGCAGTTTCCTTTGACGATCTAATTCTGGCCATTTTCACCTGAAGTGATTTATTTCACAGGACTTCTTTTGGTCCCATCCTCAGCGAACTGAAGCAAAGTTCTAACGGCGTCAAAGAAAAAGAAAACTAGAGTAGCGATGTAATAAATTAAAGCGCAAGCTGAGATGGAACAGGGGAGGGAGGTGTTTGGAGACCCAGGAGAGACCGTTGTTTAACCTCATACAGCAGACGCCAGTTAATAATAAAAAAAAATGGAAGGGAACCCTTCGGGTGTCCTGAAGCTGACTCCCTCCCCTCTCCAACCGTCCGATCCGTGGCCAAAGGGCCAGTCACTAATTAATGACGATGATGTATCCATTTTTCTCTATTAGAGCCAGAAATGGTCCCCAAAGAAATAAATGTACGGCTTTGACAGGTCAATGGTGGGTGATTGATGGCTGCCTTGAGACCGGCGTGCCCGTGACGAGCAACGCGTAATTGCATCAATTAACAAATGGAAATTGGGGACTTGTTTAACCAACGACTTACACCGAGAGAGAGAGAAAAGATCAGCTCTTCAATTCCTCTCCAAGACAAAGTTTTCGCTCGTCACTCGGAGCTATCTGATTTTTTTCCCCCCAATTATGGTCAGTGAGAATAATAATCTGAATTATGTTTCAATTAATGAAAACGCTTTGGGCTTGTACGTGAGATGTAAGGTCGCTTGGATATCCATTATCTTCAAACTTTTACAGCCATGTGAAATTTTTGAAAGGCGGATACACGGGGCAAGAAACAATAGGTCATTCGCATTACTGATCGGCACCACCGCTCCTCCCAGTGTTGCCCTGTCTTCCTGTCCTTGTAGCTTCTTTGCACCGTATACTTTCCCCCTCGAAGTCCACGAACTTAGGGACAACTTTGCGCGAACAAAGCGTCGATGATGACTGGGTTAATTCAACCAATTTTAGCTCTTTATTATTATACACGTACCCGTCTTGTCCTCCGCTCCCGCTTAGAATCAAAACACGATGCATTTGTCTTAAACTTAATTGGCTCAACATGACACGTTTTGCAAGTGACTGACATTCGTTTCCGCTAAAATAGGGGGCAAGGGACTCTTTGGCACTTGGACTTGCATTTATTTTGTTGTTGTTGCTTTCTCTGGCAGAGTTGGACCTGGTCAGCGCCACCGATCACAAAGCGCAAGGGTGGGTGGAAAGTCGTGCCGCCAGCTCTGGACCCCTGTGGAAAATAAAAGTCGCCGACTTCCCGGACTCGCTGCAGTTACAAACATCCTCCGGTAGTGGCGCAGGAGAGCCGCATCTGCAAAACCAGCTCGAACAGATAAAGGAGCAAGAGGCGGAACGCCAACGGTGTCCCCCTACTCCACCCACGCAGGTTTAAGAGCAGATCAGCGCCCAATTGATTGTTTTGAGAAAAGCAAGACAAAAATTGCAACCCCTTCAGCTCTTCGAAGCCAAAATAAATCTGTTTTGCCAGAGAACCCCGTAAACTTAGAAAACAAAGTCCCTTGATCCAATGAACATGAAATAATATGATTTAAGTTCTGATCATTTCAGTCTTTGTGGAAAAAAATTCCAATTTGTTCACTGTTATTGTGCACCTGCGTTAAATAAAATAGCCGTCTGATTTATTCCATGATGGATCAATGTGTTTAGTCTGGTCAGCAGGTCGTGTCTTTCCTCTGTTGGGCGCTATCTGTAGCCCCAATAATGATGCCGAGGGGCTTTATTGTACCAGAGACCGCTGGCCCCGAACCAGGCTAGGAAGATGAGCGGGGACTCGACCTTTATGGCCCAGGCACAGGGAGGAGTCAAGGACAGGAAGACACCCGGAGGGTAGGCCAGCCAGTACACATCATCACACTCTCTGACTTTGGGAAATAATTGAAGGGGTTTTACATGAGTATAATTAGACACAACCGAGGCAAATGATCAAACACTTGACCAAAAAAAAGATCTTCAGGAGAAAAAAAATCTGCGGGTCAAATTCTATTGGCGTTGGGAAGGAGGTGCATCTAAACGATCGTCGAAATAGATCCAGAGAGTACTTCGCTCTGGTTCCACACCCCTGGGCGTGAAACTTGCGCCTCCCCTGCCCTCCCTGCCCATCCCCTGACAAGATGCATCCAATCTATTGACAGACTAGGGCAGAGGATGGCGCAAAGAAGAACAAGGAAGGCAAATGAGAAAGGCTCTTTACACTTCGGAAACTCTTCTTGAAGTCAGAACAAAGTCTGGCCATCATTCAATGCGCCCGTGATGCTAAGACTCGAATAATTTAAGTAAAAGTAGAATCGTCAAAATAGATTCGATTGAAAGTGCCCAAATGATGACATGGGGCGTATGTTTGCCACTATGAACACCCTCTTCTTCGATAAACCATCGCTCCCTAACTTAACTTGGTGATCAAACATTGTTCTTCCTGAAGTTTACATTGCGATTACTTCAGAGGTCTTTTGCAGATTGCCTTTATGTTAGATAAATTAAACATCTTTGCTTAATTAAATAAAGCCCTATCAAACTTCTGTCCAGAGACATGGGCAGAGAGACATACCAGGCACTTTATTGATCCGGCGGTCAATGGCGTGCAGCGTAGATTACACAAGGTTTTTTTGTGTGTGTTTATGATATCGTACAAGTCTTGGGGATAGCGCTTGAATGCACAAGTCCCGCTGGACAAGGCATACATAATTTATATGGACCTGTCGCTGTACAGAAGGTAGCAGTGAACAATGACCTTTTTTTGGAAAAAAAGGAGAAACAAATGCAGGTTTTTGTAATAGATTCCTTGCCCCCTTAGAATTCCTGTAATCCATCTATTTCCAGGCTTTCATTCATTTTTATCGGCATAAGAAGCGAAGATGTCTGGATTGGCCGCATTCACTGGAAGTCACATAACGGTGACCAGAATCATAAACAATTGTCAAAACGAATTTACATCCTTACATTCAGAAGCTCTGATTTAGAAGTTCAAGTGCACAATCATCGGTTGGATTCCTTGGTTATATATTTTCTTCTACTGAACTTTGGCTGTTTTACCTGATCAAAGTCATTAAACAAGAATGCTTGCAGATTCTGGCCTCGAGTGCATAAACGTGCTGGAGAAACCCAGCAGGGAATGCAGCATCCATAGGAAATAAAGTTTCGGTCCTGGGCCAACAAAAACAGACAGGTACCTGAACAATGAGCGGGCCACATGCGATAATTGACAAGCCGGTCCAACGTGATGGGAAACAGCGCCGATCTAAACGGCCCATGTTTTAACTCTTGGGGTGGGATTAAATTCTTCAAGAGGGACAGTAGAATTTAAAACAGCATTTCTGGATTATGCCACGTCTAGCCCAGGGGCATAGCCTCATCATAAAGGTGGGCTATTCAGAACTGACAAACGTAGAGCCATTTATTTACAGAGAGAGTTGAAAATGTTTGCAATTCTCGCCCTAAGAAACATGAGGTAAATACAAGAACGGGTTGAATGGATAGCAGGATAATCGCTGAATATGGGGATCAAGCAGGAGGGCGAAGAAACAAGCCGACGGACCAGATTTTCTTTTTTTGTTGCCCGTTGTAATGGTAGCATTTTATACTGACGCCATTATATACTTGAACCTTACTCAGTGGAGTATTCTTTTCTATGATAAAAATGGGCTGTTAGGTAAATGATGGAGACAGACAGCGTTGCCTGTCGGCGAAGGGTGGGCAAAATCGCGAGTTCCCCCACCCATCTCTGAAAACCCCTGCATTCGCAGGCTTCCAGTGTACCGATTTCAAACAAAAAACATGGGCATTCTTTTCAGGTGGAACTTGAGCACGACCACGTCAACTCAACTCAGCAGGCTTCAGGACACACTTGTAGCTTACACAACTGTGTAAATGTGAACTACCGAGTGGCATAAACAGTATTTGAACGATTCAGACGTGCACGCGGTAAAAAAAAACACCGAAAAGAGTTTTCGGACTTTAAAAAATCAAAATGAGCACCTGCTTTTATCCATTTTCGAATAATTATTTAAACCTACTTCCCAGCAACACAGCAGTATTTCACTAATTAGACCATATGAAATGGATACACAGCGTGCCATCGTAAACCATAGTCCCCGATTAACTTCCTGAGAATTGTCTGTAAGACGATTTCTCCGCAAGTCAGAAAACCCACACTACATGTGCTTTCATCAAATGTTCACCAGAACATAACCCATAATTAACCTAATGGCATGTGTATGATATCTAGTCAACAACGAATAACGCAAACATTTCATTATTGTTATTGCCTTGGAAATGCGCTAAAATCTATCGGAGAGCTTGTATAAAGTCGGGATTCCGTAAATCAGGTCACCCGTAAACCGGAGAGGCCCTGTATATACATTCACTTTAACTAGTTTCTTCTGATCTCCAAGACGTCTTCGCATTTTTGCCCTATATGCACGTACTGTTTGAAGCTATTCCCACTGCAGGTCTCGCTTCTGAATAATGAACAAAGCTAATCTCCTATTTATTGCTCCCAATTTCTTAAGACCACGTGCACCCAGCTTCAGGGACGACGTGTGGATCCAGCTTTTATTGTCATTCACGTGGAGGCAACCACCCCCCCCCCCCACCCCCCCAGCCCCCAGCAACAGGGTAACTGGGAATAAACTGAAAACTAACCCCTTCAGCAATGAACCCGATTCTCCCTCTTTTGGTTGAGCTGACGTTGCACTGAAGTGGATTAAACGCAGAGGAGTGCGACGTGTTAAAACGCGGGATTTGGACGATTAAAATGTGTTACTTTGTTCCTCTAAATTTGGTTTGAGAGTTCATCAAAACCTGTTTATTTTCTGCTCATGCACTTGAATTCTTGGAGTTTATTTTCTGCACACGGTAATTAAAAAAAAACGTAACAATTCTTTGATGTAAGATTATTCCGATTGAAAATAATTTGGATAATTGTCTAGCCTGTTCTTAAACTGTGCTTAGATGCGACATTTTTCTTCCGCAAAGTCTCGACCAGAGGTTCCAGTCCGAAATGTCCACCATTCTGGACTCCCACAGATGCTGCTCGACTCGGTGAGTTTCTCCAACAGGTAGTACAGTCTCCTATGTGTCTCTAGCGATAATACATGCTAGTTTTGCTTAGTCCCAAGTTATATTTTAAACTCAATTTTGAAAATCAGTGTCACGTGCGAATAGATTTGAACCGCAACTTTGTTTGAAAACAAAAAAAACTTTTGCTGAGGGTGTAATTTCAGCGTTCCAGCTGCTCTTGTCTGTCATGTCACTATAATGTTTTGCCCTTTAAAACAAACTGCCATACCAGGTTTGCCCAACAGCAAAACAATCTAAAGTAATTTGTAAACGTGCAACTAATGTAGTAATCTAGAAAATTAGTTTACTTTATTAGCATGCTCATTAACTCAGCAAGAATGATGGTAGAGATTTGTTTCAGTATTAAGTCTGAATTTACGACTTGGCCTTTCCAGATATCCTAGGGCAGTGAATCTCAACCTCCCTTCCCCCCCTCCCCCCATTCTCCCATTTATATACCACCTTAAGTAAATCCTAACTAACCCCAAGCACCAATGTAAGGTTAGTAAGGGGATATGTGAGTGGGAAAAAAAAGGTTGAGAACCACTACCCAAGAGAATATATGACACTCCGATTCTAACTGTGTTGTTGCCCATTGGGAAAACACATTAAGAATGATCTTGATGGTTATCTTGGCTGCGAAAAGCAGGTTTGGGGGATTAATTCAACTCAACTTGTATGGTGGCATGAGTCCCCGAATGGGGAGAGCCACCAGCTGTGAGCATGAATGGGTTTGCATCCGGCATTCATGTTCCTTTATCTTACTCCTTTTACCCAGAGGATTCAAGCTGGGTAATAGCCTCTTTTTGAATGCTTCGCCTACCTGTTTGACTGCATCAAAGGTGGATGGGGGTGGGGGGCATGGCGGTCTAAACTTACCCAGGTTTTATCCGCCAAGGTAGGTAGTGTCAGAGGCAAAGCAGTGTTGTACTACACATCCCGCCTCTTTTGCTTTGGGAGGCCAGCTTGCTGTGTAAAAGGACTCACTGACCCAGCTTTTCTTTTGGTCTGTGTGAACAAGCAAGCCAGCTTCCTGAGATGGGTCATGTATACAGCAATAACATGGCTTTTCAGTGTAAAATGGTAAGATGTTGGCAACATGCGACCTTACCAAGACATAGGAGGTATACAAACCCTCCAACATTAAAAGTTGCTCCAACAAAAGTGGAGACATTCTTTTAACGACGATACTAATTGATGCTCCTCTTATCTCAAACCCACAATCAATGGAATTTCATCCATGAATGGGATTTGCAAGGAGCAGAATATATATTTGTATGATTAACTAATTTCTATGAAACCACTCTGGAAAACAATGCATGGTATATTGAATTGCACCTGAAATATCCAGTGAAAATTTATCCGTCCACTTTGTGATCAACACTTCATCAGAAGAAGCCATGGAAATCAGGACCAAGAATAACTACCACTTGTACCGGTTATATTAGTTTTCATTTCCACAAGTTTTTGCACGATAGATGACAGCTCAAAGCAGACAAATTGACGTTTAACCTTGAAGTGCATTTCCAGGCTTGTTCAGTGAATTTACTAACTGTACGCTTGTGGGAATGTACTGTTTGTGCCTTTTACTTTTTAATAGTTTGCTCATTCAATGTGTCACCATAGAGAAGGGAATGTCAATGCACCATCATTCTGTCAAATCTGGCTTTTCATTATGTGGATTTAGGTAGTAACCCAAAGATGTTGATGAGGCATAAGCTTGGGCTTGTACCTTCTTTTGTGATGTCTAGTTTTGTTCCAGGCAGTTTAGTTAGGTGTATTGATGCAAAGGTGCTATGATAGACAGCTTTTTATTTTATCCCTGAGATTGCTGCTCTGGTCCAATTAGGGCCCCTCTAAAGCTATGTTTTAAGTTTCCTCTTTGGCATTATTGTCTTAAATAAAATGCGGAGACATTAAGTTCTGGAGTCATCTTGAAGCCTTCACATTTCTCCCCATTCAATACAAACATTAAAACTCCTCTGAACAATGAACCAGACACTTCCTAACTTTGTCTTTTCCTTTTTTGTTACCCTATTTTATTTATTTTGTAAGGTAGTTTGTGGAATATCTGCACCGTGATGTTGCCGCTGAGCGATGAATTTCGTGACATGTTCATAATAAATTCCGAGTCTGATTCTAATTCTGATTCTTTAACTGGATCTGCCTAATTTTTTTTTTCAGTTCATTAGATCATTTATAAAGTTCTTGTATTACCTACTGCCAAATCCCTTGGTAACAGGAATTCTCATTATGGACAGAGATTTATCTGAATTGAGAGTATTGCACTGTAATAAGTTGTTGAAGCAGATTGGCATACACTGGCCAATAGAAACTTAAAATAACCAGAGCACTAATGTTATTTAAGATTCAACTGAATAGATTTTCACTGTCAGATTATCTTGAAGAAGTTATATTTCCAGTAGTAGTTTGCAACTTAGTCTGAAAACATTGTATATTAGGCGCTTATGAACGCACCTCAGCATCAGAATTCATTGTCATTCACAACTCATGAAATTTGGTGTTTTGCAGCAGCATCTTAATGCAAACATTCATATTATAACCATCTTAAAATATTTTAAAAAATAGGGCACAAAAAGTAAGACAGTGCCTTTGGTTCATTGATTATTCAGGAATCTGATTACAGTGGGGGTAAAAGCTGTCCTTGTGCCATTGAGTGCTCGCCTTTAGACTCCTATACCTTTTTCCCAATGGTAGCAAAGTGAAGAGGGCATGGCTTGGGTGGTGGCACTCTTTGAGGATAGAGACTACCTTTTTAAGACTTCGCCTCATGGAGATGCCCTCCATGGAGTGAAGTCTGGTGCCTGTGATATCACAGGCCTAATTAACAACCCTCTGGAGTTTATTCTTGTCCTAAGACTTGGCACCTCCATACTAGGCAGTGATGCAACCAACCAGAATGCTCTCCACGGTACACCTGTAAAAGTTTATGAGAATCTTCAGTGACATACCGAATCTCCTCAGACACCTCACAAAGTATAGCCTTCTTTGGGATTGCATCAACATGGAGGCTCCAGGACAGATCCTCGGAGATGTTGACACCAGGTATTTGAAGTTCTTGACTCTCTCAATTTCTGAGCTCTTGAGGAGGACTGGGTCATGTTTCTCTGACTTCTGTCTGAAATCCACAATCATCTCCTTGGTTTTGCTGATGTTGAGCGCAAGGTTGGTGTCGTTACACCATTCAATGATCTGATCTATTTCCCTCCTGTGCACTTCCTCATTCCCATTTGTGATTCTACTGACAACTGTAGTGTAATTGGCAAACGTAGATAGCATTGGAATTGTGCCCTGCCACATGTTCACTGGTGTATAATAAGTAGAGCAATGGGCAAAGCAGACATCCTTAGGGTGCGCCTGTGTTGATAATCAGTGAGGAGGAGACATTGTTTCCAATTCATATTGACTGTAGCCTGTACAGATAACCACAAATTGTGCAGAGGCTTGATGACTCATTCTCAGTTGACCTGAAATACCTGAAATTGTGACTATCAAACCAAAATGGCTGACTCTTATATTGCAAACCTGCTGCATGCATTCCTCAGTTGCCTATTGACTCTGCAAGGCCCAATTCTATGATTGACTAGCATCACTTAAAACTAAATGCCAACTCTGCCCCTCTTTTGAGGAGGAGCTTAGAGGTTTGCAGCAATTGGGAAGAAGGATTAGGATTCATTCAAGAAACATGCATCAAGATGGGAAGGCAGACTCCACAGTTCACTAATGCTGTGTGAAGAAGTGGAGAGGGCGAGAAATGTCCTTTTCAACAAAATGCCAGGAGACTTTGTAACTGGCCGTGACTAAGGCACAAACAGTTCTAGCACTTGATGGCAGAGATCAATCCTACAGACTGAATCCATTGTATATGATGTTCAATGGCTTTAGCTGAATAATCTTGGTCAGTGAATGTATTTTCCAATGCCATTACTCACCAAAAGGAACAGAGCTCCATGCATCTCCATCATTCATCTGACTGATTTCTGTTGATCAGAGTTCTGAAACTCCACTGCCACTTCATAGAATTAGTACTACAACAACTTTTGCATTCACCTCTCACACCTTATATATGCAACCAGTAATGTTAAATGATTTGAATGCATAATACTGATTAACAACCTTCTCTTTTCTGCAGGATAAGCGAGTTTCATTATAATCATCAACATTAATTAACAATATGGACCCAAATGTGGCTGTTCCACCAGACCCTTGGAGAAGACTGTGCTTATAAATGGTAAGATGCTACATGACAAAGCCACCGTGAATGCTGGCAGAATGATTTTACATCTGTCATTTTTGAATAGCAGAGCAGACCCATATGGTCTGAGTGCCCTAATTCTGCTCATAAGAACTCTGGTCTTATGGAATACCTGATTGTCCTAAAAGATGTGGCATATTTGGTCATATGTCAGCTGGATGTAAACAGAATAGAATTCATTTTGACACCAAATTTCCACAGAAAGCCACATGTATGTAATGAATTGCATTCATGGGTTCTTCACAAAGCCATGTCCTCACACTACCTACACCCCTCACTTTTCAAAACTCACTTTAGGATCTCAAAGTCATTAAGTAGGCCACCATTTTTTCCCTTTGCTCATTGTTTTTGAGAAGCTGATAGTGAGATGCTCTCTTCAACTGTTGCAGGCTGTCTGGTGATCCCACAGAACTGTTGGGCAGGGAGTTTCAGAATTTAACTGGAAATGTGCTTCACAGGCAGCATGGTGTGTGACTTGTAGGAGAAACTGAAAATCATGGTGTTCCTTGTCCTCGGTGTAGAGATCTAAGGTTTGGGAGGTGTTGCCAACATACCATGGGAAAGTAACTGCAATAGATTGTGTAGATGGCACGCAAATTGTGCACCAGTGGATGAATGTATGTTTAGGGTGATTAACAGGCTTGCAATCAATTAGGCTGCTTTGTCTGAAACCTCTTGAGAGTTGTTGGTATTACACTCAGCTCGTGTAGTAGAACATACATTCCTGATCTACCATGCAGATGGTACGTAAATTCAGTGATGTAAGGAGGTGTGTCGATAGGCTGAGGCAACATGGCATCTGACTGGCTGTTGTAGCTAAGTGGACAGTTGAATTTCTCATTAATAGTAACCTGCAGAAAATGAAAGATAGAGACTCAGTGATGATAAAGAAGAATGAAGGTCTCTGAAAATAGTTTCATTGTCCTTCCTTTTGCTCCAGCTGCAAGATGTTACTCCTTACAGCTCCATCCAGTAAAGACCTGATGCATGAAAACTGATGGCCAACCATTGGCAGTGTTATCTTACTCACACATTGGAATTGAGCCTGTATCAGTTGGCAGGTTTGAGTGAAGGCAGCCTACTCGTAAAGCAAATAATGGATGTGATATGCTCTATCAATAACCACAGAGTCATAGGCTGCAGGAACAATAAACTTTAATGAATACCAGACTTTGGCTGGCCCGGATCCATGTACAGGGGGAGGTAACGTGACCCTTATGGCCAGGGCAAAAAGGGAGGGGGACTTAATGGAGGAAAACATATCAGTTCAGCATGCACAATTCTTGTCTGAGGTTCAGGGTGGTGAATGGACATCCCTGGTAGAAATGGCTTTCTGCCCTCCTTCCAAGTGCACCTTTCCTCTTCTATCTGCTTTCTTGTTCCTTCTCCTAAACATGCCATGCTTCATAGGGAGCATCTACCTATACACCTAGATCAGAGAGCAACTGTTTCTGTAGAAACCATGAAGGCAAAGTCCTTAGGACATTTTGCATTAATCATTGCAGACTTCAGCAACTTGAAAAGTACACTGCAAAGCACCAAAAGAATTGTAGAAAAATTGCACCAGCCATAGAATAAATCAGCAATCTCTTTAAATTTTATTGCTGAGGTGAGGTGGAATGGCAGCATCATTCCTGCTAACAAATATACATTCAGCTATGAGAATTTTATTTTTAAATCTAGGGGTACAACTGGCTAATAGGCCATTCTGGACCACAAACTTGTGCTGCCCAATTACACCCATGTGACCAATTAACTTACTAACCCATACATCTTTGGAATGTGGGGGGAAAACTGGAACAGCCAGAAAAGAACACCATAGCTTATGGGGAGAATGCACAAACTCCTCACAGATAACTCCAGATTCGATCCCAGATCACTGGTCCTATAATAATATTGCGTTAACTGCTACACTAACCTAAAACAAGTTAGTGGAAGTTCTGATCTGCAATTTGGCAGCACTGTTGTCAAATTGGCTTTGTGCATGTTGTTACGACTTGGAATGCACTGTCTGAAAAGATGTTAGAGACAGGTTCAATAGTAACTTCAAAACGTGGATTGGGTTAAAAATATGAGAAAAACTGAGTGCTCTGGAAAAAGCAAGGGAAAGTAACTAATTGGATACACGTAAACGTCCTCCTCCTCAGTAGTTCTTGTGATTTTATTCTATAATTCTTTAAATCTGTCACTATATTTTTATATTCAGGTTCAAAAGGTGCCCCAGGACTTTCAGTAGCAAGCTTGACATGATCGGGTAGAGCTAAACTCTATCACTTGAATGTAATCATCCACATCTTCTCATCCCCTCTGAATTCAGTTTGTGAGCCTCCACTGGAGATATATTGTCACTGTCACTGAGCTCCTTATACTGATTAGCCACACTGTTAGAGTCAAGGTACGTTGCCACTCTGCTGATGTGACATAGGTGTAAACCCCGTGCACTGTGCATATGCCGCATCAGAACAGGAGGCTTGCACATTTTCATCTTGCTAATGAGCAGAGAAAAAAGAACACGTGGAGCAAAATCAAGTAAAATGCATTGTTCAGATAGTCATAATTTTCTCCATATTTCAGAAAATAAATCAAGTATTTCTAGTTTGAAATATCTATTTACTTTATTTGATTTTATATACTTGAATTTACATTTTTTTAGCAGTTGTTTTTTAAAACATTCTAAAATTCACTCAAGCACTGCAACGTGCTAAAAACTCAGTGAGCATCCAGGCCAGAGCTGTCTGCTTGAGTGGTATTGATCCCCTTCAGTTCTGATGGGGCACATATGACTATGCAGGCGGGAGTTTGTTTTATCTGTGGAATATCCTACAATGTATCACTGCCTTGGATCTCCATGCCCTCCACCTCCAAGATTATGAAAAGCAGGAGATGTGTATCTCTGCGCTTAACATTATTTTTCCTATCCGGTTCCATTACATTTCATGTTAATTTGTTCCTTTACCATGGCACATTACAAACTTGGATACTCTGTTGTTGGAGAAACATGACCACAACAGTTAAAGGATCAACATCCATCCCCACGTTGTTAAAAACAAAGCTGAATCAGGAGTAACTGTAGCTATGCTTACTTCATCCAAAACTGAGGAACAGTGTCAGTGATCAGGACCGGACTGGGTTTTGAACCCTGCGTTATCTGTAAGGAGAATATATGTTCTCTCCATGACTCCATGGGCTTTCTCCGGGGACTCCAGTTTCCTCCCACTGTTCAAAATATAAGGGTGTAGGTTATTGGGTATTAAATTTGGCAGCATAGACTTGTGGACTGAAATGGCTTGTAACTACGCTGTATGTCTAAATTTTAAAAAAATTAAATAAAAGTACAATTATTACTGGATGCCGATTTCAATTTCCAGCAAGGTGAGACATTGAGTAGAATGTTACTTGAGCAGGTGTCAACACTACACCCTAAAATGATGAAACACCTACATAGTGCTAATGGCACCTTGAGCCACTTGGATCTGCTGCGACATTCACACCTATTGAATGAGAACCTTGGAGGTCCACGGTACTTGCAGTGTGGGAACCAAGACATAATTGGATACACTTAGCAGGGACGAATGTGAGTGAGCATGTGTGGACTGTAGGCCCAGTTGAGACCAGACCCTACCTTCTTCTCCCCATCATTCCAGTTCCTGCTCTTCATCTTATCTCTCTAGCCCCTCTTATTCTTCCCTTCTGTTCATCTCTCCCCACCCCCTAAACAATGAATGACCAGTGCACCTTTTAAAAAGCAGTGAGGGCTTTTCCACTAAGCTACCAAAACTGCAGAACTGCTGCAGTTTAGCAGGCCTATACAGAGACCCTGAACATATTTCAATGTGTTTTCTTTTAATGAAACCCACTGTAATTTTTGCATGCTTTGAGAAGTAAAAAAACTTCAAAACACTTTTGAAAGTTTAACTAAACATAACAGCCTGTTGTGTGTTAAAGTAAAAGTTAAATAAAAAACTGCAGTATTTTGAGAAAATTCCTGCAACTGTTGATTGTAATTTTAATTTGAAGATTTTTTGTAGTGCAAATTTTTCAATCAAATTCCTTCTATTTCCCCTTTCCCAGCCTGCCTCCTTTCTCAGAGCTGTTGTTCGAGCCACTGCAATTAACACACCATGTGAAATTGATGTGATGGCTTGCTTCAGGATTTGGCTGGCATTGAACATGCCTGGAGATTTCCTTCATCCATTATCGGTGCAGAAACTGATGAACTTTGGCCCTGTCAATAAGTTTGAAGATCCCGTGTTTAACCAACAAGCAACTCTCTTAAGTTCCATGGAGATCTTGCCCTGAAAATAATGCTTGCTCAATATTTTGGTGGTAGGGAGGCTGAAGGTGGAGAAGACCCCATCTTTCCCTAATCAGAATCCTGTATTAAGTACCCATGCTATTATTCTGCATCTTGTATAATATAACATAATCCAGAATTGTTGTTCCCTCTCTACCTTCACTGATGTGCTCAAGAAACCGAGTGAAGCAACGAAAGTCTGCAGATTCTCTGATTGTAGTAAAAACACACCGAAATGCTGGAGGAACTCAGCCAATCCTTCAGCATCCATAAAAGTCAAATATATTGCCGACATTTCAAGCTTGAGCCCCTCTAAGGAATAAGTAGAATGAGCCAAAAGCAGGAATTCTCAGAAAATCTCAGAATTCAGATCATGCTAGCTGGGGAAAGAATCCAGGTCAACAAGAGTTCTCTGCCATGCTCAACTGAACATGATAGACCAGGTAGCATCTGTGGTTTGAGAAACTGAGTTGGCGTTTCAGCTCACAGACCTCTCTTCAGAAGTTGGCAGGAATAAACAAAGGTTAGTTTTGGGTATACAGAGAGATTTCCAATCGGTGCAGTTTTCTGAATTTTCTGTTTTAATTTGGAAAATAACTAAGTTTTTAAGGAAAAATAAAATTCTTCAACAGACCTGTGCCCCGAATCCTGGCAAACAAAGACAAACCAGGCCGAGTGCTGCCAGGAGAAGTTAATAAACGGAATAGGTAAGTGCATCAGGTGTCTCTTCAGACTAAAATTTTACAGTCAAAGCTGAATATTGTGGTACCTATGCAGCTTGCATTTGTGCAAATACAGACCTAGATGATAATGCTAAAATAAAGCAGGTCGGGTAGCAACTGTACTCAGAGAAACTCAGAAGACACTGAGTTTTGCGCCTGAAATGTTAACTCTGATTTTCTTCCAATTGAAATACTACCTGGTCTGCTGAGTAATTATCTGCATTGTTCTTCAAATTTACAGCAAATACAGTTTTTCAATAGGTGAAGCTATAATCACTGGAGCAATTTTTTTTAATGAAGTGAGACTGTCAGTTTTGTTCTGGTTAGTTTTATTTCATGGGTGAAAAATATATTAAAGCCTGCAGAAAGTGTTGGAATTTGTTGATAAGGTTTTATCTGAATGTGAGAAACATCAGGATCTGATGATCTGGCCGCAACTTGATTATAAAAGCACTGAGTGTCTTGCACTTGAGTGCATGCTTTTCCTGTTCTGTTCTTTATCATACTGATATTTTCACATAGTTCAATGTTGACAAGAACCAGTCAAGTGAGTTGAGTTTGAGGAGGAGTGAAAGTTCAAACAGGGCATTAGTTAATTGTATCTACTGTGTCAGTTCGTTATCTACACTACTTTATCTAAAAGTTTGCTTCACTGTGCTTTAATCTGTATTTTACAGATTTATATTGGAGATGTTAGTCTGGTTGAATGTCATTTTTTTGTTATTCAGATAGTCACACTTAATTGGGCTGTCAAAAAGAAGTACTGTTCTCTTTCACAATTCATTCTTCTTGGTGTGATAATGAAAATTGTCAGAAAAAGACTTTGTTTGCAAGTTAAATGCTACTCCTTGAACCTTTAATTATGTGGAAAAGTTGCACTTTGTAAATAGTAATTTTTTGATTTTATTTATAATCAGGGTTCCACAGAAAAACAATGACCTGTAGATGAATCTCATCAGCTGTGACATCACATGCTGTGACTGGACTTATGGAAGGACCACTTCAGTTCACCTCTGAAAATCTCCTCTGAAATTAATGTATTCCATTTCTTTTCAGAGAGAATTGATATGCTGTGAGAGTTTACTTTCATATTTATTTGTACAATGAACTGACGCACCAAAATTTGTACTTGCACCAGCACAGATAAAATACAGATTCAGATTTCAGACTTACTGCCAGAGTACGTACATGGCATCACATACAACCCTGAGATTCTTTTTCCTGCAGATGAGGTAGAATCACCACTTACGCATCACCTTCACATGTAATCAGATAAAGAAATGTAAACAAACTGATAAACAATAAAGTGCAAAATTAAGAGTCCTTAAATAAGTCCCTGATTGAATTTGTAATTGAAGAGTCTAATAGTGGCAACTGCTACTGAACCTTGCGGGGCACCTCTTTCCTGATGGCGGCAGCAAGAACAGAATGTGTCCTGGGTTGTGTAGGTCCTTGATGATTGCTGCTGCTCTCCGACGGCAGTGTTCTCGAAGGTGGGGAAGGTTTTTCCTGTGATGTCGTGGGCTGTGTCCACTACCTTTTGGAGAGCTTTAAACTCCGGGGTATTGGTGTCCCCATACCAGACCATGATGCAGCCAGTCAGCACACTTTCCACCACACGTCTGTAGAAAATTTTCTAGGGTTTCCAATGTCATACTAAACCTCCACAAACTCCTGAAGAATTAGAGGCACTGATGTGCTTTCTTCACAATGCCAGTAGTTGTTGGGTCCAGGAAAGATCCTCTGAGATAATGACTCTCAAGAATTTAAATTTGTTCACCCTCTCCACCTCAAATCCTTCGATGATCACTGGATCGTGCACCTCTGGTTTTTTCCTTCCTGAAGTCAACAACTTGGTCAAGTTAAGTCATCACCTTTATTTATCGTTCACACTATGCTTGCATGATAAAGACAAGATAGCATTTCTCCAGGATCATGGAGCATATTTACATAAATATAAGTTAAAATAGAAATAAAACATATAAAATATTAATTATTAAGATGTATACTGTAAGAATCCCCGGTACCGACCTCCTCTGCACATATGTTCTGGGAATTCGGGAGTCTGATAGCCTAGGGGAAAAAAAATGTTGCCCAAACTGGACGTATGGGCCATAGTGCAGCAATACCTCTTACCAGATGGCAGAAGGGTGAACAGTTTACGTGAGGGGTGTGTGGAGTCCTTCACAATGTTTATTACCTTTCGCCTGCATCAAGTGTTATAGGTGTCCTTCGTGGTAGGAAGAGAGCCCCCAATGATCTTTTCCACTGAGATTACTATCCTCTGCAGAGTCTTGTGGTCCAAGGAGGTACAGCTACCAATCCAGGCAATGATGCAGTTGCACGGATGCTCTTGATACATTCTCTGTAGAATGTAGTGAAGATGGGGGCAGGGAGATAAATTTCCTCAGCCCTCACAGGAAGTGTAGGCGCTGCTGGTCTTTCTTGGCTATGGAGCTTGTGTTAAGGGACTTGGCGAGATTCTCCACCAAGTATACTCCAAGGAACTTGATACTCTTGATGACCTCGTCGGTGGAGCCGACAATGGTCAGCGGAGTGAGGTCCCCCTGAACCTTCCGGAAGTTGACAACCATTTTTTTTTTAAACATTCAGATACAGGTTGTTATCTCTGCACCAATCTGTTAGTGACTGCACCTTATCTCTGTAGACTGACTCATCATTCTTACTAATCAGGCCCACTATGGTCATGTTATCTATGAACTTGATAATGTGGTTCAAGCTTCGATGACATTCATTGTGAGGTTGTTTTGGGTGCACCATTCAACTAAGTTTTCAATCTCACTCGTGCATGCTGATTTGTTGCCTTTTTTTGACAACCAACTACAGTGCATTTCCAATGATTCAAAATGCTCGGGACCAGATGTATATCGGTTAACTGCATTTTCTGGACATTTGAGAAATGACTTTAAGCAGCCCAATTTAAGCAGCAGAAACTTGATTCACCCATCACCGATCCCGACACCTCCCCACTGCTGTTGCCAAACCTGCCCAGGAGCCTGAGGTCCCTGGTACGGTCAATGAGCCTCCCCACAGCCATTGCTGAACCTGCCCAGAAACCCCAGGTCCCTGCTCAGATCCCCGACACCTCCCCGCTGTCATTGCCAAAACTGCCCGGGACCCCAAGTTCCCCGTTCAGATCCTCGACACCTCCCCACCGTCATCGCCTAATGTGCCTGGGAGCCCGAGGTCCCCGCTCCAATCCCAGCCCAGTAGCATCAGCATAATACTTGTATCATCAGTTAAAACAACAACAAAGAGCAAGGGAATATTTTTCAAGCATGAAATAAAGTTTAATTCTTACCAAAATACAATGTGATCTCTGCAGCAACTAAAAGTGTGCTGGGTGGTGTGGACCCTTGATGATTGCTGCTGCTCTCCTGTTATGTGGACTCCTCAAAACTTAAATGTACTAGCCTCTCCACTTCCATCCCATCAATGATGATGGCCTCCCCTCCCTTAAGGTCACAATCAGCTTCTTGGTCTTGCAGATGGTGAATTTTCAATTTCTGACCTGTATCCTGTTGTCAGTGAATTTATAGATTGTGTTGGAGCCATACTTGACTATACGATTGTGAATGAAGAAGGAATAAAACTTGCAACTTTGGGTTGGTGGTCAACGTGAAGGAGGTGATGTTGCCAATTTGCACTGATTGGGGTTTCTCGATGAGGAAGTTGAGGATTCAGTTGCAAAAGAATTGTCAGATGTAGAATGGGAAAGTTTCCTCATTAATTTCATGTTAGGATGAACCCTAGATCCATAAAACATTTCAGCACAGAAACAGGCCCTCTGTGCTAATCTATTCCACCTAGTCCCACTGACTTGCACCCAGTCCATAGACCTCCATACCTCTCCCATCTATGTACCTGTTCAAATTCTTCTCACTTCAGCTTGCAGGTCTTTTCACCACTCTGTGTGAAGAGGTTCCCCCTAATGTTACCCCCAAACATTTCCCCTTTCACCCTTAACCCATGCCTTCTGGTTTGTATCTCACCTACCCTCAATGGAAAAAAGTCTACCTACATTTACTCTCCCTATACTCCTCATAATTTTAAATACCTCTATCAAATCTCCCCTCATTCTTCTACAAAGTCCTAACCTGTTTAACCATTCCCTATCTTTTCTTTGGCTTGGCTTCACGGACGAAGATTTATGGAAGGGGTAAAAGTCCACGTCAGCTGCAGGCTCGTTGGTGACTGACAAATCCGATGCGGGACAGGCAGACACGGTTGCAGCGGCTGCAGGGGAAAATTGGTTGGTTGGGGTTGGGTGTTGGGTTTTTCCTCCTTTGCCTTTTGTCAGTGAGGTGGGCTCTGCGGTCTTCTTCAAAGGAGGTTGCTGCCCGCCAAACTGTGAGGCGCCAAGATGCACGGTTTGAGGCAATATCAGCCCACTGGCGGTGGTCAATGTGGCAGGCACCAAGAGATTTCTTTAGGCAGTCCTTGTACCTTTTCTTTGGTGCCCTCTGTCACGGTGGCCAGTGGAGAGCTCGCCATATAACACGATCTTGGGAAGGCGATGGTCCTCCATTCTGGAGACTTGACCCACCCAGCGCAGCTGGATCTTCAGCAGCGTGGACTCGATATAACATCCTAGTAAATCCTCTCGGCACACTTTCAGTCTTATTGATATCTTTCCTCTAGATCGGTGACCAAAACTGAAGGTCATAATAGTGAAAGCATAAGTTGAGAATAATTGAAAATAAGGCAAGTTTGAATGCTGTCAATAACTGGAGATTAAGATCTTAGATCCAAGTCAACATCAGTCATAACATCAAAGCTACCTTCTCAATGAAATAGATCTGTTATATCTTAGCAGAAACACTTGGCTCAATGTTGGCTGCAATATTTTGTTTTTATTGACTGGCCTTGGTTGGCTGAGTGAATTTTGGATTACTTTCACACAAGTTGAAGATCATGAGGTTGAGAGATATAGAAGAAAATACAATTGCATCAATGCAAATTGTGACCAGTTAGCAGGTCACTATGCTCTGAATGATGATACAGCATTAAATTATTCTAATTAGCTTTTTTTCCACTCTTTAAATTTCAGGGATAATGTATTCTGAATCTGCTCTTCTTGCCATGCAAAGAGCAGCAATTTAAAAAAAGTGCACAGGCTTTGGTTCATTCACTCTTGGGGCATTGGGTGATAGTTCCTTCAGATATTGCAGGGGTCTGTTTACAGGGCTCCTCGAGGTACAGTTTCTTCTGAATCCAAGGGGTAAGACTTTAGTTATCACTTTGAGTAAAGCCCATTCAAAGAACAGAAAATACAATGTAATGAGTTACCAATGGACTCACACTTGGGATATTTATCACATTTATTATACTGAACCTGATGGTAGAGAAGACCAAGCATGAATGTCACACTATTTGCTCCCTCATGTCTCATCACATTTACTGTTATTGCTTGGTTGATTTCTCAAATGGTACCTTGTAGTAGAGAAGCATGGATTAAAGAACCCTTGGAGATTTTGTACAAAACTCTTCCTTTATCATTATGTTGCACTTCACTGACAAGAATGTTGCCACAGTCACTTTTCCCATTCATTTTTTCCACACCTTGGGAATTCAGAACAGAATATTTCCTCCTTGGGTACATTTCACACAGCAGGTCGATGCAAAAGTAAAGGACACCTGGGAGCAATTTGGAAATTTGCATTTAGGGATGTTCGGACAATAAAGTAGGACAATACGTAACTAAGACTGTGTGAAGGGCTATAAATTAACACTGTGAGTTGTAAGAAGCTTGAAAATTTTATTGAAGGTCTTGTAATGATTATATGCCGCAGATGATTTATTTCGTGTTTTATTTAAAGTTTTGGTGATTAAATTAAGCATGTAAAATCACTGTAGCAGAGAGAGAATAATGAAGTGGCAAATAATATATTGAAGCTTTTCTTGACACAATGCTACAGCAACAATATGCAAAGTGAAACCATGATTTATTCATCGTAAGATGAAAAGCAAGGCTCATTTCCCCCATTTTTTTCTTCTCACTTTGCCCAAACAAATTAGAGTGATGCAATGACATTTTACTTTTTGGGCTTTACTTTAAATTTCATTCAGCCTGGTTATTGAAAATGCACAAGAAACAAGAGATATTACTGTGTCCTCTTTTCAAGCAATGCAGCTTCCTCTCTACAGTGGACAACAGATCAATCCTCTGCATTTCCTCCATCTCTTGGAGTTCTGCTCTTACCCATCCCCCACCCTCCCCCCACCACCAAATGGACAGGGATAGGGTTCCTCACCTTCCCCTTTCACCAGTCCTTGCATTCAGAACATATTCCTGTATCATTTTCACTAGCTGTAACTAGGCCCACCACCAGACCCTTCCACCTTACCTTCCAATGGGATCAATCTCTGTGATTCCTTTGTCTGCTTATCCTTCCCTATCACATCTCAGTTGCCCACCAAGGTATTTTCCCCTGCATCCGCAGTAAGTGCAGCACTTGCTCTTGCATCTCCCCATCATCCAGGGTCCGAAACAGTCCTTCCATGCAAAGCAAAGATTCACATGAACCTCGTTTAATCACATTGACTGCAATCTGTGCATCGGACTTGGGCCCCCTTTGTTGAGTATCTGGACTCTGTCCACAAGGATGAATGTTATGACCCATCTCCATATGCAGTGAAAACTGTCTTCCTGAAATGGTGAAATAGGGATTAAAAAGAACTCGAATGGAAGACTACCACCATGAGGCAAGATTCCTGTTTTGTTCTATTTTGTACCAAGAAGCAGTCTCCCTTAACAATTGAAGGAGAATTAGGTTTTCCAATGAAGTTACTCGCATGTTAGAAATACATTTCAGAAAAGTGATCAGCAAGTCTCACTCAATAATATTGCTGGTAACACTTACCATTGCTTTAATTCTATTGAAGAATAGGCTGGGAAGTAATTTGCTGCTTTTTGTGAATAGGTATTTTCTTCTATATTTCAGGATAAATTTCAGCATTGCAAATGTACTGGAACAGCCTGGCTTGAGTGACAGTTAGTTCTGGAATGCATGTCTTAATCATTGCTACTGATTTTTATTTCTTTATATTTTCTGATAGCATGCTTTTAGATCCTTGAACTTGATGGAACTGGTAAAGTGAGGGTGATGTTGGGGCAAAAATTTACAGTGCCTCATGGATGCCCTATTTCATCACCGTTCTTTGGCCATTTAACGTCTATCCCCAATTATCCCTCGCCTGAGTAGGTTGCTGGGCTCCTTCAGAGGCAATTAAGGCAACCAAGTTTCCTGAATCTGGAGTCACATGTAGGCCAGACCAGAAAGACTGGCAATTTTCCTTTTTCAAACAAGATTGATTTTTAATCACAAAGTGATGATTTTGTGTTAACCATTATTTGTATGAACTTTTTTTATATACTCAGTTTTAAATTCTCCAGCAGTCATGGCTGGATTCGACTCATAACTCCAGATCAATAAATCATGCCCCTGGCTATTAGTCCAGGTATTGAATTGCCATTCTACCATATGGTAATCTCTCAAATTATGGATAAGATGTCTGTATTTTAATAATGTGCATGATTGACAGCCTTCTTTCATTTTGAAAGAGACATTTTTTGATTTCCTTTGTTCCTGTCTGCACTTCAAAGGATACCAAGTTATATTTCAAATTGTCTACTATCAATCTGCCTGCTCCTCTGAGGACAGTCAGGGAAACTGAGCTTTAAAAATGCTGCATAAAGATATCATTATAACTTTATTGCAGGATCAGTTTTACTAAGTGAAAGAGAGCTCATTGTGCTGCATAGTTAATCAATATTATGGATGATAACTATTATTTTTCCTTCAGCTGTCAATAAAAGGGTCCTTTGGAGTATAATTAAAGGCAAAGATTCTACCTGTTTTTAAAGTCCAAGTGATCAGACAACAATTGCACCAAATCAGATGAATTAAGTGCAAACAAGAGCTTCCATCTCATTACAACTGCATTTCCAGATAGCAGGCAGATATGAGAGAGAGAGAGAGAGATTGTTAGTTGATGGAAATGGCTGTTGATATTGGAAGAGAGAATGTGTGGAAGATGTGTAACAGTGCATTTAATGCCTTCTATCCATCAGACGCTTAAAGGTTCACATTTGGAAATATTGTCAAATGGTTTGTGGCACAACATTTTCCACATTGAATAAGTATCAAGGAATTCAGGATTTATCCATTCCTTGACCCACATCTACAAATCTAACATTTTTAATTTAGTGCTTTATACGAGTATTCTCATTCACGGAACAAGCCATGGGTCCCTATTTTTGTTGCATATTTTCTTTTTGTATCATGAATAAAGTCTGCTTCTGATTGTTCAAAGCAAATGAATGAAGGCACAAAACTGAGGTGAATGTTGCTGAAGAGAGTGAAACGGGAAATATTGCTGAGTACCAGCTGTCTGGCTTTTAGCTGTCGAAACTTCAGCAAGTCTCAGTAATCTGCAAGTGTCAAACAGGGAGATCTGAGGCGTGTGGATGGTGCTGCATCTGTCATTGTGTTTCACTGCAGAGCTCCACATGGATTCCTACTTTTGGTCAAACCCACTTTTGGTGTCATGCTGGCAAATTGCCTCTTAGATCCTGTTCCAAGTCTGACAGGATCTGAGACCTCATCAGTTTAAATGGGAATTCTACGCATGTATATTTTGTAAGCTTTCATCAGTTATTTTAGTTTAATATTTTTAATTATTGATAAATGTTTTAAGTATTTTAAAAGATCAAATCATTTTCTTCAACTATAATAGATTTTAAATGTCTCAATGTTGGAAAACATTTAAAAATGGTTTAAAATCAGTTGCAGGCTTTGGCATAAGAGGATGTCCGCTCACTGTTTTGCTTCCTGTCAAAGCCAGTTAGGGAGTTAAGGAACTACCTTGTGTGAGTTCAGGTTGTCTTTGAGGCCTTGCCATCTTGTTTGATGATATGGATGGCCAGCAAGAATGGCCTGCTGCAGGAAAACCAGGTACCTGTATTGCTGGTAGTATATCTGAGTAGCTGTCCATATCTGACCCATTAACACAGAACCACTCACTGGTGTTGAGTGCTATTTTAAAATAAAGCACAAGAAACTGATAGAAAAGGACATAATTAGATGGAGGCATATATCAGCAAAGAGACAATAAAAGAAGCAGAGTATATTATTCCTAAAAGTAAAACATCACTGACATTTATATTACCCATAAAATGTGTAATTTTCCTATTAATGCATAATTGATGATTTCAGAAGTTCTATTGTAGCTCTATATTGGATCTGTTTAGTTTGCTTCATGTTGAATCATTCTGGTCATTTTGTGTCCAACACTTAAAAAAAAGTATTTTACACTTGGACGCATTTATCAGATGGGATTCTCTGGAAATTTCATTTTTCTCTCATTCATACACTTAAAGTCAGTGAAACCAAAGTTACCTCAAGCAGAGAACTTTCACCAGCACTTTGGTAATTCTCAAATGCCGCAAAAATGCTGGCCTTCTCAGCATTTTCTACATCACATCCGTGAATCAAAAATGTAAAAGTCAATAAATTATGTAGCTCATTGTTTTAAATAGTGCATTAATTTAACATAGCATCCTTTTGACAGCAACAATAGCGGTGTCTTTGCAAAGAACATCACTGACAGAGGACAAACATTGCAAAACACAGGAAGAGTGAAAGCAATATTCAGAGGAGTGGTGGATACTACCCTTCAAGTATGTTCTATAATTTATGTTCAGAAAGTTGAATTTTGTAATCAGTTAGTTGCCTTGTTTGTATTTTACTAATAGTTAATGCAGTGGTTTTCAAACTGCCCTGTTAAATACACATTCCACCTTAAGCAGTCCCTATGCCATTTGCTGTGATTAATAAGGGATTGCTTAAGGTGGTATGTGAGTGGAAATAAAACAGTTTGAGAACCACTGTTTCAATCATAACTCCAAAGGAAATGGGCCAGTGACAATTTTTCTCAGGCAAAATATTTCAGTAGCAATTGGGTCTAGAGCAGGGGTCTCAAGCTTGCGGCCCGCGGGCCAACTGCGGCCCTCAGGACGATAGTTTGTGGCCCCACCTTAATATGAAAGTTTAATGTTAGTGCGGCCCGCGAGTTTGATATGATTGGCACTTTTCAGTGTTGTGTGCGGAGCTGAACGAACCTACCAATCACGGGGGGTATATTGGTCTCAGGGGCGGGACATTGGCTGGGCTTATTGCGAATATAAGCATATTTGTGTTCATTCTCTATTTGTCATTATATGCACGCGTCACATGCGCAATTTCCGCGGCCGCTCCCGCTTCACGCGCTTCGGCGCGTGAACCTCAATAAGTCCAAGTACAGGTCCAGACTTACTGACGAGCATCTTCAAGCCCTACTGAGGGTCTCAACTGCCTCAGCTGCCTCCTCCCTTAAGCCAAATGTGGCTCGGCTATGCAAGAGGAAGCGCTGCCAGATCTCTAGCAGTAAGAAGTAGGCAGAAGAAGACATGTTCATAACAGTTTATGTTCAATGTTCCATTCATGTTCAGAATGTTAAAGGTTAAAGAACTGTTAATACAGACATTTGAATCTGAATAATAATAATTACATTTCTCCAGTCAGCAACTATATGTGGTTTCTTCAGTCTTCTATATCTGCTGTATTATTATTATTTTCATTATTATTATTTTCATTTTATTTATTTATTACTGGTTGATTTTATTTTTTTCTTATGAATTGTTAATTAATTTATTTTTTCATCTTATTTTGTGTTTAAAAAATAAAAATAAAGACATTTGATAACATTGGAATGTTTTTGTAAGAGCTTTTCTTGTGGAAAACCTGCTGCGGCCCAGCCTCACCCAGACTCTACCTCCAACGGCCCCCGGGTAAATTGAGTTTGAGACCCCTGGTCTAGAGCAATGGTTCTCAATCTTCCCTTCCCACTCACATGCTACCTTAAGCAATCCCTTACTAATCACAGAGCACCTATTGCATAGGGACTGCTTAAGGTGGAATATGAGCTTAGGGGGAAGTTTGAAAACCGTTGAGTTAATGAAATTACAAACTTATTATTAATACTTTAAGAAAAAGGGAAATGGAAATACACAAATGTAAATAAGCAGGCAGTTTCTTGTTGCAATACTCCTAAAATTCTTTAAGGTAACAAAATCACTTTGAAACAACAAAATAAATGAACAGGATATAGGTTGAAATGATTGAGGATTAGGGACACTATTCGTGGAATTTTGCATTGGGGGTTTTGCAGTTGTGAAATTGGATAACTTGAAGTGATGAGGTTTCAGAAGAGGACGACAGAGGTGAAGGTGAATGAATTGACTGGTGCAGCAGGAAGGGAGTTAGAATGATGATAGCACTGAGGATGCAGTAGGAAGACGAATGGATGGTGGAAAGGTGAAGGGATATGAATAAAGAGTGAGGCAAAACATGTATGATTTGGGGTAAAAGATAGTGAAGGGGACACCAAAGAGATCCATGTCTTTTTGGCAACCTGCACCATTTGCCCCGGCCCTCCATCTACAAACAAAATTATGCAAAATGGTGAATTATGCAGCAGAAGGAAAACAATGTTGATGCATTTAAGAAAGAGGTACCATTGCAGGAATTTATCTAATGTATTTGAGATGGCGACATGATGCCATTATGGGTTGAAATGAAAGAGTCATGTAATTGTAATGGGAATAGTAATGCCTTCTATTCCGACTTGACCCAGAGGTGGCACTGTAACTTCAAAAACACACTTTTGGAATGATGTCTGTTATACTTGCTTGTCCTGGGTCACCATAGCTTCCTTCAGCGTGTAACAACAAAGAACCAAACCACACAGTGGTGGGAGAACAGCAGAAAATGAAGGGAGATGGTATTGTGAAGTCAAGTATAAAGCTGTTGCTTCAGTTAGAGGCGTTAATTATTTTCATCTGCCTCATTATGTAACAAATCTTGATTAATGATGGTTTCACTACATCATTTACTCACTATCAAAGTCAAAGGGCATATATTAAAATTATAAAGAGTTAATTGGATGATCCAAACTACCCCTTTAATGCCATGTGGGTGAGGTTAACTTTGGCACTATGCATTCTGGTGGTTTCTTCATGATGAAACCGTCATGTGCAAACATTCACAATACAGCAGATGCTACAGAATTGAAATAAAACCAAAAATTTCTCAAACTGTTTCACGGGTCAGCACATCTCAGGAAGACCTGTTTTACCGACTCATGTTGACCTCTTTTCACTACTGGAATTCCCTGAATTCAGTGACCAGATGGAGTAAGACTTTAACCTAAGTTGATGTGAGCTCCAGTGGAGATGGTTGAGTGAAGTGGAGTTGGGTGGGAGTAGAAGGTGCAATATCTTCAACACACTTTGACAAAAGGCAGAGGTGCAAAATGCAAGTAACCTTTTACTTCATGTGGATGACCTGGTGGGTTTTTTCAGTATGTTTGAGTATTTCACAATACTGGTGGGTTTTAATTTTTTTATTTGTATAGTGGAAACTTTGTATGGACCTGGTATTCAATGAAGTAGCTGAAGAGTAGGTTAGATAAAATGTTCAATGCAGACACCACTCAAGCTTGTTTATATCTTCTTTCTTTGGCTTGGCTTCGCGGACGAAGATTTATGGAGGGGGTAAAAAGTCCACGTCAGCTGCAGGCTCGTTTGTGGCTGACCAGTCCGATGCGGGACAGGCAGACACGATTGCAGCGGTTGCAAGGGAAAATTGGTTGGTTGGGGTTGGGTGTTGGGTTTTTCCTCCTTTGCCTTTTGTCAGTGAGGTGGGCTCTGCGGTCTTCTTCAAAGGAGGCTGCTGCCCGCCAAACTGTGAGGCGCCAAGATGCACGGTTTGAGGCGTTATCAGCCCACTGGCGGTGGTCAATGTGGCAGGCACCAAGAGATTTCTTTAAGCAGTCCTTGTACCTTTTCTTTGGTGCACCTCTGTCACGGTGGCCAGTGGAGAGCTCGCCATATAATACGATCTTGGGAAGGCGATGGTCCTCCATTCTGGAGACGTGACCCATCCAGCGCAGCTGGATCTTCAGCAGCGTGGACTCGATGCTGTCGACCTCTGCCATCTCGAGTACCTCGACGTTAGGGGTGTGAGCGCTCCAATGGATGTTGAGGATGGAGCGGAGCAACGCTGGTGGAAGCGTTCTAGGAGCCGTAGGTGGTGCCGGTAGAGGACCCATGATTCGGAGCCGAACAGGAGTGTGGGTATGACAACGGCTCTGTATACGCTTATCTTTGTGAGGTTTTTCAGTTGGTTGTTTTTCCAAACTCTTTTGTGTAGTCTTCCAAAGGCGCTATTTGCCTTGGCGAGTCTGTTGTCTATCTCATTGTCGATCCTTGCATCTGATGAAATGGTGCAGCCGAGATAGGTAAACTGGTTGACCGTTTTGAGCTTTGTGTGCCCGATGGAGATGTGGGGGGGCTGGTAGTCATGGTGGGGAGCTGGCTGATGGAGGACCTCAGTTTTCTTCAGGCTGACTTCCAGGCCAAACATTTTGGCAGTTTCCGCAAAGCAGGACGTCAAGCGCTGAAGAGCTGGCTCTGAATGGGCAACTATATCTACAGAAAATTAAAATGTATGCTTTACTTGGAGAAATTAGAAATTTGTTCCCAGTGTTAGTGACACTTGGGACATGTAAGCAAACAGTGCAGTTCATTCACCTTATTGCCTGAGCAGCTTTCTTCGTTCATAATTTAATTTGTGGCTATTGATTCGGGGCATACTCAGATTTATTCTGTTACATTTTTCTTTACAGTGAATAGATAAAATCATACTGTGATAGCTCTGTATTGGCTATGACCTGTATTATATTCTTCCTGTCTTTTTACTAACTTTGATCTCTTAATCTGAAATGTACCCTGAAATGCACCATGAATTATTATCTTTATATTTTTCTCTGGAGACAGGCAATGGATTTTTAAGAAAATGCATTTAAATGATGAGGTATTTTTATATAAAATTATTTTCAATTTATTTTTGCTAGCACTTGGAATGTGTTTTTTTAACTATGACCATTGCTGAAATCTGTAAATATTTCTTTGCAGTCTTTAGTTTTAGGCTTCTCAAATCAAGTTGCTGTCCAAATCCAGTTTTATATGCATGAAATGCTTTGTTGGTTAATTAGTATGGACCTCTTTTTATTCTAAACACCCCCCCCACTGAAATTGGAAGTAAAATGAATTAGTGGTTCTAACTGTCCTCTCAACTTGCCTCTCTTTGGGTGCATTCAAACCACACAGCTATTATGAGTGGGGTTCAACTTGCCTCTCTTCAGGTGCATTCAAACCACACAGCTATTATGAGTGGGGTTCAACTTGCCTCTCTTCAGGTGTATTCAAACAACACAGCTATTATGAGTGGGGTTCAACTTGCCTCTCTTTGGGTGCATTCAAACCACACAGCTATTATGAGTGGGGTTCAACTTGCCTCTCTTTGGGTGCATTCAAACCACACAGCTATTATGAGTGGGGTTCAACTTGCCTCTCTTTGGGTGCATTCAAACCACACAGCTATTATGAGTGGGGTTCAACTTGCCTCTCTTTGGGTGCATTCAAACCACACAGCTATTATGAGTGGGGTTCAACTTGCCTCTCTTTGGGTGCATTCAAACCACACAGCTATTATGAGTGGGGTTCAACTTGCCTCTCTTTGGGTGCATTCAAACCACACAGCTATTATGAGTGAGGTAGATATCATTCTCTTTGGTCAATCTTCTGATCAGAGCAAGCACCGCCTTGAAACATGTACTGTTTGTTTTGGAATGTTATATGGATTTATATGTAGTTTTGATATATATTACACTCTCCACACCATACTTTTGGCACCAACATGTATAAAATAATGTAAATACCGGTATATATTTCAAAATGTAATGATTTAATTACTTATTTATTTTATACACTCTACAGGAAATGAGACATTTTTGTGTTTATTTCATCTTGGAACCTGGTCCTTTCAAAATGGTTCTATGTTTCCATGAGTTCATGCTCATTTTTTTCAGTTCCAATGAGAATGTGTCCATTTCCACTCAATCTCTTGGAGGACAGCCCTCCTATCAAAGGAAGCGTTATGAATGAAACTATCCCGCTAGATTCTGAAAATAGTATGTCTGGGCTCTAATACAAAGATTTTATTTGTCTTAGTTGGTGTTCAATTTGACCTGAATTTCTTTTTGCTGTGACCACTCATAGAATTACTACAAAAGCTTTACTCTCAGCATGCCCAGAGCAATTCCTTTATCCGACGTTTGTGTTCCTGCTTGTACAATTAGTAATGAATGATTGGATTCACACTTGGCTTTATGAATAACTACATCTTGATTCAGGAGAAAGCAAATCTCTGGAGAATTAAACTCTCAGTCCCTTAGCCAGTTATGAACAGGGTCGAGTGGAATAGTATCTCTGAGAATGGTTTTCATGCAAAATTAAGTTCTGGCAACATGTAATTATGGGACAAATGTTTACCAGGGATCATCGGTTACTTCACACTGTTAAGATTTGCAGTAATATTGAAAGTGCAGACGGTGGATAATTAATACCTAATCTTCAGTATAGTTGGGGAATTGGTATGCTGAAGTACTTGCAAGTAGATTCTTGGAATGGTGTCATTTCATTTATAGGGTGAGCAATTGTGTAACTGATATAAATAAATATCACAGGGAATTATGAGAACTTGGAACAGGGCCTGAGGCAGTAAAGTGGGTTAGAAATAAAATAATCATATTTGAAAAGATTGTTTTTATACTGGAATGAAGCATGATATAGAAGTATAAACATTCTGCAGAAAATGCTGAGCTTTTGTTAAAGTGGCCAACATCGAACACAATAGAAGCTTGTGCTGTAATCATTTGAAGAATATATGTTTGCAATTATTTTTAGCTATATAATATTTTGCTGTTTTAAATGCCACAGAGGTTTGATAGTTTTTCAATGAAATGCAGTTTAAGATATTTAAGAATATAATAAGCGTACACCTGTTGAGGTGATAAAACTTCCAGAAGCATGATTTGTGTAGCAGGTAGCACAGCTCCTTTATAGTACCAACGATTGGGTCCGGGGTTTGAATCCCATGCACTCTATAAGAAGTTTGAACATGTCTCCTTGTGTCTGCGTGGGTTTTCTCCAGGGGCTTTGGCTTCCTCCCACCGTATGAAATGTACTGGGGGTGTAGATTAATTGGGTGTAAATTGAGCAGCACGGACTCATGGGTCGAAGTGGATTTCCATGCTGTATGTCTAAAATTTAAAATTTAAAGGGAAAGGATGATGATTGAACGAGAGAGAAAGCATACAGGAGGGAGATATATCAGCTAATTGAGTGGTGTCACATCAATAAATTTGCACTCAACATTAGCAAAACTAAGGAGGTGATTGTAGACTTCAGGAGGGGGAAATCAGGAGAATGTGAACCAGCTGTCACCAAGGGGACAGCAGTGGAAATTGTTAAGAACTTCAAATTCCTGGGTGTCACCATCTTTGATGATCTGTCCTGAGGTGTCCATGTCGATGCAATCACAAAAAAGGTTCACTAGAAGCCTTCATGATGAGATTTGGCACGTCACCAAAGGCTGTTGCAAATTTCTACAGGTGCACCATGGAGAGCATTCTGACTAGTTGCATCACCAAAGTGTATGGAGTTACCAATGTGCAGGACAGGAAAAGACTAAAGAGTATTGTGAACTCGGACAGTTCACAATATTATCAAGGGCATCTACAAGAGGCGGAATGTAAAGAAAGCAGCCTCTATCCTCAAGGAGCCTCATCACCCAGGCTGTACCCTCTTCACACTGCTATCACCAGGAAGGAGGTACAGGAGCTTGAAGGTGAAAACCCAATGGCACAAGGACAGCTTCTTCTCCTCAGGCATCAGATTTCTGAATGGACAAGAATATACTACCTCACCTTCTCTTCTTTTTGCACTAATTTATTTTTTTTAAATGTAATTTATAGCAATTTTTGCTGCCACAAACTTTGTGACAAGTTCTTAACAATAAATTCTGATTCGAATATAAGAAATAGAAGCTGGATTTGGCCATCTAGCTCTTCAAGTTTACTCTTCCGTTCATAAAGATTATTGTTAATCTTCAGCCTCTGCTCGAATTTCTACCACCATCTCGTATCTATTTGATTTCTATCTTGAATGAAAACAATGAAAACATCAGAAAATTTACCATCCTCTGAGTGAAGGAATTTACTCTCATCCAAAACATACTCTCCAGTATTTTCAAAATTTTCCCCTGAGTTTTATACTTCTCAGCCAGGGGAAACCTTCTCCCAATGTTTAGCCTGTCAAACCCTAAAATAATTTTTGACTTGATTGAGAACTTTTCCCATTTTCAAGACTCTTGAGAATGTAGCATCAGCCTACTTGATCTCCAGCCACATGGCATGTCAGCCATCCCTGGAAGCAGTCTGAAGAATCTTTTCTGCCCTCCCTCTGTGGCAAATATACCTTATCCTATGCAAGGTGACCAATACTCCAGATGTGGTCTCACCAAAATGATCTATAATCCTGTAGTTAAATCCTAACAAATACTTGGCTTCTCAATCAAGTTTTCCACCTGTATGGTGGCCTTGACTGACTTGTACACAAGAACTGTGCATTGCTAGACTGAGACCACTTGTAAATTGGAGGAACAACACCTCATCTTCTGACTGGGCATCCTCGAACTGGATGGCATTAATATCGACTTCTCTGGCTTTCATTAAACCCCCCCCCCCCACCTCCCCCTTCTTCCCCTGTCATCACTTTTTTCCCCATCTCATTTCGCACAGACATAATATATACTCATGTAGTCCCTTATCATACTCAATTAACGTCTTTTGTTTGTCTGGATTCCTCCCCTATTGTTTGAATTCTGAGGCTGATTATATCCTGCCTTTTCTGATTTTTCCTTGATGAAGGACTCATGCCTGAAACGTCGACAATGTATCTTTGTCTCCTATAAATGGTGAAAAGACTGGGTGAGTTCCTCCAGCATTTTGGATTGTTTACTACAGTCACAGCATCTTCAGCCAATTGTGTTTCACAAGAATTCCTGAGTCCAACTGACCATTTAACATGACCAAAATAAAACAAGAAATGCTGGAAATACTTTGTAGGTCTGGCCGCTTCTCCAGATTACCAGCATCTACATTTAAAAAAATTTTCATCAATACTCCACAATCTGCCACCATTTAATAAATAATGTGTTCACCCAATTTTGTACTTTTCCATGTGATTATAATCCATCTGCAATTATTTAGCTCACTCGCCCATCTTGTCTATAAACACTTGTCGTCTCTTTGCATTTTCTATACTTGCAATCTCACCAGATTAGCATCACCAACAAAATTTAAAATATGACATGTAAAGGATAACTTGCTTCAACTCCAGTACTGACAGGAGGTCATTCTTACATTTCAGAGATAGAATATGCAGTGATCATTGGGGCAGTGGACAGGTAGTTTGTGTGAGGTGCTTCACTCCTACAATTTCCGTGTGGCCTCAGTAGGATCCTGACACATGATGTTGTCTGTACCATCCTGAGTGCTGCTTCTGCACAGGAGCCAGGGGAGATTTATTTTCTTCAAGAAGGTTTTGAGTATGTCTTTGAACTTATTCCTTGTATGGATGTTCCATTAACAAAGTTCGGAAAAGTGTGATGGTGTTGGGCATGCAAATGATGTGCCTGCCCAACATTGAGAACTGAATGCAATTAGGGATTTGATGCTGGCTTGTGAGAAGCCATTGACATTGGTTTATTAATCCTTTAATTGAACTTGAAGGATTTTGCAGAGACTGCGCAAATGGTATTTTTTCCAATATCTTGAGACCTTCTGGAGGTAACTTACATCATGGAAGCAAACAAGAAGACAGGATAATGATATTTGTTCCATTTGAGGTATTGAACTTCCCATACTCTTTTCTCCAACATACCAAAGTCAGGGCTGGTCCATTGAAGGCAATGGTGAATTGTATCATTATTGCCTGTCTTCAATGAAAGTTGGTTCCTGAGACAAGCCAAGTGGTAAATGTTTTCCAGGGTCCCAACATGAACTTGTATTATCAGAAGGCTGTATGGTGTGGCGGAGACAAATTGGTTGTTTACTTTTGTTTACTTCTTGTCTTGTTCAAGAGTCTGATAATGGCAGGAGTTAAATTGTCCTTGAATCTGCTGGTTGCATGCTCTCATACTTGTGAACCTTCTCCCCAACAGGAGGAGAGAGAAGAGGATGTGGCCGGAGTGGGGTAAGTCTATTAATATGTTGGCTGCTATTCAGAAGCAGTGGGGAGGGGGGTTTGAAGTTTTTTTCCCTCAAAGGAATTTCTTTTTTCATTTTTCAAATGCTGATCTTTCAATGTCCTGACCAACTGTAACCAGTTTTCCCCACTTATTTTCATAGATTCTGAAAATATTCAAAAGGACAATATCAGTCAGATGCAAGATGTCTGCATGTCTTACAGAGATGTGCAAATGGCAGATGCATTTTGCTCTTTTTATGTAATTAGTTCTCTAAGCAGACGTGTACGTGTATCTATCATGAGCGTAGTAATCTACAGGCACTTGAAGACCATTTAGCAATGGAATGCAATTTGCATGCATCCTAGAAGCCGACGTGTCATTGGGAAAATACGTCACTGAACTTAATATTTTCCAGCTTAGGAGTGGCCAAACTTTCAGGTAATTAGACTTGAATGAGTGACTGCTGCTTGAAATTGTGAGTGTGTTGCTTACACATCCCCAAACGAACTGATGGAAGAATGATAGACTCACACACGACATCCTCATCAGTAGAAGAGAATTATTCTGAAGCAACTCTGTAACATCTATACTGCAAAGCATGAGAAAAATTTTCATCTTGCCTTCTCTGGATGTGTGTGTGTGTGTGTGTGTGTGTGTGTGTGTGTGTGTGTGTGTGTGTGTGTGTGTGTGTGTGTGTGTGTGTGTGTGTGTGTGTGTGTGTGTGTGTGTGTGTGTGTGTGTGTGTGTGTGTGTGTGTGTGTGTGTGTGTGTGTGTGTGTGTGTGTTTTGTCAATTTTTTCCCTCTGAAATCATTGGACAGAGCCCTAATACCCTACTAAAATTTGCATGACAGAAATATGTCTTTCATATTAAATTCTGATTGCATTCCACCATAATTTCACATAATTCATCTAAAAATCTTGTCATGGTATGAGAGGTTGGTATCAGGCGCCATCTAGGGGATTGCTTGGACAAAAAGTAGATTGAAAGAAATAATAGGCCTTTTGACACCATAATATTATCAAGATCTGGAAAAAAAATGTAGCCCATAAGATGTAGGAGCATTTGTCCCATTGAGTTTGCTCCACCATCATGAGCTGAATCATGCTCCCACTCCTATGCCTTCTCCCCAGAACCTTTGAAACCTGACTATTCACATACCTATCAATTATGGTATTTAGATTGCAATGTCAGAAAAATCAGGTAAAAAATTAACATTATTACTGCCCGTGTGGTCATTCACAATGGGTGCCTTTTAAGACTGCAAGTACCTGAGTGCAACGGTCCTGGTGGTTAGACATAGAGTAGAGTGGATGACTGTCCACAAATTTTTCCGGTACGATTTACACTGCAGGCTTCCTCCAAAGTGTTGTAGGGGTCCTGCAGGATAAATCGCTGTGCAGGAATTGACTCAAAATTCCTGCATATTCATTTTTAGATGGCCCATGTATTGGCAAAATTCCTTGATTCTGCTGTTACATGCCTGCAGTCTAAAAATCATAAATCTCTGCCTTAAATACACCCAATGACCTAGCCTCACTGCCATCTGTGGTAGCAAATTCCTAAGGTTCATCACACTTTGGCTAAAGAAATTCCTACACAACTTTGTTTTAAATGGGTGCCCTTCAATCCTGAAGTTCTCTCACCTTGATCTTGACTCCCCTGCAATGATAAACCACTTTGCCACATCGACTCTATCCAGGCCTTTCCACATTCAAAATGCTTATATGAGGTACCTCCTCATTCTGCTGAACTCCAAGGAGGCCATCAAACATTCCTCATATATTAATCCTTTCATTCCTGTGAATATCCTCTGAATCCTCTCCAGTGCCAGCATATCCTTTCTTAAATGAGCCCAAAACTGTACCCTGTACTCCAAGTGAGGCCTCTCTTATAAAGCATCAACAATAACATCCCTACTTCTATATCCTATTCTTCAAGATAATGAATGCCAATACTCCATTTGTCTTTTTCACCACCAACTCAACCTGGAGGTTAACCTTTAGGGTATCTGCACAGAGACTCCAAAGACCCTTTGCACTGCCAAATTTTGAATTTTCTCCCCATCCTTCTCCCAAAGTATATTTTCAAAATCAGAATCAGAATTTATTGTGAGCAAGTCATGAAATTCACTGTTTTGTGGTAGCGTCACAGTGTATACATTCATATTATAACCATCTTACAACATTAGTAAAAAAAAAAGGTGCATGAAAAGTACTTTGGTTCATTGATTATTCAGGAATCTGATGGCAGCGAGGAAGAAGCTGTCGTTGTCCCATTGAGTGCTTGATTTTAAGCTCCTGTACCTTTTTTTCTCAATGGTAGCAGAGTGAAGAGGGCATGCCCTGGGTGGTGGGGGTCTTTGAGGATATTGGTACGATTTTGTAAGACCCTGCCTCATGTAGATGTCCTCAATGAGTGAAGTCTGGTGCCTGTGATGTCGCAGGCTGAGTTAACAACCCTCTCGACTTTATTATATTTAATTTGCCACTTTTGCCCATTTTCCTAATCTTTCTTAGTCTCTCTGCAGCCTCTCCGTTTCCTCATCACTACCTTCCCCCCCATCATTGCATCATCTGCATTTATTCCACATTCCAAATCATTAATATACAACATAAAAAGTATCCCCAACACCAACTTGGCGGTAGAAGAAGCATCAAAGGTAACTGGCCACCAACCAGAATGGGATCCCATTATTCCCACTCGGTTTCCTGCCAATAAGCCAATGCTTGACCCGTGCTAGCATCTTTCCTGTAATTCTAGGAGCTCTCATTTTGTTTGCTAGCCTCATGTTTGGCACCTTGTAAAAAGCTTTTTAGAAAGTCCAAATATAAAGCAACCTCTGTATCTCCCTTGCCGAGCCTGCATGTAGTTTCCTCAAAAAATTGCGATAGGTTTATTAGGCAAAATTTTACCTTCAGGAAACCATGCTGACTTAACCTACCTTGTCATGCACCTCCAAGTACTCCATAATTTCATACTAGATTATTGACTCCGGCAACTGCCCTAATCTACTTTTATCTCTCCTTGTCCTTTTCTGTGTCCCAAGCACTTTCTCTCTGGTGATCATGACTGCAGTCACCTCTCTTCCCAAACATCTTTGAAAGTCAGATATACTGCTAATGCCTTCCACAGTGAAGACTGATTCAAAATTCTTCTGCTATCTCTTTGTCCCTGATTACAATTTCTCCAGAGTCATTTTCTATCAGTCTTATATCTCCTCTCACTTTTTAAAAAACTCTTAATATACAAAAAACTTTTCGTATTCTTTTCAATATTTTTCTTGCTTCTTTTCAAAGTTAATCTTTTTCTCAATTATGACCTTTTTAGTTGGCTTCCGTATGCTTTTAAAAGCATTCCAATCCTCTATCTTGCCACTAATTTTGTTTTCATGTATGCCCTTTCTTTTGCTGTTATTTTGCTTTGACTTCTCTTGTCAGCCACAGTTGTGCCATTTTTCTATTCAAATAGTTCTTCTTTTTTGGAATATGTCTGTTGTGCACTTTCCTTATTTCTCGCAGAAACTCTAGGCATGGCTGCTCCGCTGTCCTCCCTGCTAGCGTATCTTTTCAATCAACTTTGGCCACTTCCTTTCTCCTACTTCCATTGTCACCTTTATTCCACTGTTGTACTGACATCTCTGATTTTAGCTTCTCCCTCTCAAACTGCAGGGTGAATTATTTCATATTATGATAACTGTCTCCTAAGGGTTCCCTTATCTTCAGGTCCCTTATCAACTTTGGCTCATTACACAATACCCCATCCATAATTGTCATTTCCCTGATTGGCTCAGCTGCAAGCTGTTCTAAAAAGCCATCCTGAAGGCATTCGATAAATTCCTTCTCTTGGGATCCAGTACCAACTGGTTTTCCCAATCAACCTGCATATTGAAATCCTCCAAGACTAATGTCAGATTGCCCTCTTTGCATGGCTTCTCTATCTTCCTCTGTTGTTTGCACTCCACATCCTGGTTACTTTTTGGAGGTCTGTCTACAACTCTCATCAGGAGCTTTTTACCCTTGTCATTTCTCAGTTCTACCCAGAGGGATTCTATATCTTCTGATCTCTCTCCAAAGATTTATTCCCATTTTTAATCTGCAGAACCAGCACACTGTCACCTTTCTGTCCTTCTGATACACCATGGATTCACGGATATCACTTGGCAACTATTTGTTTTGAAAGGTTGGCTCCCTGAAAAAAATGGGGATTATGATAGACAACTTTAAGCCGAACACAAAGGAGGTTTCATTTCAGATTTTCTATATCTTGCAAGAAGTTGGAGAAACATTAAATTAACTTTTATTGAATTTAGCATGTTTAATTGCATAATGATGCTGACACATGAGGAGCCCAGGGTTTGTCTTGGACACCTATGTTATACCAATGTAGAACTCATAGGTTTTCTTAATAAGCGTTGATATACTATGTATTTAAGCCTTAAGCCTACAGAAGCCACATATGTAACAGAATGTATGACAACTGTTGTGACATTGATGAGACATTTCTGTTGTATTGAATCTTTTGGAAGACAACAAATGCTATTGTTAAGTACACCCACTATGCTATTGGCTGAAGAACATGTGCATCATCATGTGTTCTATCTGTATCAATGTAATGCAAAGCGTCTGTACATGTGAGCTGCTTTTATAACCTGTCTGCATCTATCCTGACCAAGCATGCCCAGGCTTAAGACAGCATTTGCATAGCACATGCACTGAGTGCATGTCCAGGTATGCTTGGACTGAACAAAACAATTTGCTTTGTGAGCAATATACTAGTGGACTTAAAATATTTTGACAGGAAATCACAAAGGCTAGGCATTTAAACCTTCAATAATCATCTACAGGGGAATCACGTTGCTCTCCATTGCAGGCAAAATCTTCGCTGGGATTCTACTAAATAGAATAATACCTAGTGTCGCCGAGAATATTCTCCCAGAATCACAGTGCGGCTTTCGCGCAAACAGAGGAACTACTGACATGGTCTTTGCCCTCAGACAGCTCCAAGAAAAGTGCAGAGAACAAAACAAAGGACTCTACATCACCTTTGTTGACCTCACCAAAGCCTTCGACACCGTGAGCAGGAAAGGGCTTTGGCAAATACTAGAGCGCATCGGATGTCCCCCAAAGTTCCTCAATATGATTATCCAACTGCACGAAAACCAACAAGGTCGGGTCAGATACAGCAATGAGCTCTCTGAACCCTTCTCCATTAACAATGGCGTGAAGCAAGGCTGTGTTCTGGCACCAACCCTCTTTTCAATCTTCTTCAGCATGATGCTGAACCAAGCCATGAAAGACCCCAACAATGAAGACGCTGTTTACATCCGGTACCGCACGGATGGCAGTCTCTTCAATCTGAGGCGCCTGCAAGCTCACACCAAGACACAAGAGAAACTTGTCCGTGAACTACTCTTTGCAGACGATGCCGCTTTAGTTGCCCATTCAGAGCCAGCTCTTCAGCGCTTGACGTCCTGCTTTGCGGAAACTGCCAAAATGTTTGGCCTGGAAGTCAGCCTGAAGAAAACTGAGGTCCTCCATCAGCCAGCTCCCCACCATGACTACCAGCCCCCCCACATCTCCATCGGGCACACAAAACTCAAAACGGTCAACCAGTTTACCTATCTCGGCTGCACCATTTCATCAGATGCAAGGATCGACAATGAGATAGACAACAGACTCGCCAAGGCAAATAGTGCCTTTGGAAGACTACACAAAAGAGTCTGGAAAAACAACCAAATGAAAAACCTCACAAAGATAAGCGTATACAGAGCCGTTGTCATACCCACACTCCTGTTTGGCTCCGAATCATGGGTCCTCTACCGGTATCACCTACGGCTCCTAGAACGCTTCCACCAGCGTTGTCTCTGCTCCATCCTCAACATCCATTGGAGCGCTTTCATCCCTAACGTCGATGTACTTGAGATGGCAGAGGTCGACAGCATCGAGTCCACGCTGTTAAAGATCCAGCTGCGCTGGATGGGTCACGTCTCCAGAATGGAGGACCATCGCCTTCCCAAGATCGTGTTATATGGCGAGCTCTCCACTGGCCACCGTGACAGAGGTGCACCAAAGAAAAGGTACAAGGACTGCCTAAAGAAATCTCTTGGTGCCTGCCACATTGACCACCGCCAGTGGGCTGATAACGCCTCAAACCGTGCATCTTGGCGCCTCACAGTTTGGCGGGCAGCAACCTCCTTTGAAGAAGACCGCAGAGCCCACCTCACTGACAAAAGGGAAAGGAGGAAAAACCCAACACCCAACCCCAACCCACCAATTTTCCCCTGCAGCCGCTGCAACCGTGTCTGCCTGTCCCGCATCGGACTTGTCAGCCACAAACGAGTCTGCAGCTGATGTGGACTTTTACCCCCTCCATAAATCTTCGTCCGCGAAGCCAAGCCAAAGAAGAAGAATCATCACTCTTCTCAATTTTTTTTCCAAAGTACCCCAAGTTAAATCCTTTATCTTAGGCTTGCAATTTTGCCCCATTGACTGCTACACAGGGTATCTCTTTGTGTATCTTCTGCCATTTACACTGCCCTCTCATTCTGATTCTCATCCCCTTGTCATGTGTCATTTGAAAAGCATAACCTATTCAAAATAACTTGTTGCTTTCTGTTGATAGATGAAGAGACTGTTCTGGAATTTTCTCACAAGTAGACCCTTAGATCTGTCCTATCACAGGTGATGGTGTTTTAAGAAGAAAGAAAGGGAGAAGGTGAGGTTTGCTATCGAATTGTGTGTGATCATTCCACTTTTTTCATTGCACTTTTGTATACCTTTGCTCAAAAACCCAGCCACGAATAACAACCAGAATTAAGGTGTCAGTCTTGGCTCTGTGGGAGTACTTTCCTTTGAGTCACGTTGTGGGTTAAAGTCTCCCTCTTGCACTCATAATCTGGATTGACTCCTTAAGGCAGACGTGAGGGAATGCTGCATTGTCAGAAGCACCATCTATAGAGTGATTAATCAGCTGAGAACATTCTTCCCTCACAGATGGAAGTGAAGCATTGCATGGTATTACTGAAGAAAAGAAAGCTCTCCCTTTGCCCTTGCTATCATAAGGACAAAGGGAGCACATCATGGCTAGTATAGTGGCTAGTATAACACAATTCAAATTTCAGATTTATGGTCAGATTTCCTTTTTCCTTTGGGCATAGCAGAATTAACACTATTTGGTAGTGCAAAAAATAACTGTACACAGTGTAATCATGTAAACAAAGAAAAAAAACTATAAACAGATAATGAATGTAAACAAACTGACTGCAATACAGAGAGAACAAGAAAATCAATCAAGTGCACGTAAGAGTCCTTAAATGAGTCTCTGATTGCATTTGCTGTTGAGAAGTGTGTTGGTGGAGGGGTAGCAGGTGTTCCTGAACTTGTCTTGTGCCACCTAAAACTCTTTCCTGATGGCAGCAGTGAGAACAGACCACGTGCTGGTTGGTGTGGGTCTTTGATGATTGCTGCTGTCCTCCAACAGCAGTTGTTCCCTGTAGATGTACTCAATAGTGGGGAGGGTTTTGCCTGTGATGTCCTGGACTGTGTCCACTACCTTTTGGAGGGCTTTACACTCAGGGGTATTGGTGTGCTCATACCAGACTGTGATGCAACTGGTCAGCCCACTTCCCACCACTCAATAAAGTGTAGACATTTCCCAGGGTTTATGGAGTCATACAAAACCTCTGCAAACTCATTGGGAAGTAGAGGCACTGATGAGCTTTTTCATGATGCCATTGGTGCTTTGGGTCAAGGAAAGATCCTCCAAGATAGTGACTCACAAGAACCCAAATTTGCTCACCCTCTCCATCTCTGATCCTCCATTCAGCCAAATTTTCAATCTCCATCCTGTATGTGGACTCATCCACATCGTTTACATCAGCAATATGGTGTTTTTCGTCATACCGAGCTACAAGATCGTAGGTGTAAAGTGAGTAGACGTTGGGGCTAAGAACCCAGCCCTGTGGTGCTCCGGTACTGATGGAGATTGTGGAGGAAAAGTTCTTACCAATCCTCACCAATTGTGGTCTGGAGGTGAGGAAATCTATGATCTAATAATACAGTGGGGTGTTATTATAATATTACAGCAACCACATCCCAGGTTCAAATGTGGCGTTGTTTGTAAGGAGGGAACAGTGAAAGTCTGCAGACACTGTGACTGCAGTGAAAACTCAAAAATGCTGGAGGAATGCAGCTGGTCTCACAGTGTCCATAGAAGGTAAAGATAACCGATGTCTTGGGCCTGAGCACCTGAATTAAATGGCTGTGGAGAAAGAAAGAAATAGCAGGGGGAGGAGTCCAGACCAACAGACAAAAAGACGATAGTTGGACATGGATAGGAGTTTATACCTTCTCCCCACGACCTGTGTGGGTTTTCTTTGGATGCTCCTGTTTCCCCCAAAAATGCATGGTGATGGTAGGTTAATTGGGTGTAATTGGGCAACACAGGTTTCAAGGGCTGGAGGGGCCTTTTACCATACTGTATCATTTAAAAATATACATTCCAGAAGATTAATGGAAGGGTTTCCAGGCATAAAAATGAAAACTTGCTTTACATTATTTCCTCAATAAGTTTAATATAACAGATTACTACAAAGATGAGAAATACTGATGTCATTTTCTTATAAGTACCATTAATACTGTATATGGGGTGGTTCCTCAGATTAAAAATCTTGCAAAGGGAATGAAAAATGTACTTAGAATGTCAGAATTATTTCACTGTTGGAGGAATAAATGTGGGGTGCCACAACTAATTCTGAATAAATTTCCTGCTTCAATCTTAAACTGCACAGTTAGTGCAGGGGTTAGCGCAATGCTGTTGCAGAGGCAGCGATTGAGACTGTCTGGAAAGAGTTTGTACATTTCTCCCCGTGTCTGCGTGGGTTTTCTCCAGGGGCTTCGGTTTCCTTCCACCATTCGAAACATACCAGAGGTAGTAGGTCAACTGGGTGTAAATGGGTGCATTGGCTCATGGGCCGAAATGACCTGTTACTGTGCTGTGTGTCTAAATTAAAAAAAAATAAAATTTATGACAGTCTGCTCAACTTAGTGCTCCAAAAAGGAATTTTAGAATAATCTGCTCCCATCATTCATGTGTACTTATTAGCAGGGGTCGTAAGTTAATGGTAAGGAATATGGGTTGCAGCAAAATATTTCCACTTCCCTTTTCCATAGCCACTCTGCACCTCACCACCTTGTAAATTGCTAAAATTATTTTACCATTGCTTCTGAAGGGATTGAGATGTATTGAAAGATTTGCCAAAGAATAACCAAGTTTTAAGGGCAAACAGGTCAATTGCAGCTGAGAAAACTACATGAAAGTTATTTGACAATGGGGAAAATGTAGGAATTAGTTTCTGTTGCCAAAGAACTGTGGGTTGAGTCATATCCTGTGGTGAAAAATGTCAATGTTGTTAGCAGAGTATAATCAAAAGGTGAAGTAGAGGGCTTCTGAATTGAAGCATTAATCCCATGCAAAGTACAGCATTTAGGCAAAAAGCCATGAAAGAGTTTGAAAATATTATTATTATATTGATATATTTTCAAAATGAATACTAGCTAAAATTTCTAGTAAAGAAATAGCAATGGTTTTGGCCAAATCTGTGTGTCAACCTAAAAGTAATTGAGCATCTTGGCAATAGATTAAAAATAATCTGTCCAGCAGCAATGCTGGGTAATGGAAATTAGTCACTAATCTGCACAGTGTGAAGCAAAGTCAAGACTGGAAAAGGCACATTTTAAAGGCTGATGTTTTAACTTTCAAAATACTTCTGCAGAAGTTATTAGTGCCTCTAAAATAACAGAAAATTCCAGTTTTTTTCTCTTTTTTTTGGTGATTTTTTTGGACAATTTATTAATTTCAAAAGATTTAAAATCTTTATGACAATCAGCAAAACAAAAGGAAACATGTGTGATTTATCAGTCTTTCTGTAGTCTTTGGCATCATTGTCCACAATATCATTCATCGAGTCTTCCTTCTCTCATGTAACACTTTTTGGGCACAGTTATCGAGTTTCATTCTAATGTATCCAATGATTCTGGAGAATGATCTGTAACTTCTTCACCACTAAACTCAAGAATTGAGATTTCAGTCCCTTCTATTTATTTTATCTGCACAGTCTGTGGATGGTGTCCCCATGGTATTCTGCTCCACAAATATGCTATCGGCACTCAATTCTACCACATAATATTCTCTCTCAGCCTTCCTGCTACATGTAATTTTCCACACTGCTAGTCCATAGTGCTTGAATGAGCTAAAACTTCATAAAACTAAACATATATGTTTTTTTAAAATTGACATTTCCTACTTCCATGTCCCTGTCCACGACTGAACCAAATTGTTCACGGCCAATACCAACCTCAGTCTCTGAAGTAGAAACCTATATGAGCTCCTTGACCAGAACCATCTATTTCCAGCTCTAGCTCTCCTTCAGCTCATCTGCAGAAAACTTGGTCAATGCTTTTAATATCTGCAGGCAGCATTTACAGTGCAGTCCTGGTCTGCCTCCCAACAAGTGTTATTAATAAATTTTGTCAACTGAAATTTTTGGTACCCATGTTTCAAATTGCACTAAGTTCCATGATCTTCTCCACATACCCTCCGATCAGCACCAGGCCCTGGTTAATTAAACCTGCTTCTAAAGTTCACAATATTTTGATTTCAGGTCTTGGACTGCTCCGGCCCACATGTCATTGATATCTTAGCTCTCTTCCCAATTCTATTTCATTGTATATCTCTGATTGTAATTGTTGAGCTGTTGGCAACTGTGCCTTGACCTTAAGCTCTCAATTTCCCAACCCAACACATTTTCACCCACCTCAGGTGAATATATTAAATATTTAGTCACCATCGTAGTACCTCCCAGTGCAATATAGAGTCAAAACCTTCCCATGATGACCCTGTGAAACATGCTGCAATGTCTGAGGTAAACGTAACATTATTAAACGTATAAAAGTTTAAAAAAAACAAATTACCTGAGTTCCACTAAGATCCAAAGCTTCCACACATAAGAAATTGGTGTTTCACTAAGCACAAGAAAGGTACATTTTTAAGGCCAAATATTCTTCTGTTTTACTAGCATGTCTTTATTTCCACATCCCATTTAGCAAAAGTGCTGAATAACTTTTCATATTTCTTGTTAGGATTATTACTGTGAGCTAATAACTAAATGTTACTTGAGTAGTTAAAGTTGAAAGTATAAATTGATTGGGCTAAATTCTTATGGATCTTATGGACTAACGCTAACCAACATCAATTGATAATTGTAAGACAAAGTTAATATTAAACAGCCACTACTTTACCAATTAAGATGTAATGCATTGCAAGTTCAAAGAATTCAAGTTTGAATGGGAAAATGAAGCTTCCTTTACCTTTAAGCAAACATCATTATAGTGTTCAAGGATTTGACTGTGGAAATATTTAGCAAAGTGACAGATTACTTCTGAATGCATTCCTGATTGTGGAAAGAGAAGTACTGTAATGTTTCAGACCAAAAATTAGAAACCTTTGTCTTCAACCTGGAATGTTCTTCCTGTTGCTCCTTCCACAGAAGTCGATTGACCTACTGAGCATTTTCAGACCTTTAAGATTTTTTTATGTCATATTTACAGCATCTACAGTTCTTTCATTCCTCATTTCAAACCCCATTCTAGTTTTGGATAATTTTCTACTTCATTCAAGAAACAAAGATCTTTGTTACTCAGCCTGTCTTGGTTTAGTTTGTCATTGTGAAAAGACTATTTTTTTTTCTTCTTCATCTACTCAATCCACAGATACACAGGGCATTTTTTAACATTACTATTTTTTGATAGATTTATCATCTGATGACCCAAATATGGAGCCTATTGATCCCTTGTCACTAGCCTACATAAGCTATAATTCAAAACTAGCAAAAAATCAATTCCACATCACCTTACCAATAAATCCTACAGTTTCACCTTCATTTGTTCAGCCATTTTCTATTAGATGCATGTAGGATTTTCAACACAAATATGTTAGTTGCATTAGAAAATGAAGGGAGTGGATTGTCACTCATCTTTTCTGTCAATTCCAATTTACATTTTACAGCATTATCAGTTGGTTTCTACGTAAATGCCCTCAGCTACCATTCCCACTTTAAATTTCAAGGTGGATGGGGCATTCTGCAAACACCGTTTGGGTGGCACAGCAAGAAGACATATTTTCTCAAAACTCCAATGTACTGAGTCCATTTCTGACCTCTGGACTATCAATGATGAGTTTGGAGCATTCAACCTGAGGCTGCATTGGTTCCTTCTGCTTAAGGATTCTCCCCCATCTCAAAGTCTGCAGGTTGATCTGTTAATTCACCACTGTAAATGTCCTCTGTGCATGGATAAGTGGAGAATCTGGGGAAAATTGAAAGAAGGAAGGATTAGTGTAAATTGGCGCTAAATGGTTGACTCGGAGTCAGTGGGCTGTAAGGCTTTTATGACTTTGACTTCAAACCATCCTGATTTGGACATAGGCCTCCATAAAATAAACCAAAGCAAGCCCATCATGGAAATGTAAAAGTTTTTAATCCTTAATATTTGCAATTGCAGGAGACCTCCTGGCTATAATCCCATTCCTAAAACTTTTAATACCAGACATGATATAAATGCAAGTGTCCAAGATTCCCTGCTGAAATTACTCTACCATTAATGTAAACATAACAAATATAACATTAAAACAATAGAGCACACCATCAGGATTTTTAAAATTGTTAAATACTACATGAGTCATGTACCACTTACTGAACAGCTTTGTTTTGACTTTAAGTCTCCCGAACAAACCAGCTGCTTCCAATATAGCTGCCAGAAACCTGCATGAAATGTCAGGGAGCACAGAGAAGTCCACAGCTTGCTCTTAAGTTGAAGCCAACATGCAGGGAGAACCGAGCAGAGGGCACAAAGAGCAGGGTCAGCTGCTGGAGGTGGGAGGAGGGGAGGGGAGGGAGTCTGATCTGCCCAGAGAGCTTACGGAGTAATCATCCTGCTCTCACTGAAATTTACCTTGTGCAGCCAGAACTCCAACCAACAGGACAGATCAGCATTTGACCAGTAGCTTGAGTGGCAGATTGACCAAGTGATTATACAAAAGGCTCCTTGACTGGAGTTGAAGATGTATACAACACCCTGCCATTTTTCTGTCTTCTTTTATATTGGCCACCCTCCAGTCCAAGGGGACAAGACTGTGTTTTATTCTCTTTGCAAAGGGCATCTACAGCAAGAGGCTTTCAGTAAGAATCTACCACAAGTAATATGCTGAATTAAACAATGAAAGCACCATCCTTGAGTGAAGAGCAGCCTCTGGGTTGACTGGGTGACAGGCAACAGCACAGAGTAAACGAGATGAGACTACTAATGCTGTTGTCCTGTGAAATGACAGTGGGTTTCTGTTGTCCCAGATTGATGAATCAGCTATGGGTTTGTTAACCTGTTGGAGGAGATAGACATTCAGGCTGCTGTGACACCCTGATTTTACTTTTTATTTAAATTTTGAGATGCAGCATGCCAAAGAGCCCATTCTGCTCAAATGCACCATGTGACCTATGAACCTACTAACCTTTAACATCTTTGGAACATAGATGGAAACAGGAGCACTTAGAGGAAACCGATGCAGACACGGGGAAAATGTACAAACTCATTAAGGACAGTGCTATCCATCACCAAGTTAAGAACAGCCATAGCTTGCTGGATGGCAAGAATGAGGTTGCTTGTTCGAAGACTGTGCTTTCACTGGAGCACCTGGATTGAGTAAATTTTGAGTAAAACATGAAGGTGTGCAGACTCTGTGATTGGAGAAACTCAACAGGTCAAACAGTGTACTTCATATAGCAAAGATAAAGACACATAACCAATGTTTCGGGCTTGAGTCCTTCATCAAGGTTGGATTTTTCTTGGTTGCAGTGGATATTGAGATGTTAACCATATGACAGACACCACTACCGATGAGTTCACATTGATGACATGGAGATGTCTGTCATTTCTGTGCTGTGAAGGATAACTGCAAGTTCTGCACAAAGCCTTGACCAAGGTCAGGGTGAATCTCTTTTGGGCTTTTTCAAACTTCAAATTTATGGTCAGAGTTCATACATAACATTCTTTTTCCTGTGGGCCAGGCAGAATTTCTACTTATCGATAACTGTAAATTGTATTAAAGAAGAAATACGTATACAAAAAGAAATGTCAACAAAGAAAGAATTATAAACTAACTGCAGATTCAACAAAAATATTTAATATTAAATAATGTACAAAGTAAGAGTCCTTAAGCGAGTCTCTGAATCTGTTGTTTAGGAGCTTGATGGTTCTTTTCATTGCATGCAGACATAATGTTGCTTCAAACGATGTGTTGTTCACATTCAGCAGTTTTTCTCAATCGGCTGCATCAAAAGGTAAAGGTAAAGGTTCTGTTATTGTCATGTAATACTACATTTAGAATGTAACATACGTGAAAGTCTTTAACATTCATTTACCGTAAGGCAGACAGAGAGTCATCCCTTTGTCCAATGCCCCTCACAGAAACCTACAGCACCTGGCGTTCCCCTCCAAGTACTGACCTGTCCTGTGCCTGCTTTATGAATAGTGCACCTGTGAAATATCAGCAACAAAATATGTTTCCTTCCTTGGTGCAAATATTAGTCTTCCCCTGTCTTGGCTACAGGTTTGTCTCTCAATATCTGAGCTCGCAGTTGAAGCGTTAAGTCAAGTGATATTCTTGCTGCCCAGCTAGTTTATGTCTCTTGGCTCTCTGAAAGAGGCAAGGCATCTGGGTGAGTTTGTGGTTGGGGAAAGGATAGGCATCTGCAACTCAGAATCGGAAGAGGTTGTGGAGGAGGGGCGTGAGAAAGAAGGTTAAATGTTTTCCACCTCACTGCATGTCACTAACAGTAAAGCTGATCCATTTATGGCAACATACAGCACCTAAGAGCCTGAATATGCCTGGGATTGTCTGATCTTGAAAGCTAAGCAGGCACAGGACTTGGAGGGGAGACCGCTTATGAACACCAGGTGCTGTAGGTTTCTGTGAGGGGTGCTGGACAAAGTGGCAACTCTCTGTCTGCCTTATGGTAGATAAAAGTTAAAGAATTTCATGTATGTTACATTCTAAATGTAGTTTTATGTGACAATAATGGAACCTTCACCTTTACATCAATGATTCCTTTTGACCATTTAGTTGCTGTTGCCACGAGGAGAGAGAAGAGCGTAGATCAGTGAAGGTGATCCCCCTCTCCAATTTATACCCCCACTTTGACCTCAGCACCTATTTCAGAATCAGAATTTATTGTGATGAACATGTCGCAAAATTCATTGATTTGTGGCAGCATCACAGTTTATGAGAGCCACCTTACAAAATAAATAAAAACCGTGCAAGATAAAGAAAAAAGATGAAGTATCTGCGGTTCATTGTTCATTCAGGAATCTGATGGCAGGAGAAAGAAAATGTCCTTGTGCTGCTGAGTGCTTGTCTTCAGGCTCCTGTTCCTTTTTCCTGATGATAGCAGAGTGAAGAGGGTATGGCCTAGATGGTGGGGGTCCTTGAGGTTGGAGGCTGTTTTCTTAAGACACAGCCTCTTGTAGATGTCCTCGATGGAGTGAAGACTGGGACCTGTGATGTTGCAGGCCGAGTTAACAATCCTCTGGGTTTTTTTTCCGGTCCTGAGTGTTGGCACTTCTGTTACAGTCAGTGATGCAACCAGTCAGAATGCTCTCCACAGTACACCTGTAGATGTTTTTGTGTTTGCTATATCTATCTTTTACCGTAAGCCTGGAGGCCCTTGTCTCCTCAGCGATTCCAGCCTCCTCCTCCACACTGTACAGTACAATGTTTGCATTTCTTTGGAGCCTTTCTCTATGCCATTGTGACAGTCTTCATTCTTTTCCAAGTCTTTCCCTTGCAGAATAATTACAAGCATTTGTTTCAACTAAAATGCACTATCTTTTTAATAGGCACATGCTCACTTTAAGCGGCATAGACATCTTTAAATGGTGCAAGCAAGTATTGATGTTGGTCTGTTAGCGAGATGGGCAATTTTGATAAAATGGAAAGACAACACTCCACCTACTCATATTCAATGGTTACATGATATCATCGCTTTCCTAAGTTTAGAAAGCATTAGATGTAATATTAAAAATATAAAGTTTAATTTTCATAAGATGATGTGCCCATTCACAGATTACTATCATAGTTTAAAGAATTAAGGTGTCTAGATGCTCCTGAGATGCCTTGTCAATAGTCATTTGATTCATATGTATATTATTTATATGTTAACCTTGTTTGGAGGGAGGGGTTTCATTACAAGGGTCTCCTTTTATTCTTTATTTTCTTTAGAGACTTATTAGATAAATGTGGTTTTAATTGAGAATTGTAAACATTGATCATATTACAGAAGATAAAGTATAAATTCCCTTTCTTTTTATAAGGGAATTTTATTTATAACTTACCTTAATTTAAAAGGAAGTATATTTTTGTCTCAGGTTTTATTCTTCCCTCCCCTTTCTGGGGGATTAACCTTTTTCTTTTCAATATTATCTTTGATATATTATGAAATAGTATCAACTACTAATTCAGTCCAATCCTAGATTTAATGTTTTGGATAAGATTAAGTTAAGGCTACGTTTTCAATTTACAATTTATGTACATTATGTATATGATATGGTTTATGCCATTTACTAGATTATTAAACCGTGTCTGCCTGTCCCGCATTGGACTTGTCAGCCACAAACGAGCCTGCAGCTGACGTGGACTTTTTACCCCCTCCATAAATCTTCGTCCGCGAAGCCAAGCCAAAGAAAAGAAAATGTGTAAAGGGTTTTTTTATTAAACTCAATAAAAATATTTTAAAAAGGAAAAGATATTGGTGCTTTTTTTTGAAGGGCACAGCCAATTAATAATGCAGTTCATCCTGGCTGTACAAATTTGGTGACTGAGCAGATCTGTGCTACCTGTAATATATTCTATGGGTGCAAATCTCAAATCTTCTGTAATTCTGGAGGCTATCAGATTTATCTTGCATAGTGGTAGTGTGTACGCAGTGTATATTAATTTGTCAGTGAAAGGAGTACTGAGACAAAGTCACTGAAAATTCTGCTGCTGGACACATCAAAACTTGAATTCCTGTTTAATCATTGTTTTAATGTTATTATTGGGCACATTACCTTGTGTTTCCTTTAATTAGAGAAAAATTAAAGTCCTCATGTTTAAAGTTTCATTTTTTTTATGAAATTCCCTCCACTAAGATTACATTTCAAATATTTAATAAGTATAATTCCACATTTAATAGTGTATGCCCACACAGTATTATATTCCCTGACTCTTAAAGCATTGTTGTCTAGCATTGACCTGTTTAATGCTTGATTCAGCTGGATTTTTTAACTGAAAATCCATCTACTTCATGAAAACCATTTTTTTTTTCTGTGGGAAGCAAATAAAAGAGTTTTTGAGAAGTATAATGCTAAAATATTGCCTGGAGATTTAGAGAAGTGACTGTGTTATATCTGCCAAAGATGAGATCACATTTATGCCCCAAAGACAATATTTTAGCCTTGCAGTCAATGTTTGTTTTACTACACCTTTGGCTATAGTTATAGACCAATAGTTCACTTTGAACTGTACTTTAACAGGCAACAAGATACACAATGGTGCTAAGAATCCTGAGAGAGAATATTTTTCTGATGCTATTTCCATGGAACTATAGAACCCTGCAGCAAAATAACAGGTCCTTTGGCCCATCTAGCCTTTTCAAAATTTTAAACTGCCTCATCCCATTGACTTGCATTCTGACCATAGCCTTCCATATCTTTAAGGGTAAGATTTAACATTCAGCATGTTAGAATTCAGGTGTTTCTGTTTAAAAAGTGGAGAGCTTGAAACAGAAGCTTCTCAGGAAGAAAATTCCTAGGACAAGTTTCACATTTTATTGCAGTGGTTCTCAGCCTTTATTTCCCCACTCACTTCCCACCTTAAATAGTCCCTTACTATACCAACCACAGAGCACCAATGCCATAGGTGGTATGTGAGTGAAAAAAAAAGGTTGAGAACAACTGCTCTAAATCCTTACTATGAACTTGCTTGCTCACTTGATGACTGAAATTTTATTTGTGGATAAAGATAATAAGAAAATTTCCTCAAAACATTTGTTCAGATTAATGTAGAAATAAACCCTGGCCATCTTACCACATCCCCTTATTCCAAAGGTACTTTATAGCAGACAAAATTTTATTTCTGCACTGCACAGAAACCTTGGAGCTTTGTTCATTATTTTCTATTTGAGCATTGGTTCATGTGAGCTAACTTGTTGGATCGATGGTGATGGTAAATCTGAATGAAATGGCAAATGTCAGTACTTTATTGTTGAGGGATCAATGCTGCTAGACATTTTGCCAATCACCCAGAAAAGTCTGTTTTCTGCAATGATTGTCTTTTGCACTTTCTAGAAAAGCAGTACGTTACAGGAGTATGGAAAGTGACTCCATTAATTCGGTCGGCTGGATTTGGCCCGAGATCTGTGCATGACTGGGTTGGATCGGAAGGGCTGATCAAGCTCTCAGAACCTGGGAGGTTTGTCAAGTGGCATACTTTTGAAGCTTCAGCTACACCCATCCCAAAGTACACTGACCACAAGTACACTATTACTGTAATGAAGAGCTCATGCCCAAATTGTTGGTTATGTTTGTTAGGGCAGCATGGTTAGCGTAGCAGTTAGTGCAACGCTGTTACAGCACTAGCGATCAGGACCAAGGTTGGAATCCCGAGCTGTCTTTATGGAGTTTGTATGATCTCCCCATGTCTGCATGGATTTTCTCTGGGGCTCCAGTTTCCTCCAGTACTGGGAACTGCAGGTCACTTGGGTGTAATTGGGTGGCACAGGCTCATGGGCTGAAATGACCTGGTACTATGATGTATGTCTACATTTAAATTTTAAAAATCTTTATCTTATCTCCATAAAGGACACTGTTTGACCTGCTAAGTTTCTCCAGCATTGTGTTTTTACTTCAACCATGATGGCTGTGTGTTTTACCGAAGTACACTGAAGCCTTTAACAGGAGATTTTCCTGGGGCAGAGTTTTGTCTTCTACTCAAACCTGGGAATGCACCTTTTTCCACAGTTTTAAACCTCTGCATGAAATTCAAAAGCTGCAAATTTCATAAAGAAAAACCAATGACAAAAACATTTTTATAATGTTAAAAATGTATCGAAGCACTAATAATAATTAAACAACAAAATTAATAACATATAATTAATCAATAACTTAAGTTTTGTAATGTGTTGTCTTCCTTTTTCCTGTTCAAACAGTGAGGATTGCAATGCTACGCCAAGCTGAAACAGAGTGACAGATGTGTCGGCATCTGTCACTCAGCAGGTCCCGTACTTATCAGGGGTCCATGCAAGTCCAGGAGTTGCTTAAGGGGAACCAGCTGAATGCCAATGGTTCCCTTTGGAATCATCAGTTGCAGACAGCATGATTCACCCGTTGTTTCCATTTGCGATTTGCACAAATATTTTCTTGCTTTCCACAAAATGGTTCTTTCAACGAGTGTAAACCCAATTCAGAGGGTTTCATTTTTATTTGATCTAAATATATGGCCTATACCTTCAGTACATCCTAAATAATGGTGACTTGGCACAATAGGACAGGAGCAATCAATTTGATAGAGCAGAGTTGAATCCACGGGCACTCTGTGACATTGGCCAAGATGGTGTGAAAAGTGCAGTTGCACTATTAAGGTCAAGTTTCTGCGATCTTCAATGTTAATTTGAAAATCTGTTTATTTGAAGTTGTCTCTGCCCACAAAACTGGCTGCACCTCCAGATCAAAATGATGAAGGTGGCAGGTTATTTTTCATTGTGTGGCTTTAATGCCATTCAAGGAGAATGAACAGACTAAGCCCTTTCTTGGGCCAAAGGACACCAGTAGAATTCAAATAATTCTACCTTTTGAGAAATGTTGGCCTTGAATTTGTGGTCAATGCAGAAGTGACTACACTCGCCTCAGAAAAGGCACAAATTTAATGATGAGATCATTTTGTCTTTTGATGGGCATGGATATCAAGTGTCAGTTCTAAAGGATCCCCAGCAATTTGTCGATCTGATTATTGTAACCAGGCTGAATAGCCATTCACATTGAATTGTTTGTCCATAAAGGGGACCAGAAATCAATTTTTGATTCACCTTTTTAAAAATATTACAATAATGACCAAATCTACAATTAGCATCGGCAAAATATCATCAATAAGTTGATACATTTTTAAACATTTCATAATTTCTATATATTGATCATGTGCACCTTGCAACATTTTCCTTTGTAGTTGATCACAACTTGGGATTTGCGACTGCAAGAAGTGCTGCTCTTGCGGCCACACTTCCACCCTCACCACCGTTCGGGGCCCCAAACAGTCCTTGCAAGTAAAGCAACATGTGAATCTGCAGGGGCCATTTACTGTATTTGGTGCTCCTGTTGTGGCCTCCTCTATGTCAGAGAGACTGGATGCAGTCTGGGAGACCATTTGATTGAGCACTTTTCCCCCATCAGCTGAAATAACAGGGTCCTTCCAATGGCCAACCATTTGAATTCCACACACCGCTCCCACACCAACGTGCTTATCCATGGACTCCCAAAATAGGCCTACATACAAATTGGAGGAACAACTAATATTCTGTCTGGGCACTCTCCAAAAAGATGGCATTAACATAGATTTCTCCAGCTCCTGTTTACCCTCCCCCACGTCTCTCCCTTTCTCTGCCTCCTTTCCTCCATCTTCAATATTTTAGTTAATTATACCAAGACACTTTGAGTAACATTTAAAAAAAAATAAACAGTTATTCTGTATGACTGTGGAGTAGATTTTTAATAATTTTTGTGGTTATAATTCCATGCAGGATACAAATATAACTGCAGAGTTTTTTTCCAGTGGTAGCTTTGCAGGTGAGCACCATCATTTTCACGTGAACAATTATAACACATGGCTCGCACTTTATTTGTAAGTGGTTTATTTTTAAATCAAAGTTCAGAGAACATTAACAATATAATGACTCTTTTTTTTGCCACATATGTATTGTTTTGTAAATGTAATTTCTAGCATGAAATGATGAAATGTAGTAATTATGTTCATTGGAATTGGGCAAGGTAGTAGCATATACTCTTGTCTGGAAGCTATTGAAAGGATTACCAACAATCCTCCATGTGTGTTTTGCATTGAAATTTTCTCCAGATCTTTTTTGCATACAATATGTCATATTGATTGATTATTACCGGTAAGTTACCAATATTTATCTTCACTTTAGCATCTCACCATCCTGTGTTAGGAAAAGGTACAATGGAAACCTTTCTAGAAAGGATAGGTAGAGTTCTACTTGGATCAAAATCCTAACTAGAATGTTAACAAAGTTGCAGATGAGTGGATGAAAAAGAGCATGAAATTTGTTCTTGACATCATAAATAATATTGGACAATTCTAACCAGGTATGAATTTAATTAAAAATAAGTAATAATTCCAACTTAATGCTAGTGCCGGCAAGAGATTAAGAACCAAAAAGAGATCAATTCGCTGATCATACATTATATGTCTGATATATGCTGAGTGATATTCCTTTTCTGGGAGCTCTATTTTCCCCACCAACAGTAGATTAATGTGTCATAGCTATTATTAGTTCATGTTTGGCCATTGGTAATAAAGCTGTCACTCTGGCAGACATATGATTTTCTCTGCTTGACAGCAAACTACCAACAGGCCTTAACAAAGGGAAACCATCGGAAAGGAAAAGGGGCCAGTCGGTTGACCACAGGATAAGGTCAGTCCTAAATGAGTATTAACCAAAACAGGAGGCCATGTCAGTCAGATTGCTCAGACAGAAGGTAAATTCAGATTCTGGATGGCTATATTAATAATTAGAGATGTTCTGCACCAAAGGTCATAACCTTAAGATGAATAAAAGCCACAGATTTGATTTGATTTGCTTATTTTCTCCAGACAGAAATGTGATTCTTGGGTTTATGACCAGAAGCAAATTTACTCATCTGTCCTGTGGTGAAGTTTAAACTCAAGTAGCTCTCCTTGTCATTCTAAGTTTTGGATTCCGTGAAATTGTATGTTATTTCACCCCATTCTTCCTCATCCCATGACAACTTTTCTTTGGAAAGTATTGAATAGATTTTGCTGCAAATAAATTTGTTCAGCCACTCTCGGATTCTATGAAGACCTTTGAATTATGTGCGTGGTAAATATCCAAATAGAAAATCACTGGTTAATTTTCAAGAATACTTGCTTCCTCATGTCAGATGTTTAATGACAAGAAAGACACACCTGGCCCAGTTCAGCTGATACTCCACAACTGCTCAATACTCTACCTACCATGTGTCACTTTTGACATGGGTATTCCAACTGTGATGATTTAAATTTATTTTAACTACTAAACTGGTATAAACTATTTCAAAATGACACATTCAGCAAGGCACCCTTCTTTTTGGTCTGCTGTATTTTAATTGGGAATACAGAAACTTGTCCGCTGCTTCAAATAACTTGCCTGAGATTGTATGACCTTGGAAAATGTTTGTCTTTGCTTTGCAGAAACCCATACATGCTCACAACTTTACATGCCTTTTGTATTTGGACTTGTTTTTATTTTTGTACCTGATATGATTAAAAACACAATGCAATTATAATTAATATGATAGTTCATTTTCCGCTCATGAGCCCTTCTCTCTGCTGCACTCACAATAATGGAGGGCTGTGTGGCAGCCTGACTCTTTCCTGCTCCTCTCTCATCATTGCTGATTACAGAACGTGTACCATCTGTTCCCTGTTGTACGTTGTTAAGCACGGACTGCAGCCAATACAAATAGCTCTGCTTGATGTTTGTTTGCATAAATTGTTCTGAAAGCTTCATGAAGAGTTTAAGCATTTGCTAGCAAGAGGCTGGTGCAATGATTAAATCTATAAAGTTGGCAGCTGCATTGAACATAACAATTTACAATGCATTTGCAAGCACAACTATGAAAGGTGAAGCAGAGACGAAAATGTAATGTAAATGACAAAACCAAATAAAATAAAATAATAAATATAAAACTGTAATATAAACAGCCAATTGTACCTCATCATTTTTTCACAGTAATAATTCTTGTTTGAAATGCCTCTTTTCATCTTCAGGTAAATCAGCTCCAGTTGTGACTGTACCCAAGAGCTTGTGTAGATTTACTAAGAGAGTTAAAGCTCTATATTACGCTGGCAGTTGCAGCATTTATACTGATGACAGTTAAATTGTTGAGCCCTCTGTAACTTATTTAGAGCACAGACACTATGGGTTCTCTGACGACCTACTGCAAATGCAACCCATATGTGCCTAAATATATCCTTTGTACATGTTCCTTCATTTAAAACACTTCTGTTAACTCTCAACTCAAACCTTCTGTTGTCATGTCATACTACACTAATTATTTTTTATAGCTTTGTTTTAATTAAATGTTAGAATTTTTCTGCCATTATATAGTTAAAGGAATGTGCTTGCATCTATCTTCTCAGGTCTGATTTTTTTTGTTGTTCATTGAGAAGATGCTGCGTATAATGCAATGCTTCGTGTGAGTCACTAATTTTATCTCTCTTCCCTATGAGCAAAGTAATTGTACAGCACTTGTTCTAATTGTCTTCATCTTTCAGTTTGTCATGTAATAGGAAATTGCAACTGTGATTCAGTCAGACTTTCCATTTTTCTGAGTTGTCGCTCCAATGGTAATGTAAAATATCTTTTTCAGTGACCGTTGATAATATTACAATGCACTGGCAGAGAGAACTGCCATGTAGGCAAGGCCCAATAATGATTCATCATTCTCCTGAAGCCTCCATTAATAGTGAAGCATTTCATACCCCACCCCACACTACACAAAAGGAAACACATTGCCTCCACATGTAATATGTCTTTTGGAAGTGTGGCTTCAATTTCCACAATGAAGGCTGACTGTATAACTCATAAGCATTGATACCATGAGTGAGAGATAATCTACATAGATTGAAATGAAAACCATATTAAATGAGTTATTCTAATTCAACATAAATGTAGGGTTGCGAGGAGCTTGGTAATGAAGAGATATGTGAGATTCAAAAGCAGGCTTGAAACCTTGGATGGTTTCAGGAATAATATTTCACTTCAAAATAATTTATACATGATTTTGACCTCTGACATGGGGACATAATTCACTGCACCACTTGGAATTGCACCCAGAAGGATCAACAGCTGGAGAAAGAAACCCCGTGCATCATTGCTGGGAGATGAATGGAGTCATCCTGAAAGAGGGAAGTGGACTTGTGATTGCTACAAATAGTCCTACTCCCTTCAGAATGCACCCCTCCATTACCCTTGCATTACCCCCATTACCTAGGCCACTTGTGATTTCCACGATGATTTCACAAACCCAGGCAAGAGACAAAGAGATGATTACAATGCCTGCAGTGGTACTGCTATCTCTTGACCAAGAAAGACAGTTGAAGTGGACCTTTACTTTGAAGCCACTGCTTCTGTGTTCCTTCCCTGACAAGGGAGAACACAACAGGACCTTTCTCACTGAATCACTCCATCTCTGACTTCAGATGATCTGGTTCATAATATTAAAGACACTTCATCTTTATCACATGACATGCTGGTTCTGTTTGAAATTTCTTCAGAAAGATGAGTCAACAGGCAAATGGCTTCCGTTTAACCAAATGGCTTTAGGAGTAAACATTATTGTTCCAGGTTTCTGATGGATAATAATAATCGAACTACTTAATGCTCTGAAGATGCAGTCAAGCTGTCTCTTTGAGCAAACAGGCTTCCCAATAGAACAATGATACAAGCTTGTTTACAACTGGACATAGGAGACACATCAACTCTCAAAATCATTTTCTCTGTGTGTGCAAGTGTCCTTGTGTTTATTTCTCTGTTTCCAACCCACCCAATAACTTTACAAAGAAAATATAACTTAAAAATTAATAATTACATAATTCTGTCACAAGTCCGACAGACAAAAAAAGTGTTAATTGGATATGGTAGGAAGTCAGGAGAGAGGAGTGAGAATTGATTGGGGGGGGGGGGTTGTTTCTGGCTCCGTGAAAAGAAACAAAGAGAAAAGGAGTGAGAGAGAGCACTAGAAGAAAGGAGACAGAGGAAAAGAGGTGGGGGCAGGGAGCTAACAGAAAGTGAAGATGTTCATGCTAATGCCATCTGGTTGGAGGATGCCCAGATGGAACATGAAATGCTGTTCCTTCAATTTGCAGATAGTCTCAATCTGGCAGAAAATTAGATCATGGATCGACATGTTGGCAAGGGAATGGGGCAGGGAATTGAAATGGGCGGCCACTGAGAAATCCACGCCATTGCAGCGGACAGAGTTGAGGTGCTTAATGAACCTATCTCCCAGGCTGCATCCACTCTCTGATATAGAGTAGACCACAACTGGAGCCCCAGATGCAGCAGATGACCCCTACAGATTCACAATTGAAGTATTGCTTCACATGGAAGTACTGTTTTGAGCCCGATGGTTATAAGGGTTTCTGGCTCTGTGTTGGAGCTCAGGGTCAAAGAGTTGTGCCATCAATCTGTCTCCTGTCCCAAAGCAGTGTGGATTGTGGAGGGTCACATAACCTCTCCAGCTAGCCTGAGATCGAACCTCACTTGCCAATCAAGGATTAAATCTGCCCACCTGTGAGGCTGATGTATAATTGGTTCTGGCAACTGGTGTGTGATTGGTCCTCTGGGTGTCAATCAATTGTTAGATCTGCCCACAGGTGAGGTTGATGTGTGATTAGTCCAAGCAGGTCATGTAATTTGGTCCTACATTTGAAAAAACCATCTGTGTAGCCTGTTTAGCCTTGAGACCAGCACTGAAGCCCAGGCTGCCAGCCATGGGAGGGCAGACTGCAATGGGCTCATCCTAGATCCCATGCCATGGTTGGTGCTGGAAACCAGGTTCATTTGACATACTTGTTAGTTCATTGGTGTGATGTGCCTGAGGATGTTGTATGTTTCACTCTTGCATTCCCATTTGGGAGATCATAATGTTTAGCAGTCTTTTGCTTGCACTTAGAGGTTGTTGAATATGTCTTTTGAACAGCTGGCAAGTAAATATGACTTACTAAATACTCATTTTTTTAGATATTTACAGATTAGAAATTTATTAAATACCATATTATCGGATTTTCCATTTGTAGAGCCACCAGATTTACTTGATAATATTTTTCAATTGAATCCTCCTCAGAAAGGATTAATTGGAATTAGATGTGATAGATTATTGAAATTATGTCCAGTACCTCAACATGATTAAAAAGGCTTGGGAATTGGAACTTGCAAGACCCTTATCAGAGGATCTATGGGACAAAATTCTTAAACTGGTGAATATATCTTCAATATGTGCCAGACTTATATTAATCCAATTTAAAGTGCTACATCGTGTTTACCTGTCCAAAGATAAGATGACTTGTAACTCTTCTAATATTAACCCTACTTGTGACAGATGCAAATCTGATTTTGCTACATTGACACATATGTTTTGGTCTTGTCCATCTTTAGAAATCTATTGGAAAGATTTTTGGGTGTTTCAAGTGGAACCCAATCCAATAAGTGCTCTTTTTGGGGTAATTCTATCAGACACAGAGGGTTTTTCTGTACCTGTGCAATGGGTTGTGGCCTTCTCTACATTGTTGGCGAGAAGAGCCATCTTATTCCAATGGAAGGACTCTAGACCTCCAACAGTGTTTCAATGGTTCTCTCATATTATGTCCTGTTTAAGTTTGGAAATCGGTATCATGTATTTGATTCATTGGTAAGATTTGAAGATCCATGGTGACCTTTTATGTCTTATTTTCATTTGATGTAAATGTTTTTAATGTTCTCACTCTTCCAGAGGAGATATAGACTTTGTTTTTTGATTCACAAGCTATAAAATATATGTAACCCTCAGGATAAGCTGCTCAGATGTGTGTGTGTTTAAAAAAAATAAAAAAAAATAGAGTTGGTTAGGTGGGGTGTAGAAGTATGTATATACACACACAAAATATTTTTGGTCTTTTCTGCCTTCATCCAGTGCTGTGGAGGGGGACTAATTTTATTTTGGTCCTTTTCTTCATTGTACTGTATTTATTATATAAAAAAAGAATAAAGAAGATTGAAAAAGAAAGATGTGTAGTTATTTGTGTATTATTCTGGCTATGTGTGTAGTCTTTACTGAATTCCCCAGTGCATAAATAAAGCCCAATGTTTTTTGATATTCTCTTTGAACCCATTGAACTCACCTTTTGGAGCTGCAATGCATCCATAGCATCTACTTGATGTTGGGATGCTGAGGATTCCACTGGGATACAGCAAAATTCCTAATGTCTTGCCAGCTCCCTTCACTGGGGTTGAAATCCTCCTTAATGTATGGAACCAGCGGCATGGGAGTCATGACAATCCATTATTCCATGTTCAACCTAGTGCAAGTGACACTATTTCAGCCAATTGCAAGGATTCTGCTCCAATTCTGCAACTCGTCAGGGTTCTGCTATGATGAAAAGACATTGGCCAATCAAAATCTGAAGATGTGGAATCTTATCCAATTAGAGTTGGCGTCACTGACAAGTTGGGGAACTGAGGGGCAATATTGTTTTGACAGTAGTCAATAGGAGGCTCTATAATTTCCAATGTGATAATAGGTTCCAGGTTATCATGTCGGAGAGCTATTACATTCTGAAATAATGCTGGGTTTGGTTTTAATTAACGCACACTGTAAAAATGTTTCCTCTCTCTCTAACCAAATAACTCATCCTCTGCATTTCACTGGATGGAAGACATTTGAACTTCCTAGTTAACTCTGGGACATGGAGGACATGATTGAACTGACTAAATGAGATCAGTAGTTACCCAGTGAGGATGCTTTGTAGTATTGCCTAGTGCAGTGTACAATATCGGTGGCGCTTTGCTGTGTATGGGAGATGAGGATGTGGTCATAGACCACGGCAGAACGTACAAACCTCTCCCAGCACTGGTCTCTTGTCTTTAAGGTGAGCTTACTGGTGTCTTCCATTATGGACTCTTTCTATCATCACTTATCAGTGTAGATTTAGATTTCAGATTTATTGTCAGAGTGCATGGACAACATCACATATAACCCCGAGATTGTATTTCCTGTGGACGAGGCAGAATTACCACTTATTGGTCGTGTAAAATAACTTTTAGGCACTGTGCATTATGTAAACAAAGAAATGTAAACAAAATGTGCAATATAGAGAGGAAAAAACTAAGAGTCCTTAAATGAGTCCCTGATTGAGTTTGTTGTTGAGGAGTCTAATGGTGGAGGGGTAGCAGCTGTTCTTGAGCCTGGTGGTGCGAGTCTTGTGGCACCAATACCTCATAAACCCTGCAATATACCCTCCTTGCTGTGTATAAAATAAATTTGGCTCCCTCTCTACTTTGTCCATCAGTGCTTAAGAATTGCACAGGGTGAAAAAATTATTGGGCAATCCAAATAAAGTTTGTCGCCTCCCTCTTTGATGTAGGAGACAAGTCATCTTGGGTAAAGTTAGAATTGGATAAGGTTGGTGAGAAGATGGCAGAAAATGTTATGTATAAATAGAATTCTAAATTGCTATCTGGTTCTAAGGAAGCTTCCTTGCTGAAACCTATCATGACAATTTGGAATAAACTCAATGGTCAAATTGGTGTTAGGGGAGTGTTAGCTTGTGAATCAAAAAAAAAAGTCTATATCTCCTCTGGAAGAGTGAGAACATTAAAAACATTTACATCAAATGAAAATAAGACATAAAAGGTCACCATGGATCTTCAAATCTTACCAATGAATCAAATACATGATACCGATTTCCAAACTTAAACAGGACATAATATGAGAGAACCATTGAAACACTGTTGGAGGTCTAGAGTCCTTCCATTGGAATAAGATGGCTCTTCTCGCCAACAATGTAGAGAAGGCCACCACATTATCCAATTGATAATAAAATTCTAGAAACTTGGTCTCAGAGTAGAATCAAATATATCGAAGATTGTTTTGAGCAGGGACCATTTATGACATTTGAACAAAACAGGAATAAATTTGGAGTTTTAAATAGATCCTTTTTCTGCTATCTTCAGCTAAGATCTTACTTAGGGGATAAATTGGGTCCAGCACTAACCTTACCACGATGTTCTGAAATAGAGACTCTGGTTCAAAAGGGGTTCACAAAGAAATTTATCTCAAAAAAAGTATTTCTTACTTCAGGCAGAAGCCCTAAACAAAAGCTAGATAAGTCGAGAGAAAGATGTTAATCAGATTTGGGTATAGAAATTGATTCTTTTGCTGGTCTGACCTGTGCCAGGAAAGCATGAAGAATACAATTAATGTAAGGTATAGGCTGGTACAATATAATTTTGTATCAGCTGTACCTTATTCTGGAAAAATTAAATAAATTGAAATCTGAATTATCCAATATGGTCAAGATATATTTGCAATCAACCTGGTCATGCCCTAGGGTGAGATCCTTCTGGGAAGATTTGGGGAATCTCCTGGAACAAATTACTGGAATTTGATACCCTCAGGTGCCAGAATTGTTTTTATTGGGGAAATTAGCAGATACAATACCTAAAAGACCTTAAATAGATTTAAAATATTAATGTAATTTGTTAAACTTGCTTTACCAGTGGCCAGAAAATGCACAACCATTACTTGGTCTGACCCTCTGTAAGTCAGAAATGCATAGTTGTGTTCCCCTGGAGAAGATTACTTAAAACCTCAGAAATTGTTACAACATATTTTTAAGATATGGAACCCATATTTAAGATACATGGGGGTTAACTTTTGATGATTCCCCCCTCCGGTCTCCAATACCACTATCTTCAGTATCCGCAGCGATGTCTATATCAAGACATTTATCCCTTAAGGGAGGAAGTGAGCTCTGGATGAATCATATAATGTTTCATCTGTATGTAATTAATGTTTTTGAAAAACAGATGATTTTGTCACATTGGATGGGAGAATTGCCCCTTTTTCTTTTTTTTCCTTTTCCTTTGGGGAGGGGGATTTTATTTTGAAGGATCTGCACGGTGTGTACTTTTGTATTTATAGACCATAGTGCAGAATTTGATAATTGTGATAATGTGTTGAATCTTCCTCCTTTGTATCTCAACATGTAGTTCAGTTTTGGTATTTTATTGTATATATCTCTAATATTTCTTTGATTTTGTTTGTTTTGTAACTTTATGTTAATTAAAAATTAAATTAAAAAGAATTATACCTGTCTGCCATTGCTCACTATATTTGCTTGGGGGCTTTTTCCACCTCATGGCCGCATCTGACATGGAACACTGCTGTCATGAGCTGCATAAGAAGGGCACAGATTCACAGAAAGGGGAGACTGTAGAATAGAAGTTGCCTTTCCCGATGGATTGGAAAGCCTGTGGGCAAAGTAAAGCAGGTCTTCATCGGTTATTTTGTTTGTGTCCTCAATAGGGCATTGAAAGTTTGGTTATTGGTGGAGGGGTTTGTGTTGGACAGTTGATTTGATAGAAATTTTTCCAGGGAGTGGGCTTTTGATTGTGATGAGTCTGTTTGAAAGGTTTGTAAAAAGGTTTGTAGCATTATTATCCAGAGATAATAGTGACAGTCAGATCAAGGATGGGCAAATAGGCAGGTTAGCAGAAGGCTGGTGTGGTGATATAACCACCGGAATGTCTGACTGCCTGCACCTGTCTGCATTGATACTTGCCTACTGCAGGGGGAAACCCACTGTACCTACAGGGAGGTAACTTAGGAGGCTGGCTCCACCTACACACTGCCAATCACTGGCCTCATCTAAAGGCTCATGCCACCCCTTGTGTGCGCAATAGAGCACATGGATCCAGAAGGGATTCTGAATCTTGTGTGGAAGTTTTAAGCTAATTAAAGCCTGTCATACAGTCTTCATAGTTTGAGCTTGTTTGTTTGCATTGCAGTGCATCACAGCAGGTTATTGGTAAATAGTAATGAAGCATTTTGTCCAGAGGATGAGGACAAATTAATGGTGGCCATTTTAGAAATATTGTAGTCTTCTTGGGGAAGATGTTTAGACAAGGACAGGTCATTTTATCCATTTGTGGAGGTGGGGTGAGGGTGGCTGGAGAGGTTATTGGCAGTTAGATACCTTTTTGGGAATGTCTGTTGGTCTTGTGTCAAGGAATACAAAGTTCCCCTCTTGGTAGCTGACTGTTCCATTATTGCTGGTTGGTTGTTGAGGTGGTGGAAACAATTACCTGTTTTTTTTTCTTGTGGGCATTATTTTGCTCTGCAGCTCACAGGTACTCCATTCAATACACTGAATAAATGAGCAAAGCAATGGTATATATAATGACCAATTATTGGAAATGGGGCTCAGTGTAGTTCTTTTGCATATCAAAACGGAAACATTTTCCTTTGAATTTCCATGTGTTGTGCAAGCTCAGTTGTAATCACAAATGTGTAAGTGGTTCTCCCAGGACTCTCATCTGTTTCAAACAGTCGGGAGAAAATGAAAGAGTTTAGGATTGGCTTATCAGCTTAACTCTTAGCCTACCAGCTATAGATATAATCAAGCACAAGGAACTGGTTAAATAGCAATTGATGATCCTTTTAACTGGAAAAAGATTCTCTTCAGTCATTGGATTTCAGCAAACCTTTGAAGGTTTGTGAAAACATTTTCAAAATGTTGTACCTTGTAGTCTAATCGCAAGAATACGGGGCATCTTGGAGAACAAAGAGCTGCCAACTTTTGATGCAAATTAAGAGTTTACTTCATCCTGGGGACGAAAGAACAATTTAATAGCATTTCTTTGGATTAAAAAATTGCAAAAGCTGTCAATCATGATCTATTATAATCATGTTAAAAACCCATACAAATATTAAGGTGCAGGAAGATTGTGCGTCCACAAAAGAAAAGATTTTCCCCACAGGTTAAGTATTTTGTATTTTCTATTTATTATTGACCACATAATAAATGAAAGCTGCTTGTTGTGGAACTGTACATGAAAAGATCAAATTTCAGGAACTTGGTATTGTGTTGGCCAGAGAGCTGTGAATGTTCAACTATAAATCTTACATTTCTACTGTACCTTTTATGCTCATTTCATGACAAGACACTTGATGCCAAAGAGGTAATGTAGCAAACACAGAAACAAATTTGCACACAGCCATCTCCCACAAACAGCAACAAACAAAGGGGTAATCTGTTACTCTAATGCCATTAATGCTTCACTTTAGCCAATACAGGAGGAACAACTTATTCAGACAGAGCAATGTGATTTTTGGGGGCCTGACGTGATCTCACCTCGTCAGAGAAACAGCATGCCCTGTAGTGCAATAATTCCTCTGCACCATTCATGGAGTCCAGATTGCTTCTATTTCTGGAGTCGGACTTGACCTTCTGTCTCAGGGGCAATCATGTAACTGAGCCAATTCTTGCATTGCCTTTTACCTCTTGAGAGATCCATGAGCTCAAGAAATGGGATGTCTTTGGAAGATAACTTCAGAGATTTGCTTGATTGTAAGCCAACATTTTCAATTAATTCAAAAGTATTAAGATACCATTCTGTGTAATAACCCTCATTTTAAACATGCAATAGAGAACAGCACTGGAACAGGCCCTTCAGCCCATGTTTCTGTGGCAACATGCTATCCAAATCAAACTAAAACTCTGCTGCTTGAACCTGATAGATATTCCTCCATCCTGTTCATCTTCATGTGTCTATTTAAAGGTCACTTAAACATTTCCTTTGCCAAATGGTTTAATTCATGCTGAAGATCCAGATTGATTTGAAAACCCAAGTAGAAAATGTTGTAATTGTGCCACAGACTGTTATAGGTTGAAAAATGAATTATTTTCAGTGCAAATTGATTTTTGAGAGAATCAGCATGGCTTGCGTATTCCTAACTCTCCCGTGAGAAGGTTTAGATTTGGTTTTAGTAATATAATTAGCCACACAATTTTTAGTCTCTAAAATTTTGAAAGATTTGCATTTCTGCAGTGCATTCCTTGCCCCAGATAACTCCAACTCCCTCAACATTTCTGTTCAAGGTGTGTTTATTTTAAATAAATGTAATAACATGGTCAGATTTTATTGAAAGATTTTATTACCTTCAACCACTGAATTCTCAAGACTCTTACACATGTCTCCATGAAGCAATGATGAGAAATAGCTGTATTAATATTGCACATTACAAACAATTAGATTTTATTTTGAATGACATTGATGACCAGACAATCTTGGACCAAACTCATATTGGGTGACTACCGAACACCCAGTACTCTGTCATTCTAAGTTTCTTGTTGCTAGCCATTTTAAATCCCCCAACCATTCCTACACAGATATATCTGTCCTTGGGTCAAAGGTCTGACATAAACTTAAGGACCAGAACATCATATTTCTCCTGGACACCCTTAAACCTAATAGAATGAACATCAATTCTTAAAAGAAAATCAATTTTACTTAAACTGCACCATATTTATATACTCCTGTACAATTTCCCCTCTCTCTAACTTTTATACCCCTCTCCAATCCCTTCCTTGTGATCACTCGTCTAATCCGATCAAATCAACTTTATTGTCATCTTGGAGTACAAGTACAACCTGATGAAATAGCTTCCTTCAGTCCTCGGTGCAAAACATGTAGGCATGCAACCAGACTTAACACACATAAAGACAAACATTACATTTTCAGGACAAGTATTTCATCTATACAAATAAATAAATATTGTTTCATGAATATGAGAGTCTTGGATGGTTACTGTGAGCAGTTCTTTTGAGTTGTTCAGCATTCTCACTGCCCGTGGGAAAAAGCTGTTCCTCAGCTTGGTGCTGGCTTTGATAATCTTGTATCCCTTCCCCCATGGGAGCAGCTGAGAGATGCTCTGTGCAGGGTGGAAGGGGTCCTCAATTATTTTGTGCACCCTCTTCTGGTAACAATCCTAGTAGATCACGTTGATGGGGTGGAGAGTGACTCCAGTGATCCTCTCTGCCATATTTATGGTCCTGTAGATTGACCTTTGATCCATTTCTTTGCAGCAACCATACCACACTGTGATGCAACCAACCAGGATGTTCTCAATAAATCTCCTATAGAAGGTTGACATTATGGTCAACTTGGACAGTTGCCTTGCCCGCTTCAGTCTTTTCAGGAAGTACTATCACTGTTGTGCCTTCCTGACAATATGTTGACTGTCCATGATAGGTTACTAGTTAAGTGATCTCCAAGGAACTTGGTGCTCTCCCTCTTTCTATTTCAGAGCTGTTGATGTGGAGTGGGGGGTGGTCATTCCTGGTCCTCCTGAAGTCCATGATCATCTCCTTCATCTTTTCCACATTCAGACACAGGTTGTAACTCTTGCACAGATTCATGAGATTTTCTACCTCTTCTCTGTATTGCGACTCATTGTTGCTGATGAGGCCGACTACTATTGTGTTATCTACCTGTCTCTCCATCTCTTATACCTATATCCTATCAAGTAGGAGCTCCCTCCACAGCTTCTTTCCCCCTCTATATATGTAAGTTCACCTTTTTAAACTTAGACTTGCTAACATATCCTTATCTGAAACATTGATCCCCTCTTCTTGGATGCTGTCTGACCTGCTGAGTGCAACCACCAATTCTCAGTTTGGACATAAGAGATGCCTTCACAGCTCTTCTTGCATGAATGTCATTGATTTGAATCCTCTTTACTCATCTGACCAAATACATGAGTGCTGCATGAAACATCACAGCTATTTGTTAAGCAAAATGAGCAACAGATTGTAACAGCACACTTCCTATCAATTAGACTGGGGAATCATCGAAAATGTTGATGTACAGTTCAGCTAATCCTCCAAAGAATGCCAATTGAGCAACTGTAGCATCTTTGTGGGGCAGAAATGTAAATTAATATCTGCATTTAAATTAATTCACAATTGTACACTTGACAAGAAAGGATTGGTCCCTATTCCATGCATTTCCTGCTGGTAAACTTGTGCAAATAATACCAATTTCTGAGTGCAGTCGGTAACATCAGAAGGACCTTGGATTCCATGTTGCATCAGGTAATCATTCAGGTGCAATATAACTTGGAAATCTTTGGTTGTCTCTTGAGATACTGCAGACACAAACAACTAAGTGTGCATTATTATTCAAGTTTTCCAGGAAGGAGGAATCTTCCTCTTGGTTCCACAGCAAAGAAAAGTTTCTGTGGTCACAAAGTGTTGTCCATATTTCCTTTCTACGAAGAAGAATATTGGCTATCTGTGCATTCCCATCAGACCATTCAACCAGACTCCACCACCTATTCTCTTGTATATGTTCATCAATCTCCCTCGATTCTTCTCTCAACCCCCCACCTTACTCTTGGAACGATTTGCAGCAGGCATTTAATCTACCATCATGTCTTTGCATATGAAGGAATGAGAGCACCTGGGAGAAACCAATGCAAAAATAGTCATAAAGCATGAAAGGAGCCTTTGGCCCATCATGTCTTATGCTGACCACCTTACACCATTTCCATTTATTTTGTGTTCCCTCCTCTCCCCCCCTCCATTTCTAATGCACAATTAAATGCCAGAGACAAGTTTTACAATAGCCAATTAACTGATCAGGAAACCTGAGAGGGAGCCTGAGCCCGAGGAGGAAAAGCATGCGGTCAGAAGGAGAACATGCAAACTCCATACAGGTAGCACTAGAGACCAGGATCAAATTCAGATAATTGGTAGGCTCACTGAGCTATCCTCTCCACTCCCCTCCCCACCACCCGAGTTCTTATCTGAGACGACTGGTGAAGATCAGAAAATGCCAGTGTTCAATGTCATTTAGGACTGGGCCCTGAAAGACATATTTTCAAGCAGTTGCTAACATAACCTCCAATCAATATTTTAGTGTTACATCTGCAACAGAAATTTTAATTTTCTTTGTTCTGATTTTGTCCTTTGCTTTCCATGCACAATATTTTGATGCTGGGTTTGGGAACTTTGCACCAATGTTTGATATGAAAATCAATGGGAAGTCTTACAGAATTATTATTAGATATTTTAAAGTGTTCTACTTTTAATAGGAATGCATATCATGTACAATTGGCCTATTTTATTATTGTGTTTTGCACAAGATTGACAGTTTTAATGGAAAATGGTTTGTAATTACATTTTCCAGTCTGGTCTGAATTTATTTATTAATTGAGCTACGTGGATCAAAATTGATATTCCAGTTGGGGGAAATGACTGAGTGGTGAATTATTGGGAAATCTTAAGCCAATCTATTACAAGCCATCGGGCCACAAGCCTTTGGGATCCTTATTAGCCAAAATCTTTATCTTTTTTTCCACTATGTTACGCCAGTAATTGCACTTTAAAAGTGTTTCATTGATTTTAAACCATGTGATGTCCTGAGCTAATGAGCAATGCCATATAAAATAAATAGTTCACAATAAAGACAGAACATGCAAGAAACAGCTGGCCAAACCGTATCCAAAGAAAGAGAAGCGGTTATTGCTCCAGGTCTGAGACTTCTCTTCAGTGTTCGGCGGCGGCACGGTTGGCATAGTGGTTAGCAAGATGCCTTTACAGGGCCAGCGTTTGGGACCGGGGTTTGAATCCCATGCTGTCTGTAAGGAGTTTGTATGTTCTCCCAGTGTCTGCATGGGTTTTCCCCAGGGGCTCGGGTTTCCTCTCACTGTTAGAAATGTACCGGGGTGCGAGGGGGGGGGGGGGTGTAGGTTAATTGGACGTAAATTGGGCAGCACGGACTTGTGGGCTGAAATGGCCCATTACTGTGCTACATGTCTAAATTTAAAGTAAATTTAAATTTAAAGTGCCCCTGGCCTGAAACATTAACAGTTTCTCTATCCTGATCTGTTGCCCAACCTGCATTTTCTGTTTTCTTTTTTATTTCAAATATCCAGCATCTGCAGATTTTTCTTAATTTTCGTAGTCAATCTTACTTTTGATTTTATTTTCATTCATTTACAACATTACTCTCTGACTCCAGAACGACTTCCTGAATCTGCAAAAGTGTTGTATTTTACCAGCCACTGAAACATGTTCAGTGAGTATCCAAGTGACATCTGTAACACTACATTACTTGTTAGACTTGTAATAGCTGAATATCTCAATAGTACATTACGCGATCACCACCTGTAAATAGAGAGCACTTGAGCCTTGCCACAAGTCCCAGTGAACTCGATAACCAAGGAGCAGTCTTTTGGAGAATCTGTGAGCCTGGCACTTCCCAACAGGTTAATCTCACACATTGGGAGAAGCAGGTTCAATATCACTTCCCCCCTTTAATCTGGAACGATGATACAAAAGAGCCAATGTTAAAAGACTGCCGACTAAATCTAGGGTCGCCACTTTTGACTTCAAGTTCTGGATTTCTGGATGTTTGTAACTGCTTTTTGTAAATGTAGTAATATAATGACAACTCAGTCTATTACACCGAGCAACAAGAGAATTGAGGATGTTAAGTAGTTGCCTCCTTGCAAAGACTACTTCGTCCGTTTTTAAAAAAATTTACCAAATTAATTTAATATCATCTGAAACGCCCAGCTGCGTGGTGGCAAGAAAATTAATAATGAAGCATTTGGAAGAGGCTTATCCTTTATCATCTTTCATTAACTCAGAATTGCTCTTGAGTAAACAAGATTTTCATAAGTGCATCACAAGGAGGTGTCTTAGCCGTCTGTGTGTGCTTTGCTGTGTGACTGAGAAAAATCATCTCCAGCTTCAGCATCTAGCTGGCCAATAAAACCACTGTTTTTAAATATTTAAAATAAAACTGTTCCTAGAAGGGTGTGTTTGAGTACAGGTTGTCAGAACATACCATGCTGTTTAAATTTTGCACCCCCCCCCCCCTATCCTACCATCCCAGGGTTGAGCGTAGCGGTTAGCCCAACGCCTTTATAGCACCAGCAATCGGGAGTAGGGTTCGAACCCCACGCTGTCTGTAAGGAGTTTGTACGTTCTCCCTGTGTCTGCTGGGGTTGTCCCCAGGGGCTCCGTTTTCCTCCCACTGTTCAAAACGTACTGGGAAAGTAGGTTAATTGGGGGTAAATTGGGCAGCAAGGGCTTATGGGCCGAAATGGCCTGTATGTCTAAATTTAAAATAAAAATGTAACATCATCCAGCCTGCACCTCTGAAGCTTTTAGAGAATTGTATTTAAAAGAGCTGCAGTTATTTTACTCAGAGAGCATGACTAATTGCATTACCTGTATCACTCACTGTTTTTGCACTATCACTGATGGGAATTAATTTTTTTACTAGATTATATGAAAATTACAAGAGCTTTAATCTTTGTTATTTAGTACTTTGAGTTGGATTATGAACATTACAGTATCAGAATGTTCAATGAATTTTAGTAATGCCTGGTTACAAAATTCCACAGCTAAATGGAGTGCTGCTGTCCTACTCAACCAGAGGGGATAAAACACCAGACTGTTCACACCTGCATTCATTTATTTATCCTATTTTTCTGGTAACTTTGATCAAATGTATTTGACGCTGAACTGAGTAGGGCAAGTTTTCTTCATAATTAGGATGTGATTATTCATTGGTGAAATTGACAATTATAACAACCAAAAAGTGCTTATAAAAGTGAACACAATAAATTTTCTCATTGCAATTTTCAGCAAAAAAACCTAACTAGGTCTACATTTGGCGTGAGGTAAGTGGTGACCAGTTAACCATTAAAAAGGCATTTTCCTAATGCAATTTTTTTTACACATGATTGTTAAAAAAAATGGGAAACTGCATTCCCATCAAAGATTAATGTTTCCAGATTTGGCATCTGCCTATGAATTTAGAATCAGAATAATTGCTAATCACAGAGAGTACGATTTTGGCATGGATTAAACCGAAAAGCGAGCAGTTTTGAATAATGCTGAATATTCTAACGTTGTTCTTCATTGTGTTTTCTTGGAGACAGCTGGCATTATAGAAAAGACAAGTAATGTATGAAAATAATTAAGCAAATTAAGTACAATGTATGACACAGCATATGCCAACTTGCCTATTAAAATTTGTTTTAATTAATATGCATCTAATTAAACTTGATCTCGTGGTCAGGTTTTATTGGATAAGTATGTAAGTAGGTGATGTGCTACCAGCCACTCCAGTGCCACTTCTCTCTTTCTTTATCATGCCCCCCCCCCCACCAATCAATTCCAACCCCTCCCCCCATCTTACAACTAATCTACAAACTCAATTCCAGTGAAACAGGACCCATTTGTGGTGTGGGAAATTTTAATGATCTTGGAAGAGCGAGGGGCCGTCTATTGTGTCTGTGTTCATTTTTCATAAGACCCAGAGTTCTGGACATTCGAGATAGTGCATGTCTGCTTTCTGTCATGGCATCTTTTCCACTGTGATCCCTTCAGTTGGTGTTGTGGGAAGCATGTGATAAAAAGTGGAACTGATTGGTTATGCAGGGAAAGAAAACAAAAACTGGAAGGAATGTTTCCTGCTTGTTTTCAGACATTTGATAATCTTCATTGGCTTAGTCTGTCAACTTTACATTGAGATTGTCGTCACTAACGATCGTCATTGATTGTCATTTTATTTAAAAGTGGTCCACATGGACTGCACTTCAAACTAATGTCATTAGCACATCAACATTTCCTATTTCAGTGCAATCACAATATTATAAATAACTGGCAAATATTCTTCCTTTTATCTTCTTTAATATAGCTACCTTTGAACGTGGATTTTTTTTGTGTTGATTGTTTAAATTGTAAAATCTAAGTTATTATTTGGATGAAGAGTTCATGCAAGGCTTTTGTCACAAAATAACATCTCTGCAATCTCTGAGAGCCTACTTGTACAATGTTGTGTAAAAAAAGTTGTTGGTTTGCAATTGAAAATGGAGCCAGACATTCAGTAGTAAATTACTGCATACACCGTATATTTCGGCATGTAAGTTGAGTCATAAAACCCTCAAAAATCACTCAAAAATGGGGGTTGACTTGAATGCTAGTTATTCTTTTGAGACCTTAAATTCAGGTCAAAAACTGTTTGATTCTGAATCGGCGTATAAGTCGACCCTGGATTCGCCAATTCATTGTATTAGTAGACCCTAGAAGCACCTCTCCACCATAACCCACCCAGACCTTCTACAATTATAGAGCCCGAATTCCCTGCTGCTGCCCAGTAAGCCAAAGTTCCCACTCCTGCCAGGAGAACGAGATCGCCGTTTCATCTGGGAGAGCGAGGTTGCTGCTTCTGGTTGGGAAAATGAGATTGCTGCTTCTGCCAAGTGGCAGGAGCAGTGACCTCGTTCTCTGGAGCAGGAGTGGTGACCTTGTTCTCCCGGCAGGAGGTTCTCAATTTTGCAACAGGTTCCCGCTCCTGCCGGGAGAATGAGGTCACTGTTCCTGCTCCAGAGAACGAAGTCTCCACTCCTGCCATATAGGCTGAGGCTCCCACTCCTGCCTCGTAGGCCGAGGTTTTGATTTTAAACTGTTTCTTTTTACTTGCTTACAGTAATGTATAGCTTTGTTACTTGGTGATTGGGTGTTTTAGAAAATGTTTTGTTGCTGGGATGCCCAGATAGCCAGATATACCATAAAACCATTAAAATGAGGCTAAAAAAGGGGATCGACTTATCTGACAGTCGCCTTGTATGTCAAAATATACAGTACCTTAAATACTTCATCAATTTAATCTAGCTCCTGGGAATAAAATAATTTGTTGTTTTGGGCTAAGCCCTTCATCAAAATGTTGGTTATGTATCTTTATCAAAGTTCACTGTGTGACCTGGTGAATTTCTCCAGCATTGTGTTTTTACTTCAATCACAGTGTCTGCAGACTTTCCTGTTTTACTCCTTATATTTCAGTGGCAGCTTCGTGCAACATGATGATTCCCAGTCAGGATCTTCCATCAACAATGAGCTTGACAATGATGGCAAATTGTTTCCAAATATTCAAGAAAAATGTACTGCATGCATCTATTGCAAAGTACCTGTAGTTCAAATATTTTGAGATTCTGCATCTCAACTGGTTGAATCCTACCCAAATAGCTTTTTATAAAAATCATTCTTGGGATGCAGATGCCACTGGTTTTTATCATCCATCTTTAAGCAGAGGAAATAGATAAAAGACCACCACATTAGTTGTCTGGAGTCACGTAGAGGCCAGACAAGATACAGGCAACAGACTTCTTTCCTTGAAGAAGTGTGTTTTTATAGCTGTCCAGTAGCTTTGTCGTTTCCCTCACTGATACCAGATTTATTTAATTCAATTTAAATTTCTAGCTGCAAGAGAGAATTTGAACTCCTGTCTTTGGATCACTGGTCCAAGCCTCTGTATCCTAATCTAGTAATTTAACCATATCTTCGAAAGCTGTGGTGCCCACTCTTTTGATGTGATCCAAATCCATCAAACCTCTTTGCCAAGTTCTGCAGCATCTTTTGCATCTTCAGACCATCTCAACCATTTCTCAGCCGATCACGTAGTTTTTGAAGATCTTAAACAAAAAAGAGTAAACGTTAAAAATGCACATCTGATGACCTGCTGAGAATCTCTGGCATTTTCTATTGATAATTTAGATTTCTGGTATCTGTAGTTTTTTTTTTCTATTTTCACCTTTGGATGAGGTGCCTTTTTTTATCAGTAAGTTCAGAGGCCATTTTACACAAAGCAAGGTCTGGGGATGACAGTGAAATGAACGGCTGATTAATGTTCTGGTAAAGAACAAAGTATGGGGCCAATCAGCAGGGAAGCTTTTAGTTTGGAATAATCTTGCATGGTATTTTGCAACTTCTTGAAAAGGTTTCACTTTAACCCACTATGTGAAAGTTGACAGCTTAAATAATGCTCATTTTTGCAGTACCATACTGAAATTTCAGCCTGGATTACACACTTCAGTACTCGACAGGAGCTTGACCCGCAACCTTCTAACTTGAGTGTGAGAATGTAGTTGGGCCAAGCTGACATGATACAGTCATTTATTATTACATTATTATGTACTGGAAAGGTAAGCAGCTGGTTTTAACTAACTACACATAATTTATGCAAATCCTACAGTGACATATCTATTCCACTTTGTGTGCCTAAATATCATTAAAGTTAAATTTTTTTGATTAACCAAGTATCATTTCCTTTTGGGGCAAATCAAATACACTTTTGAAGGGACTTTGCTCCCTCTGCTCAATCAGTGAAGCTGGTCAATGTTTTTCACATGCCGCTCAAATTTGTTTTTCCAAGTCTTCATTTGGTATCAGTTTTTCTTTGTTACATCCTGGCTTATGAGATTTTTCACTCTCCCATTCAAATTTATTGCATTCAGCTTTCCTGTTCTGTCAGCTGCCGACTTGATGAAATGGCCATGGAAAATATTTAGCGCCTTTTGTGGTTGAAGATTATTTTCGTGACAAAACATAGTCTTCAATTCCCACAAGATGTGTTGATAAATGTGCTGACATTAGAGATTGCATTTAAAGCGATATAATTACTGCATTGTTGCTGAGAATTATGCAGAAACATTAGTTATTTTATTCTGTTGCAGAATTTGAAGCTGCTCATTTCACAGAGCTGTCAGCATGGATTTGGTGTTGGCTCTGAACCAACAGCTCCGATGAGGATTGTCAGTTCTCAGCTAGGCTACTGAATGGTTTGGCTTGGGCAAGCAGACCACTCAACAGTGTAAATCTTTGCTGTTTACATGGCTGATACTCTCTGAGTGAGGAGTAGTCTTGCTGTGGGAGTTATGGCCTCTTTATTTGATTTGTTTACTTTTCGCAGTCCTCAAAATGAGAGGCAATAGCAGAAGAAGGAATGTAGTTCAAAATTCTGTTGCCCTCTGTTGGCATAAAGCACTTCAAGGCTAGTGATAAAACAGCCGATTGGAGAAGAAAACCAAATTTATTCTGCTCTTTACATGAAAGAATTTTTTTTAATATATAGTGCTAGTGACATCACTTTTCATTGAGTTTCACTAAGAGGTGTGGACAATGTGCATTTTCAATCCATTGGAACAATAAATTCCACAGGATCCTCATTTGGATGGATTATCATAGTGAGGCACTTGCTGCACAGTGCCATTTCAAAATCACCAATGTGACGGTTTGCTCCAAAATTGTAGCATCCACAGCACTAAGTACTAAGTTCTGCACATTTGGTTTCTTCACTCTGCCTGTCCTGGTTAAAAATGGACTAATCAGGGATTATTCATATGAAATGCTTTTTTGAAAGGGAATAGCTTCAAGTAGAAATATTATTTTCTCGGAATGCAAAATTAGACTTTGAAAGCAAAATTAAGTGTAAAAATATTGTTCTGAGCCCACACACGTTGACAAATATATACTTATTCTGTTTCTTAAGGGGTAATCTATTTATACACCTCAAAAATGTATATTCAAAAGAATTGAACACTCCTGAGAGTAACAGGTAGAAAAAAAACAAAAAAGAGAAATGTAATACACTGATATAATCGGATAGCTTGAGAAAAAAAACCTATTTGTCGGCTCAGAGCATGATCAAGAAATGTTTGATTTGAAACGAGTTTTATTTCTAATTAGGGAAGGGTGTAAAATATAAATTGTTTTGTAAATGTAGTGATGGCAGCCGAAAGCCTAATACAGCATCAAGATGTTCCAATGGACTTCATTTGTTCAAAAGATAATAAATTATTTCCCAAAAAACAATTTTCTATTCTTTTAATCCCTTTTTTCTTCCATTCTCTAAAGGAAAGGTTATCTATTGTGAAAGGGATTAGTTGATTTTGCATCAATAATAATTTTGGTAGTTGGTAAAATTGTTTTTTTTAAAATGAAGTACAAATATGGAATAACTCACGGTACAATGTTTGCATACCACCAACTGAAAACCTACTTGTAGGACAAATTGGGAAGCAGGCTGAGGTTTCCAGAAGGAAGCAGCTTTGAATATGTGATTACAGACACAATGATAATTAAAAGATTTATAACAAACATGTACATCAAGCTGCAAGAGAAAGAGAACGATGAAATAAGCTGTAAACCCAAACAGAAGTGGGAACAAGATCTAAACATAAAGATAAAAAATTAAATATGGGAAAAGCTATGAGCAATACAATAAACACGAGGTTACGCATGATACAATATAATTGGTTATATAGGCTATATATCACGCCCCAAAAGTTAAATAAATGGGATCCAACAGTATCAGACAGATGTTTTCGCTGAAAGAAGGAAACGGGAACAACAGTACATGCAATTTGGGCATGTCAGAAAGTGGAAGAATTTTGGGAAGATCTAAATCAGGTATTAAATAAAATCACAAAAAACCACATACCAAAAAATCCAGAGATCTTTCTTCTAAGTAATATAAGATGTAAAGTATTAGGCCTGAAACTGGTTGAAGCACAAAAAAAGATTTATTATGATAGCCTTAGCTGTTGCAAAAAAATGTATAATGTCAACCTAGAAATCAGAAGAGAACCTGAGAGTACAGCAATGGTGCATAGAAATGAATAAATGTATTCCATTGGAAAAATTAACAAATAATTTAAAAAATAAAGTCACATTATTCGAACAAATTTGGGAACCATACATGGAACACAACAGAGAGGACCTCCACCCCCTAAAATGATAGAAAGATAAGAAGACGAAATGAACTGACCCAGTATGTAAAAGTAGACGACACAATTTTCTTATTTATTTTCATTGTGTGATGACATTGTTTAATGGGTTTATTGTATTGTGTATGTTAAACGATAAGTGGGTTGGGAGGGGCGTGGGAAGGAGGGGGGAAAAAGGGGAGAAAATGACATTGTGTCAAGAGGGAAATGTTTGTGTGTATTTTGGTTAATATGGTTCATAGTGTGAAAAATAAAAAATTATCTAAAAAAAATGTTCCAATGGACTTTACGCCCTACGATTGTTTTGAAACAAAATTATAGTTACTGCTTGTATCATGGAGAAACTTAAGGTTATTTTTTGCATATCAAAACCCATCCAAAAAATGGGAGGTAAATGACCTGATGATCTGTTATCATGAATTTCTGCAGAAATAAATAGAAGACTGGCATTAAGTGAATTGTTGTGCCTTTCTATGGCTAATATTGTGGGAAATTTTGTGTACACTTCACAGGAAAAACTAAGGGTAGGCTAGTTTAGAAAAGTCAGTGGCTTAGCTATCTGTCTTCAGTCTTATGAGCTAAATTCGTGATGTAACAACATTCTGCCTTTGGCATTTTTTTCATTGAACTTTAATAAGTTTTGAACAATCTCAAGCCAGCTTAAAATTGAAATATTTGTACAACCAGAGAATTCCTCCTTCCTTTGCACTTAAGTCACTTAAAGAGACCCCACAAAGTTGTCAACACTCTTTCACACTTTGTCAAACGTCATGTCAGTATTATGTGCAGACAATGCTGGAGAGTCATTTGATGGGTTTCGAATCTGGCACTGTCTGTAAAAAGTTTGTACCTTCTCCCTTGTCTATGTGGGCTTCCTCTGGGTGTTCTCGTTTCCTCCCACCCTTTGAAATGTATGGGGTTTTAGGTTTATTGGTGTATTTTGGGGGCACAGGCTTGTGGGCTGGAAGGGCCTGTTACTGTGCTGTGTGTCTAAATTAAATTAAAATTCCTTTTTGTTTTCAAGCTGGATCTTGATTGGCACTAAACTTTCAATAGCAACACATGACTCTGTATCAGAATTTATTATTATGAACAAATCGCGAAATTTGGTGTTTTGCAGCAGAATCGCTGAGCAAACATTCATATAATGAACTATCATACAACAATAATATATTTAAAAAAATTAAAATAGTAGGTGCACCAAAGGTAAGGACGTGTCTTTGGTTCATTGATCATTTCAGGAATCTGATAGCAGTTGGGGAATAGCTGTCTTTGTGCCACTAAGTTCTCATCTTTAGGCTCCTTTACCTCCTTCCTGATGGTAGCAGAGGGAAGAGGGCATGGCCTGGGTGGTGGGGGTCTTTGAGGATAGAGGCTGCTTTTTTAAGAAACCACCTCATGTAGATGTCCTCGATGGAGTGAAGTCTGGTGCCTGTGATGTCACAGGCCGAGTTAACAATCCTCTGGAGTTTTTTTTTTGTCCTGAGATTTGGTGCTACCGTACCAGCCAGTGATGCAACCAGCCAGAATGATCTCCATGGTACGCCTGTAGAAGTTTTCGAGTTCTTTGTTGACGTACTGAATCTTCTCAAACACCTCACAAAATATAGCCGCTGATAAGCCTTCTTCATGATTGCATCAACATGGAGGCTCCAGGATAGATCTTTGGAGATGATGACACCCAGGAATTTAAAGTTTTTGTACCTGTCCACTACTGAGCTCTTGATGAGGACTGCATCGCATTCTCCTGACTCCCTCCTGAAGTCCACAATCAACTCCTTGGTCTTGCTAACATTGAGTGCAAGGTTGTGGATTTGACACCACTCAAAGAGCTGACCTACTTCCCTCCTGTATGCTTCCTCATTGCCGTTTGTGATTCTACCAACAACTGTGGTGTCATCAGCAAACATGTAGATAACATTGGAATTGTGTTTGGCCACACAGTCATGGGTGTATAACGAGTGGAGCAGTAGGCTAGGCCCACATCCTTGGGGTGCACCTGTGTTGATAATCAGTGAGGAGGAGACGTTTCTGACTGTGGTCTTCCAATAACTGACTGGTTATTGGATCCAGTTGAAGAGTGGGGTACAGAGGCCTAGAGTTTGTAGCTTCTTGACCAGCACTGAGGGAATAATGATATTAAAGGCTGAGCTATAGTCACTGAAGAGCAGAAATATGTATGAATTGCAGTTTTCGAGGTGATCCAGAGCTGACTGGAGAGCCAGCAATATTGCATCTATTGTGGAGCGATTGTGATGATTGGCTAATTGCAGATCTTAGGTACGTGTTAATTCTGATGAGCCTTTCAATGCACTTCATCACAGTAGGTTAGTGCTTCTGGGTGAATGTCATTGAGACAGCTCACACAGCTCTTCTAGGGCACTAGAATGATTGATACCCTTTTGAAGCAGGTGGGAACCTCTGACTGTAGCAAGGAGATGTTGAAAATGTCCTAAACTAATCAATGCAGCCCCACTCCTTCCAGACTTCAGAGAATCCTTCAGTCCTACTTTGGAAGGTTGACCTTGAAGACAGTATTGAATGGCAGGATTCTTAGCAATGTAGAAGAACAGAGGGATCTTGGGATCCAAGTCCATAGATCCATCATGTTTGCTGATGAAGTTGATGAGATGGTAAGATGTCTGGTGTGCTGGTCTTCATTAGTCAAAGGATTAAGTTTAAGAGCTGCAAGGTAATGACAGCACTATAAAACTCTGGTTAGACCACACTTCAGAGTATTGTGTTCAATTATAGGAAGGATTTGGAGGTTTTAGAAAGGCTGCAGAAGAAATTCATCAGGGTGCTGCCTGGATTGGAGATTGATTGACCGAGATAGGACTTTTCTCTTTGGAGTAATGATGGACGAGAGATGTCTTAATAGTGTATAAGATTCTGAGAGGCATAGGGTGGATTGCCATTTCCCTTTTCCCAAGGTGGCAGGGGCTAATATCTGAAGACATCTGTTTAAGGTAAGTGAAGGAAAGTTTAGGGAACACATCAGAGGCAAGTTTATTTTCACAGAGAGTGGAGGATGACCTGAATGCATTGCTGGGGGTGGCCGTGGATGGTGTTATAATAAGGACATTTAAAAGATTTTTACCAGGATGCAATAACAATAGAAGGTGCTGGGCTGTAAGTTTGGGAAGGGTTAGATTGATGGTGGAGTATATTTAGATAGGCTGGCACACCATTGTGAGCTGTACTGTTCTATGTTCTGTGTTCTTACAATGAGATTGGGGCTCACCTGATGATCTTGACCCACTTTTTCACTGGTCCACCAGAGGTGCCAGTCATTCAGATGTTCTGGTCCTATGTTGTGGCATTCCCAAGCCTGTCCATCCCTCTAACTCCATCCATTTTTCAAATGCTCTTTAAAAGCTGTGTCTTTGGCAAAGCTTTTAGTCACTTTGTTTGTATGTGGCTTTGTTTCAAAGTTTCCGAGTAGTATTCCTTTGAAGAGTCTTGCCACATGTTTCTGGCATCAAAGAAGGTTATTGGAATAAATAATGCTGCTAAAATGTTAAATAAAACCTTAAATTAAATAATAATAATAATAAGAAACATTGACCAGCCATGGCAGTTTAGAATTATTGAATATAAAGTAGGTAAAAGTTTAAAATAAAACCAGAACATGCTCAAAAATGTTGACAAAATGCAGTTACCAGTCAAATGCCTTTTGTAGATTATAATATGGACAGACTAATCCAGCAGAATCCAACGTCCTCTTTAACACAGGTCACTCAATTGCAAAGTTCATGTAAGCTGCAGATAGCATGCAGTAATTTATGGTATTTGTAATTTACTTTGCTCATTCCTTTTAAAGGTTCATGTGAGTTGAGTGACCCTGGATATGCTTGTGGTTCAATAACACATGGAGGTAATGGGAAATTTTTTTGGATTAGTTAAAAATCTACAGGCCAGAAGATCATTGGTAACAAAGCATGGTGATGCATACTCGGGATAACAAGACAAAACAATTCACATATGTTTGCAAGTGCTGGTTCACAGGTAACCCCAATATAAAGCATGGCTGTAACAACAGCATAAGATAACATAACATATAATGCATGGGTTCATGAACACATATAAACATTAAGGTCCTTTCAGATTAAATGCACAAATATCCATAACCTGGCCCATTCTAAAACAGATGTGTTAGAAATATAAAGAAAAATAAATTAATTGGTTTTGCATTGCCTCAACAATGAGGCAAATCAAGTTCTAACCTATTCAGTGATAAAGCTGATGTAATGGGTGCAAGCTATTTTCACATAGCATAACAATGTTTTTCCTCAAAGCAAATAACATTGACCAAAGAACCTCCCAGCTGTCAAGAACCTGCAATTCAAATCCATTATTGTACATGGTCTAATGCTGCTCCTTTATATATTAACTGACATTGGTCACTCATTCTATGTTGTCCAGGAGTGAGTATGAAAATGAATGCCAGCAGATTCTAATCTTGCCTCTCAACTCAACTGATGTGCACAAGAATGCAGCTGGTTATGTTGAAGAAAACAGGAAGTGGATCTCAGAAAATTGGTCTTTGCTTAATCCTATTTGGTCATCCAAGTCAATGTGTTTGGCCATGCAGAGCAGGCAACTTACATCCACTCACAAAGCGGCTCTTACATTTTTTGGAATTCACACTACATTATCAGATCTTTTGCCTTCATAATAGGATCAGGAATTGCCTCCAAGCACCTTCAAGGGCTTCTGCCTCACCTTCTGTATTAAGAATTACATTTGCCTTGATCAAGCTTTTGATTGGCATTACCTTTTAAAAAAAAATGAAGTGCTTTGGAATATTTTTCTCGCTACATGCAGTTGTGTGGTAAAAGGTTAAATTCTGTCATGTACACTCCAAGGCAATTGTTTAAGGTGCTCATTTTGAAAGTGCTTCTTAACTACTGCCTCACAAATAAAGGGTTACGCAAACAAGCAAAATGTCATGGAGAACATTGTCAAATGTCAGAATATTCAAAATTATGTATTGAAAATGCCAGTTTTTTTCTGTTCGCAATTTTAATAAAATAATGCTCTTAACAAGACTGAATTCTGTGTTTTGGTACAAATGCTGAATACTCCAGAAATATTACAAATTAAATTTGGGCTTCGTAGCTAGAACAGACCATAAGATTCATAATGTGAATTATATGAAACAAAGTTCTAAAATATTTTTGCAAAATTTTATGTACAAATGAAACTGAGAATTTAGAACATCTACTTTTACTGTTATATTCACTTCAACCATATCAACACGGCTAATAACTGTGAATAATTTAGCTTTTGCTGTTGTTAACTCTGTCATTGTTGACAAGTTATTTTTGGATAAGAGTTGACAACTTTGCTTCACAGCAAGTAAAATAGATAGCAACATGAAATGGAATTGACAAAATAGTGGTATGGTGTGAGAAAATAATTTCTTTCCATTTCATTTTTTGAATTTTTAATACATTGCTGTAAGCAACCATGCTTGTGACAAATATGCTTTTACATTTTCCAAAGGAATTCAATTGCTCTTTATTAGTTATGATATTCACCTGAAAGACTAAAACAAGAAAATATATAATGGTTGCTCTCTGTGGTGCTTTTGTGATCCCACCATAAACTCACTGCGAGAGACAGTGCCACAATATTTAAATACATTATGCTTGATTTGTATTGTTAGGAGATGAGTTGACTTCATCTTCATAGAAGAACCTCACTCAGGATCACTCAATATTTTGGAAGAATCATTTGTATAACTTGTTTATGTTGATCGATAGATTTCATTAAAGTTGATCAATAGATGCATTTGCTTAAAGATAAAGCTATGTATAAATTTTCAATAATTGCTTTACAAATCAGACCTTGTCATGTTCTCTTCCATGGCAGCTGCACCATTTTGCAATGTCACATATACTGTATCATCATAAATCATTAGCTCATACTCGCATTGCCTTTCATTGATCTCTTATCAGTATTTACAGCCTGAAGGGTTGACTTTTATAGAGCTTGTGGGGGAAAAAATATGTTACATTTGGTTGTTAATATTTTCATTCTGGAAAAATGTGATGTTTATTAACACAAAACTTTTCTTGTATACTATTGGGAAATCATGCTTGAATTGTAATGCAACTGGGGTTCAGTGGTAAATTAGGGATGCATACCATCAGACTATTCCTGTCAACCTTTGGGTCCAGATAATGAAAAACAGTTCTGTCTGTTTAAATGGAGTGAAAAGTGTCATATATTTTTGGGTAATTTATTATCCTTGATGTAATGCTTTAAATATTAAATAAAACAAATGTTCATGTTTATGAGGTTTTTCAGAGCCAAATTAAATAGAAAAATTAAGAAACAAGGAGCACATGAATTTAATCTTGAAAAAAACTCACATGAAATGGCTGAGTTGAAATGAAAATAATTAAACCCACACAATTTGAAGGGTGAATGTAGAATGACTATATTACACTAAGAAAGGCAATTGCCATAAAATGAAGCCTGAAGGTGTTCCATGGTGGGAAAGTTGTGATGTGATTATATTGATCTTGTCAAACACAGCCATGATCATAAATGTCTAAGGATTTTCTCCCTGTGTCTGCATAGGGTTCCTTCCACCGTTGGAAACATACTGGGGTTTTAGGTCAATTGGGTGTAATTGGGCAGCAAACACTCATGGCCAAAATGGCCTGTTACCATGCTGTACGTCTAAATTTTTTTTAAAAACTACTGCCATTCCAGAATGTGCTCAAAAACGTGCATCTCCTGCTGTTCTGTAATTCCTCAAGTTGTGTGGAAATGTATGAATGATTCTGAGTTCAAAAACCACAAAAAACAATTCCCTAGCATCTGTTTAATCTATTTCTTTCTTTTTCAATATTTTTATTAACATTGAAATTTCACATTGAAAAATAGAGTACATAAGGATATATTTTAAAAGTTAAAAAGATACATTACACTTAAATCATACCATTTCATGCAAGGTACCCAACATTTTCAATCAAACAAATTACAGTCTATTAATATTTTATTATAATGAAAAAGATCTAAACCCACTGCCAAGAAAGAAGCTGTTTGGCCAAAAAGAAAGGAAGACTGAATTCTTACCCGAATAATAAATTGCCTTATTAGTCAACACTTCTACCTTCATAACAAATCAAAGATTTTGAAAATAATTCAAAAAAAGGGTTTCCATAGTGTTTGAAAATTTGAATTCAAATCAGAAATTGAGCATCTAAAGTTCTCTAAGTTTAAACTGATGTGATGTGATGTCATGTAGCCATTGAGCTTGATTAGGCGGGGTAACATCCCTCCATCTGAGCAACACCGTCCGCCTAGCCATAAGAGAAATAAAAGCTAATATATGGAGCTCAGATGCCAAAAATACCAAATAAGGCAGTTAAGGAATTAGGTTTAAAATTAAAATTAACTTCAAAAAGTGCAGAGAAAATTTGAAATACTTCATTTTAGTATTTTTGAAGACTCTGACATGTCCAAAACATATTAATTAATGAAGCATCTCCATCGTTGCATTTATCATTATGAGGAGATACATCCACATAAAAACAAGATAGTTTGATTTTGGGCATGTGAGCTCCATGGGCTACTATAAATTGTAGGAGAGAGTGGCGGGCACATGAAGATGAGGTATTAACTAATTTGAAAATTATATTCCAAGTTTCTTCAGAAATTAAAAGCTGTAGGTCATGTTCCCAGGCTTTTTAAAATTATAGCTGAGGGAGGCTCTCTTATTCTTAATCTATTTATACCAGCTACATATGTTAGTCAAATACCCATTTACATCAGTGGAAGAACTTTTTGCCCTCATATCTTTACTCTTTGGTACACTCAACAATTCATTTCTCCATTACAATATAAAGTGTGAAGCAAAAGCTCTTGTGTTCTGAGAAATGTCCTCCCTCAAATCTCTCAAGTTTCCTGAACCACTGAGATGTAATTGGACCTCAGATGATATACTAAAGCATAATTATTGCTTGACACCTTTTCTTGACCCAAATTTATATTTTCTATTGTTATTCTATTTCCTAATCATTTCAAAAATCTTTGCTTATGACTTTTCTTCCTTCCTAATGCAAACTCACCACCTTTAGTTTGGATTCTAAGATGTTTAATTCTGTTTTGGAGTTAGTGAGCAACTTTCAATGTTAGCTGCTCTCTTCTTCAAAGCAATCAGTTGGAGGAACTCAGCAGATTGAGTAGCCATCAATGGGAAAAAAAGGAATGGTCAAAATTTCAGGGTGTCTTTGACTCATTGAAGCTAAACAGAACCTGCTGATGGAACTCAGATTGCAGTATCTGCAGTCTCCTATGTATCTCCTGTTCAACCCGCTTGATAACTTCAATAAAACTGGACTACAAAGATCCCTTGGAACTGAAGCCTGACAAGAACAACATTGGGCGAAATGAAATCCATACTACTGAGATTTTTCAAGATCTACTCTGCTGCCACCCACAAAGTTCAGTCTAAATACAAAGTTTACTTAAAAGCTCTTTTTCTTCAGGTTGCAAACAAGAGAAAACATTTATGCAGTTCAGAATTAATATTGTGATTTATTGCATAGCTTTGTGTGAACCTATGCCCAGGGGTTTCTGAGCAGTGTACATTCAAACTATTAAACTATTTGGAGAAGTCCACTCAGACACCAGACAAGGCAAATAGTCTACAGAAAGTGAATGAACGCATTGCAAATCCTGTTGGGATTGAGAGCCTGACACTTACTGAATTAGAGGAAAGGATGTATTGGAATGCTTCAAATATGCAAATTAATTTCAAATCTGTATTCAATTGTTGGGAAAAGTGTAATAGAATCTTTTTTTATTGCTGTAGATTTAATTCAAGTAATTTTTCAGTTTAGCACACATAAAAATCTTTAAAGGCAGTGCATGGAATCACAGAAAACAGTATCACCAGCTAAAAAGAAATGGCTACAATAGTGTTTACCACAGAAAAACATTGGAGTTTTTATCATTATTGCAACTCCAACAGTGAATTGCTATCTTGCGGAGGTACCTGATGAAGTCTTGTTATTGCTTACATGATAGGTGTTTCAGTTTAGTTGTTGTTAAGTTAATTCTTCTGCCACAATTATGTTTTATTTGTTGGATATGGATCTTGGGCAGCTGCAGTACTTAATGTTATACAAGTAAGCACATCCTCCTTAGGGAGAGATGGTGAAACAAATACATCTCTTTCAACATGGTGCTGTGAGATTTAATGTTTTGCACACTAACCATATCACCTTGATATACTGTGAAAGAAAACCGATAGTTTGTCTTAACCATAGATTGATTAAACTTCCAGGGAAGAAAATAATTTTATTAGTGGATGTTGTTATTCCTCCTCTTGAATTCAATTCTTCGGAAATTGACAGTATTAGGTGATGAATAATGCATTAAGAATATGAATAACAGTCCTTTCTACCATTGGAATATATGCTTGCAGAATTCAAAGCCCATTGATTGGTTGAGGGCAACAATGATAATTGTATTTTCTTCCAATGGTTGCTCATTACTGACCAATGGTCCAATCAATGAAAAGCGACACTGAGCCACTGACCCTGAAATGAACTCCTGAATAATCACTCAGTAATGGCAGTAACAAAATATCTTGCACAAAGCGACTATCCGTCAGCTTCACTGTTGGAATTTTGTCCGGGCTTAGTAAGGTAAAGAGCAAATGTTTTGCAGCTATAATTGGGACTGTGGACTGCTTTATAAATAGTACCACGTTCTCATGACAACATGGTATTGGCTGGTACAGATCAATGATTCCACAAAAAGTTTCATAATAAATCAACATATAGTTAATATTATTAAATCCAAGCAATGAAATATGATATTTAACTCTCAATATATTATGTTGATTTAGTTTATTTTACAGACCACCAAAATTTGTCTGAAACTTTCACAACCGATGAACTCCAACTCTTTAAAAAAAAAATGGAATTACTTCAATTTTATTTTTCCACAGCAATATTCATATTTCTTATGGTGGGATAATCATCGTGCTCTGAGTTGTATATGATTGTTGTCATAACAGTTTCACAGATCCTTGAATCCAACATTGCTTAAGCAATTCAAAACTCTGGCAGCCTGTTCACCAGGGTCATATTTCAGCCGTGGATGGCACTTAAAAGGGCCATAATCTTTCACTGAATGACTTTTGTGATGCACAAGCTGAGTCAAATTATTCAGCTCAAGGTTCAGACTTGCACTGGGACTCCCGGGCTGTGAAGTGCATTGGAATGGAGTAAACGCCTTTCATGCACTGAAGCAGAATGGTCAGATTAATCCATAATGAAATGGGTAACTTTAGGCCTGCATAAATTTTCCAGCAGTCTTAGTATCCCAGGAATCTCTCAGTGAGATTAATGGCCACCAGCCTTCCACATAATGAAGTAGTTTGCCTTGGCAATGTGCTCATGAATTTATTATGGTGTCCACCAGTGTGCTATATGGCCCAGACATCTTTATAAATCCTGGATTTAGAGCTGCAGCGATGAGCCATTTCAGTCCTAATGGGAAGCTTGATTTATCACTATGCTCCCTCATTCAGCCCCTCCCAGATGGTTATAAAAGGAAAATTCAGGTCATATTGATGGAGATGAAATGTGATGGTAATTAGATAATGCAAAGTGGAAATTGGAAAGGAGCATTATTGAAATTTTAAATATGTTGGTTATTTTGATTTTCAGCTATTATACCAAGCTGATTTATTTCTACAGTTTATAATCACTTAACAACCTCTGGCTGAACTTTAACTGTTGCTGGAGTTGATGCCTTTCACTTGAGAACTCGAGGCTTGTCCTGATTATTTGCAGTTTTAAAAATAAATAATTTATCTATTTATCTATTTATTTGTTTATTTATTTATTTTTCAAACTTTATTTAAAAGATAATGAAAAAAAAATAACATACAGTATAGAAATAATCAAGAAAAGATTTTACAATAATACCCCTCCCACCCTCCCACTCCTACAGCCAACTCCCTTAAGAGGAGCAAAGAAAACTAGATTACATTATATAAAAAGAAAACAAAGAATATTAATAACATTTCAAAGTATATCTAAATGCATGTATTTCAAATACAGAGACCACTTACTAACAAAAGAAGAATCATTATCCTATAAATTATAAGTATTTTTTTCCATGACAATACATACTTTCAATTCATTGTGCCAACGTGATATATTAATCTCAGTATTTCCAAGTACTAGCAACACATTTACGCGCTACTGATAACACCAAACGTACAAAAGCAATTTGAATTTTGTCCAATCCCATTCCCCTTAACGAATACAAATTTCCAAACAAAAAAAATCATTGGATCTAACAGTAATATAAAATTATATAATTTTAACAAAACTACTTTGATTCCTTGCCAAAATGATTGAACTTTATCTCAAGTCCAAACAGCATGTAGAAAAGTTCCAATGCATGAACCATATCTAAAACAAGAATCCGAATTACTAAACCTATAATTTTTTAGCTTTTCCGGGGTCAAATATAATTGATGTAAAAAAATTATAATTAACCATTCCATATCTTACATTAGTCAATTTAATTACATTGTCCTGATACATATTCACCCAATCATCTTCGGGATAAATAAATACTAAATCACTCTTCCATTTAAGTTTAGATTTCTCCCAATCTGACTTATCCATACTATCTTGTAACAAATTACACATAATTGAAACATAACCCTTTTTCGGTATAGAGGAAATCAAAGATTCAAATCTCGACAAAGTAGGTAAAATCATCTCTCTACCATAATTATCTTTCATCAAAGCTCTAAGTTGATAATACGCAAACAGAGAATTTACAGGTATATTAATTATTTCTCTCAATTGATTAAAAGAAAGAAATTGCCCCTCTACAAAACAATCTTGTATTGTCTTTATACCTTTAGAATCCCAAATCTTTAAATGATTATTAAACATTGAAAAAGGAAGAAGCTGATTATTATACAATGGAGTTAAAATTGATAATTTATCTTTTGACCCTAACACCCTATTTTTTTATCCAAATATTTAACAAATGTTTCAATATTGGCATATCATATTGCTGTAACAAAATCAAATTCCAATGAAATATAAATTCATGTATTTCAACCCTAGAAATAGATGCCATCTCTCCACTTTAACCCAGCTAGGAGGCTGATTTAAATCCATCAATCTACTAACAAACTTCAACTGGGCCACTTCATAATAGTTTTGAAAATGTGGTAATTGTAATCCACCCAGTGTACTTCCATGTAAGTCTATGCAATGCCACTCGAGCTGATTTACCCCTCCATAAAAACTCTCGCACTGCTTTATTCAAATATTGAAAAAACGCCCTTAGAAAGTAAACAAGATATAGACTGAAATAAATATTGAATTCGAGGAAAAATATTCATTTTAATTTTAATACAATTAACCCAACCAATCAAAGTTAATGGAAGATCTTTCCACTTAATCAAATCTGCTTTAATCTGTCTTAATAAAGGTACATAATTTAATTGATATAATGATTGATAATTAGTATCCATAAACACACCTAAATATTTAATTTTACTTGTCCACCTTAATTTTGTAATAGTTTTAAATTCAGAATAGTTTCCCACTCCAACTGGTAAAATTTCACTTTTATCCCAATTAACTTTATATTCCGATAATTCTCCAAATTTCAACAAACACTCTTGCAATTGTTTCAACAACTGTTCCAGTTCCGTCAAATATACCAACACATCGTCTGCAAATAAATTAATTTTATATTCTTCCATTCTTAATCATTATCCCTCTAATTTCTTCATTTTGTCTAATAGCCTGAGCTAATGGTTCAATAACCAATGCAAATAAGGCTGGTGACAATGGGCAGCCCTGTCGAGTTGAACGAGTCAATTTAAATGGTGAAGAAATCTGTCCATTTGTCACCACCCTAGCAATTGGGTTCGTATATAAAGCCTTAACACAACCAATAAAAAAAGGGCTAAATTTAAATTTCTCTAACACTTTAAATTAAAAATCCCACTCAACCCTGTCAAAAGCTTTTTCTGCATCTAATGAAAACACCATAGGATCGTTAGGTTGCTTTTGATATATGTTGACCAAGGTAATTAATCAAAATATATTGTCTGATGCATTTCTATTCTTAATAAAACTTGTTTGATCAATATGTAGCAATTTGGGTAAATATTTAGCAAGTCTATTAGCTAATACTTTTGCTATAATTTTATAATCTACATTTAATTAAAAAAAAGGTCTATATGAAGACACTTTTAATGGATCTCTATCTTTTTTTGGAATGACAATTATTAAAGCACTTGAACATGATTCTGGTAGCTTCTGATCTTCAATAACTTGATTCAACACTTCTCCAAATTAATTAGAAAAATCATCATAAAAGAGTTTATAAAATTCCACAGTGAATCCATCATCCCCTGGAGACTTTCCATTAGGCATCTCCTGAATAGCTTCCTTAATTTCAAATTCGGTAAATGGAGATTCCAATTCATGAACATCATTTCCATCTAATACTGGTAACTTTAATTTAGATAAGTAAGAATCAATAGAACCATTATCCTGTTTCCCCTCAGAAGTATATAATTTCAAATAAAATTAATAAAACTGGTCATTAATTTCCTGAGGTTTGTAAGTAACTTTTGAATTCTTCTTAACAGCATTAATCGTCTGAGATGTCTGTTCAGCTTTCAATTGCCAAGCAAATATCTTTTGAGCTCTTTCCTCCAACTCATAATAATGTTATTTAGATTGATTAATTAAGTGCTCAAACTGATAAGTTTGTAAAGTATTATATCGTAATTTCAACCTTGCTAATGCAACATTTTTATCTTCTGTTACACCTTTCTGAATATCTTTCTCTAACTCAGCAATCTTATTTTCTAACTCTAAACTTTCTGCCATATATTGTTTCTTAACTTTTGTAGAATAACTAATAATCTGTGCCCTCAAATAAGCTTTTAAAGCATCCCATATTACAAAATGACTATCCACTGAATTAATATTTCAGTCAAAAATAAAGAAATATGCTCTTTAACAAAAGTAACAAACTCTGGTTTTTTCAATAACATTGCATTCAACCTCCATCTGATTGACGGATGTACTACCTCTGAACTTTCACAAGAAAAAAGTAATAATGAATGATCTGATATAACTCTACTTTTATATTCAGCTCGTAATACTCTACCTTGTAAATGTGCTGATACCAAAAAGAAATCAATTCTAGAAAATGAATCATGTCTTGAAGAATAAAAAGAGAAATCTTTCTCTGTAGGATTAACTTTTCTCCAAATGTTCTCCAAATTTAAATCTTTCATTAACACATTAATTTCTGTTGTCATCTTTGATTTCCTTATACTTTTTGTATTTCTGTCCAATAAAGGGTCAAGAACACAATTAAAATCACCACCAATTAAAATATTTTCATTAGTTTGAGTTAACAATAAAAAAGCTTCTGAAATAAACCGCTCATCATCTATATTAGGGGCATAAAGATTCAGCAAAGTCCAAGATTCAGCAACAATTTTACAGTTCACTCTTAATACTCTGCCAGCGTACTCCTCTGAAGATTCCAATTCAAATGGTAAATTTTTATGAATCAAAATTGCTACTTCTCTTGCCTTAGAATTAAAAGAAGAAAAAACATATATAAATCAATATTTTCTTTCTCTTAATTGGATTATTTAATCCCTGAACATTAAAAGTTGCAAAATTCAATTTAGACATCCTTTTTAACTACTAATATATTTACACAGTATAAAATAATGCTCCCCTCTATAATTCTTCAGAAAAAAACCCTCAAACACAAAAAAATACACAAAAAAACCACCCAAAGGTAGTAATTCCCTAAAAATCTGGGTGTGGTAAACCCACTAGCGACAGATGACCGTCAAAGCTTTCAGTGTCACCCACCCTCCCAGCCAGATACATATTTATCATTTAATTAATAACAATAAAATATAGTCCATATATTCAGTCCAATAATTCCATGCCCAATGATTGCTCTGGATCTTCATCATCAAGAGGACTTTGTGTCAACTCTTCTTTCTTTCCATACTTTCCATTCTTTCCATACCCATGTTCATTTCCATTTCCATTTACCCTCCTCTTAGGAGACAACGGAGGAGAACGCCCATTTCTTCACAGTTCCGGCAAAGAATTAGCAAAAACCAAAGCATCATGATCACTCTCAAAGAATTGAGATTGAAAGTTTACATAAAAAAAAAACCTTCTAATTTGCAGGATCATGAAAAGCAAACTTATAGCCTTTTCGCCACAAAAGATCTTTGGCCATATTAAATTCTCGTCGTCTTCTAATAACCTCTTTGCTCTAATCGGCATAAAAAACACTGTAATTTTGAACCATTAATGGAGACTGATTCTGCCGTGCTTTCTGTACCGCCATGCATAGAATCATTTCTCTAGCTTGGTATTTTAAACAACGAACCAAGAGTGCTCTCGGTGTTGTCCTAGAAGTGGTTTTCTTCTCAGGACTCTATGAGCCCTATCCAATACCAAACCTTCAGGAAAAAACTCTTTACCCAGCACCTCTTGGATCTAATGCTTTCAAAATTTTATAGGATCAGAACCTTCAATGTCCTCTGGAAGACCAACTATTTTCACATTATTCCTTCGGCTTTGATTTTCCAACAAATCAATCTTCTTCCATAAATCTCTTTTTTGAATCCCCCAATCTACAAAAGAACCTTCCACTTTTTCATTTTTTATCTATTACGTTCCACCTGGTTTTGACACTCAGAAAAGGCCATTTCAATTTTCTTAAAATTATCTTGCACAGTATCAACTGATTTTATACATCTATTAATGTCACTCTTAACTATAGTCATTTCCTGTTTCACAGTTGACATTTCATCACACAGGGTATTCATTTTTATTTTCATCTCCATAAATCCTTGATTCACCTGGGTTGATATTTGTTTTGACATATTGTGCATTTGACAAGCAATTCCTTCCAAAATAGTAAACACTGAATCCATTCCAGATTCCACCTCCACTTTTTGAGGTCTACCTCCTTTAACTACAGGCTCCACCTCCTGGACAAATTTCAATAAGGTAAGTTCCTCTTCTTCCTCAGTCATCGTAGATCCTTTAACCGAACAGCTGCAGGTCTGGACACCCGATGCCGGCACCCTGACCGGGACATCGACGTTCGGGCTCCCCCACAGCCCATACTTTGTCGAGCAATTCTCAGACCCAGGATGCCCCGCACAAGCCAGGCAAAGCTGCTGGACATACAGGAGCATCCTCTGACGCTACACTGCTCACTCCCAGGCCGCCCAGCGAGGTTGTGGGTTCGCGGGTCCCCTTGTTGCATGGCCTCACGTGAATGCGGTCGGCAATGGCCGAGCTCTCCAAAGTGCCGGCGCCATCTTGCGGATGCAGGATCGGCGCCGAGGTCAAATTCGAACAGGCTGGAGTCCTCTTAGGCTTGGAGACTCCCAACGACAATTCCGTGGATTCAGCTATACAGGTAGGCCTCAATTCTTCCGCACTTTTGTATGGTAATTTTTTCTGAAGTTGAGGTTTAAATTTTTTTACATTTGATGCCATCATAAATCATTGTTATTTAAACAGCTATAAATAGTATTTTTAACCAGTTTTATGCTTTTTTAAAACCAGGTATATAGTAATCCAGCTGAGGAAAGGTGGAGTACACTTTTTTCTTCTATGCCTTCTTGCCACGCCCCCGTAAAAATAATTTATCTGTGGAGGTAGCTACTTGAAACTTAAACAGTTAAAGTACAAAAAAAATTTTAAGTTTTCACTCAGAGATTCTGCGTTAAAGCTTCACCAGTTGATCAAGTGCAGATTTTGAAACAAAAATAATTCAAAGTTTAAGATGCAAGATTTTAGCAATCATATTGCGTATTGTTCCAAAGCTCGGGATTATTCACTTGCATATGGATTTGCATTATACACTGCAGTCTTCAGGAACATTGATAAAACCGAGTCAAGACAGTGACTGAGTATTTCCTCAGGCTTTATTTTGTTCAAATGGGATTTATATGGCATTTATAAGAATATTGAGCCAGACATTGACCACAATCTTTCCCCTCTTCCAACAGTTGTGGGCCTAGCATAGGCCCTTGCAACACTCTGCTCATCACTGGTTAACAACCAAAGAAGCACCCATTTATTAAAGCACTCGGCTTTCTATTGGTTAACCAATCCTTTATCCATCCTAGTAATGACTCCCTACTCCATGCATTCTTATCGAATGTACTCTTGAAATTCAAGTATGCAATTTCATCCAAATGCTTATTATATCTGCAAAGAACTCCTGTAAGTTTGTCAAACAGATCCTGCTATTGCTGAATCAATGCTTCATCTGCCTGATGGAGCAATTTCTTTCTGGATGTCTTGCTATTTCTTCCTAATGATAGCTTCAAGCATTTTCTTGATACAGGCATTAAGCCTACAACCTTTTTTGAATAGTGGTGTCAAATTTGCTGTCTTTGAATCCACCCGGCTCCCACCCAGAGTCCAGAGAGTTTGGTAAATTATCACAAACACTTCTCAGAATAAGAATTAGAATTTATTGTCATGAACAAATTATGAAATTCAGTGTTTTGCAGCAGAATTATAGTCCAAACATTCCTATTATACCCATCTTACAACATTACTATAAAAAATAATAGTGTATGAAAAATAAGGCAGTGTCTTTGGTTTATTCAAGAATCTGATGGCAGTGAGGAAGAAGCTGTCCTTGTGCCATTGAGCGCTTGTCTTTAGATTCCTGTGCCTTTTTCCCAATGGTAGCAGAGTGAAGAGGGCTTGGCCTGGGTGGTGGGGGTCTTTGAGGATAGAGGCTGCTTTTTAAAGATACTGCCTCAAGTAGATATCCTCAATGGAGTGAAGTTTGGTGCCTGTGATGTAGCAGGCTGAGTTAACAACCTCTGGAGTTTATTCTTGTCCTGAGATTTGGCGCCTCCATACCAGGTAGTGTTGCAACCAGCCAGAATGCTCTCTTTGGTACTTGAAGAGTAGAGAAAATGTAAGATAATACTCAAGAAAGAAACGAGGAAGGAAAAAAAGAAGACATGAGGTTGCTTGGGCAGATAATGTGAGGGTAAACCTGAAGGGGTTCTATGTATATTAAGAGTAAAAGGATAGTAAAGGACAAAAGTGGTCCCCTAGAAGATCAGAGGGGTAATCTATGTGTGGAGCCTCATGTAATGAGGGAGATATTAAATAGTTTTTTTGCATCAGTATTTACTCAGGAAACTGGCAATAAAGAAGGAAGGGAAACAAACTTATGTGTCATGGAACATATAGAGATTAAAGAGGAGGAGGTGCTTGCTGCCTTACAGTGAATAAAGGTAGATAAATCTCCAGGCCAGATATGATATTCCTTTGGACCTTGAGGGAGACTAATGTAGAAACTGCAGAGGTCCTGGCAGATATATTCAAAATGTCCTAAATCATGGATGAGGAGACAGAAGATTGGAGGGTAGCAGATTTTGACCCATTCTTTAAAAATGGCTCCAAAAATAAACCAGGTTATTATGGGCTGGTGGGCCTGAAGTTAGTAGTAAGCAAATTATTGGAAGGAGTTCTGAGAGATTGGATATAAATGTATTTGGACACCAATGGCTGATTAAGGACAGTCAGCATGGCTTTGTGCATGGTAGGTCATGTTTAACAAATTCTGTAGAGTTTTTCAAGGAGATTACCAAGAAGGTAGATGAAGGAAAGGCTATTGGATGTTGTCTACATGGACCTTAGTAAAACCTTTGACAAGATCTCACATGGGAGGTTAATTCAGAAGGCTAAGATACTAGGTATCCATGGAGAGGTTGTAAACTGGATTCTAAATTAGCTGTGTGGAAGAAAGCAGAAAATGGTAGTGGATGGTTGCTTCTCAGACTGGAGGTCTGTGACTAGTGGTGTGGCTCAGGGATCTGTATTGGGACCATTGTTGTTTGTTGTCTATATCAATGATCTGGATGATAATGTGGTAATTTGGATCAGCAAGTTTGCCGATGACACAAAGATAGAAGACGTTGTGGACAGCGAGGAAGATTTACAAAGCTTGCAGAGGGATCTGGACCAATTGGGAGAATGGGCCAAAAAAAATGGCAGATGGAGTTTAATGCAGACAAGTGTGAGGCATTGGATTTTGGAAGGGCAGACCAAGGTAGGACATGCACAGTAAATGGTAGGGCACTGAGGAGTGCGGAGCAGCAAAGATATCTGGGAATGCAGCTACCTAGTTCCCTGAAGGTGGCATCACAGGACAACAGGGTTGTTAAGAAAGCTTTTGGTATCTTAGCCTTTATAAATCAAAGTATTGAGTGTAGCAGTTGGGATGTTATGTTGAAGTTGTTTATGACATTGATGAGGCAAGATTCGGAATATTGTGTGCAGTTCTGGTCACCTAATTACAGGAAGGATATCAATAAGATTGAAACAATGCAGAGAAGATTTACTAGGATGTTGCCGGGTCTTCAGGAGTTGAGTTACAGGGAAAAATTAAACAGGATAGGACTTTATTCCTTGGAGCGAAGAAGAATGAAAGTAAATTTGATAGAGGTTTACAAAATTATGAGAGGTATAGACATATTGGGTGTGAGTAGGCTTTTTCCACTCAGATTGGGAGAGATAAATACAAGAGGTCATAGTTTTAAGCTGAAAGGGGAAAGGTTTCGGGGGAAAAGTTAGGTGAAAATTCTTCACAGAGAGTGGTGAGAGTGTGGAATGAGCTGCCATCTGATGTAGTGAATGTGGGCTCGATCTCACGTTTTAAGAATAAATTGGATAGATATATGGGTGGGACAGGTCTGGAGGGTTATGGAATGGGAGCAGGTCAATGGGACTAGCAGGGCTGAATGGCCTGTTTTCTGAGCTGTAGCATTCTATGATTCTATGATGAATGTTAGTATGTAGTGTGGTACAGAGAGAAGATGTATTAGGTGAAATCGGCAAAATATTTGTCTATTAAGCTTTAAGTGCCCCCAAGGTCCTTGATCGGATGGCAAAAGTCCTTTTATGTTCTGAAATGCTGAGAAGCTTTTTTCAGGGAGCAAGGAAGTGCCAGGAAGGCACCTGTTCAGAGTTTTACTGCACTTCATCATCTATTTATTATTCAAATTGATATTATGATATTTCAATCAATGAGATTGCTTTGTTTGCAGATCTCTATTTTTCTCCAAAAATGCAATCACTTTCGATGTCAGGAATGTGAATAATATGCAAAATGAAGTGGCTGAAGTCAGGTTTGTATACATAAACTTCAACAAAATCCATTGCAATGGGTATACATTGATAGACATGAGGAACTCACACCATGTCTATCTAATTTATTCAAAGGTTCTACTCAGAGTAACCATGGATAAAATAAGGCACACTCCATGTATACTAGAGTGTTATGTATTGTCTCCAGCAAGTTATGCAATAAGATGGCTGTTTTAATATCTATGCTCCTCATGTAGATAATGTAGGGCAGTGATTCCCAACCTTTTTCTTTCCACTCACATACCACTTTAAGAATTCCTTATGCCATAGGTGCTCTGTGATTAGTAAGGGATTGTTTAAGGTGGTATGTGGGTGGAAAGAAAAAGGTTGAAAACCACTGTTTTAATTGTACCTCATTGACTTGTTATGTACACAGTTTCATAACTCCAAAGGAAATGGGTCAATGACAATTTGTCTTGAGCAAAATATTTCAGTAACCATTGGGTCTAGAGCAGTGATTCTCAACCTTCCCTTCCCACTCACATACCACCTTAAGAAATCCCTTACTAATCACAGAGCATCAATAGCATTGGGATTACATAAAGTGGTGTGCGAGTGGAAAGAGAAAGGTTGGGAACCACTGATGTAAGGTTTTTTTTGAATGTTTTTTTTTCTTCCCTACCAGACCTGACCTTATATTCTCTGGTACTAGTGTGGATTTTAATTGCTGATCCTGTTCTGGAATGTTCCTCTCTTAACCTTGATATAATGAATAAGCCCACCTTAGCAATTCATTTTTTTTAAATCAAACTATGATATTACTGATTTCTGGTGCTTCTTTCATCCTAATAGGAGAGACTATTTTTTTTCAACTGTTCACCATACCTTTTCAAATATTGAATATTTTCTTATTGATAACCAAATTTCACAGGCCTGTTTTTAACATAGTTTGATAAAAAAGAATGAATTGCTAAGGTGTACTTACTCATTGTATCAAAGTATTGTACTATCGGACCACACCCCTGTTGTATTATCTTTGTTTTTTTTGACTTCCCTCGTTAGTAGGCATTGGGGTTTTAACTCAGCATGGCTCTCATAATGATTTTTTGAAATTTATGGAGGAACAGATAACTTTATTTAAACTAAATACAGCAAAAACGTCTAGTCTGATTGTATGGGACACACTGAATATTTATGTTAGGGGGAAAATGATTTCCTATACTGCAAATTAAAAAAGGAAGGCTAATAAAGAAAAATTATAATTAATTACTCAAATAAAGCAATTAGATCAACAATATTCTCAGGTTAAATACCCTGAATTATATAAAAAACCAAATTGAGCAACTTTTATATTCATGGAGAGAAATCAGGTAAACTTTTAGCTAATCAGATGAAGGGATTTGAAGCTAAGTGTCAAATTGCAAAGATTCAAATGGAAAATGGTAGTATAACTACCATTCTGAGATAAATTATACAAAATTTTGCAGTATCATTCAATGATTCGTACCAAAGAAAGGTAAGGATCCAGTGGAGTGCACCTCCTACAGGCCAATTTCTTTATGAAACGTGGATGTTAAAATTCTAGCCCATAGATTGGAGAACATTTTGCATTCAATTGTTTTGGAAGATGTGATTGGTTTTATAAAAAAACAACTACTCTTATTTTTAATATTCATTACTGAATGGTTATTTTATATTTACCTTCTAGTGCAGTTCCTGATTGTGTTCTTTTTTAGATGCTGAGAAAGCATTCAATCAGGTGCAGGGGGTGCATCTATTTACTATTTTAAAATCTTTAATTTTGAACCATGTTTTATTATGTGGATTAAGTTATTGTATTTGTACCCTACCTCTTCAATTCTTACTAACTCTCAATTGTCTCAGCCTTTCAATTTGCAAAGGGGTACCTGGCAAGGGCTCCCCCCAAGTCAGTATTTTCTGAGCCAGATTCTGTTTCTGGAGAGTCAAGATATTTCTGGTATTTGGGAGGAATGGGATTGAACAGAAAGTCTCTCTCTATGCAGATGATCTTTTACTTTACAAATGATACCTCTTTTCTCCGTATGTTGTCACTACTCTCTCAGTTTAGTCAGTTCTCAGGATATAACTTAAACTTAGATAAGAGTAAACTTTTTCCTTTAAATGCATCAGGTTCAATGTACACTCATTCTCCTTTTAAGACTGTAAGAAATCAATTAATTTATCTTGGTATCATAGTTTCCTAAAATTCATGAACATCTTTTCGAAGCAATTTCAAAGAAATTTTTCTTATTAAAGCATGTGAAACAATCTTTCATTCATTTATCTCCCCTATATACAACATTAATTCTATTACATTTTTATACCTTTTCAATCTATACCTATTTTTATTCCAATATCATTTTTTGGCTTACTTGATTTGGCTGAAAGGGTAAATGCCCCCGTTGAAATAAAACTCATTTACAAATATTGAAAAGGAATGGAAGCATGGCACTACCTAACTTTAGGTTTTATTATTGGGCGGTAAATATATGTAACGTCATGTTTTTGTTTTATTTTCATAGCTAAGTTGACTGCCCAACATGGGTTACAATGGAACTGAACTTTGCTAAAATATTTTCCATTCCAGCACTTCTTGGATCCTCACTTCCTTTTCTTTAGTTAAGTCCATTGACAGTCCAGTTGTTAGATAGTCTGGCTTCAGTTCAGGAACCATTTTGGATTTCATGATTTTTTTTCAAGTCTGATTTTATTCAATCACCTTTTCCAACCAGCTTTGCAAGATACCGCTTTTCAAATTTGGCACAGAAAGGGTATTGAGCATTTCAGAGATTTGTTTTTGATAATAGTTTTGCATCATTTCAGCAACTCTCTGAGAAATGCAATTTACCGAATACTCAATTTTTTTTAGATATTTGCAAATCAGGCACTTTCTTCGATCTCAAATGCCTGGTTTTCTTATGGCACTAGATGTGAATGCTATGGGTAAGTTTTTTTTAGTTTACAACCTTTGCATAAAGGTCTAAATCCTTACTTTATAATGAAATGGCGGACCTGGGCTTGTTCCGATACTTAAAATTAAAAATGCTTGGGAAAAGGATTTAAATTAGTCCATATTGGAAGAGATCTGTGATTCAGATTTTAGGTTAGTCAATTCTACATCTTTATGTGCCTGCCATTGTTTATTACAATTTAAGATTGTACACAGGGCCCAAATTTCCAAAGCCAAATTATCTCATATTTATCCAGAGGTAAACTCGTGTTGTGATAAATGCAAGAGAGATGAGGCCTCCTTAATTCACATGGTTTGGTCCTGTCCTAGCCTTTAAAAGTACTGGAAGGAGGTTTTCCAAATTTTATCTTTAATCTTGGATATAAAGTTAGAACTAAATCCTTTCGTAGCCCTTTTTGGTACAATGGGAGAAAGATGATGTTTTGTTGACCCCAAATAAATGTCATATTTTGTCTTCTACTTCTCTTTTGGCCAGACATGTAGTCCTATTCAGGTGGAAGGACGCTGCCCCTCCTACTCATGCTCATTGACTGAAAGATCTCATGTTTTGTTTAAGTCTAGAAAAGATTCAATATTCCAGCAACAATTCTAGCATAAAATTCAAAACATTGTGAGGACCATTTTTGAATTATTATCGCAATCTTTAGATAAATTTTATAATGTGAGTTTTGTTGTCTTTTTCCATTCACTTTTAGGGGTGAAGTTTATTGTTGTTTCTTTCTGCCATGCAACATTGTTAGGAGGATGGGGTTTTGAAAAACTTTTTAAAATTTTTTGGTTGTCCTTTTGAATTTTTTTTGTCTTTGTATATTATATCCTTTTTTATTATTCTTAATTATGTATATTTTTTTTAAATTAAAAAAATACGAGTGTGAATGCATGACACCATTACCACAAGTTTTGTAGTCAAGTATCCCACACTTAGGGACATTGCAGGCATCAGCACACCTGCAGTGCAAGGGAAAAGCCTCATCCTGGGAGATTGACCATCATGGTCACCAATTCTCCACTGCCAGGTAAGTATTGAATATTATAGTTACTTTTGCTATGTTATTATGGATGCGATGAAATATGTTGATTTGTGTAATTTCTTACTTACATTTTGCATTCCATTTAAACTATGTTCTGGCTTGAGTTATTTTTAAAATTAAAAAAAATAATTTAAAGAGGAAAAGGAAGGTACGACCATGTGGACTTAGAGTTAAACTAAAACGCCAGGCCCAGAGGCCTCTGCGCTCTACCAACTTCCTGGCCAACAATCTTTAGAAAATAAACTGGGTGAACTCAGAGCCAGATTAAAGCAACAGAGGGACACTGGGAATTGCTGCATGATGTGCTTGACTAAGAGATGGCTGAATGAAAGCATTCCAGACGAAGCGGCACAGGCCGAGGGCTTCACCCTCCAGCACACGGCCTGGACACTGGTGTCTGTTAAAGACAGAGGTGGCAGTGTACACTTCATCATTAATTCATTGTGGTGCACAAATGTGACAGTTATGTCCAAGTCCTGTGTTCCCAACCTGGAACATCTGCTGATCATTCTATCTGCCAACCATCCTCCTGGTCGCTGTGTACATTCTACCCCAGCCTAACATCAGGCTAACACTGGGAGGTCTGAGCATTGTGATCAGCAGCCATAAGACAGCACATCCTGATCATTGTAAGAACTTTAACCAAGCCAACCTGAAGAAGTCTCTGTCAAACTCTAACCAGCATGTTACCTGTGTATCCAGAGGAGCCAACATACTTGACTACTGTTACCCCACCATCAAGAATGTCTATTGATTAATCCCACACCTGCACTTTGGCACATCTGTTCACCTGGCTGTTTTTTTACTCCTTGTATACAAGAGAAAAGAGATTGGAAAGAGATTGGAAGTGTTCTGACCATCGGTTGAGGATGGAGATCTTGTCGCAGAGGAGGAATTTGCCGTCTGAGCTGCGCAGCGGACTTTGGACTTGGGGTGAGGATCTCCATCCTCAACCGATGGTCAGAACACTTCCAATCTCTTTTCAGTACCAACCGCTCAGTCCAAGATTCCGCCCTGCTCCAGCTCCCTCAACAGCCCCTAAGGCCAGAGCTGGATGAGGTTCCCACCCTGGATGAGACATATAAGGCAATCGAACAACTGAAAAGTGGCAAAGCAGCAGGTATGGATGGAATCCCCCCAGAAGTCTAGAAGGCTGGCGGCAAAACTCTGCATGCCAAACTGCATGAGTTTTTCAAGCTTTGTTGGGACCAAGGTAAACTGCCTCAGGATCTTCGTGATGCCACCATCATCACCCTGTACAAAAACAAAGGCAAGAAATCAGACTGCTCAAACTACAGGGGAATCACGTTGCTCTCCATTGCAGGCAAAATCTTCGCTAGGATTCTACTAAATAGAATAATACCTAGTGTCGCTGAGAATATTCTCCCAGAATCACAGTGCGGCTTTCGCGCAAACAGAGGAACCACTGACATGGTCTTTGCCCTCAGACAGCTCCAAGAAAAGTGCAGAGAACAAAACAAAGGACTCTACATCACCTTTGTTGACCTCACCAAAGCCTTCGACACCGTGAGCAGGAAAGGGCTTTGGCAAATACTAGAGCGCATCGGATGTCCCCCAAAGTTCCTCAACATGATTATCCAACTGCACGAAAACCAACAAGGTCGGGTCAGATACAGCAATGAGCTCTCTGAACCCTTCTCCATTAACAATGGCGTGAAGCAAGGCTGTGTTCTCGCACCAACCCTCTTTTCAATCTTCTTCAGCATGATGCTGAACCAAGCCATGAAAGACCCCAACAATGAAGACGCTGTTTACATCCGGTACCGCACGGATGGCAGTCTCTTCAATCTGAGGCGCCTGCAAGCTCACACCAAGACACAAGAGAAACTTGTCTGTGAACTACTCTTTGCAGATGATGCCGCTTTAGTTGCCCATTCAGAGCCAGCTCTTCAGCGCTTGACGTCCTGCTTTGCGGAAACTGCCAAAATGTTTGGCCTGGAAGTCAGCCTGAAGAAAACTGAGGTCCTCCATCAGCCAGCTCCCCACCATGACTACCAGCCCCCCCACATCTCCATCGGGCACACAAAACTCAAAACGGTCAACCAGTTTACCTATCTCGGCTGCACCATTTCATCAGATGCAAGGATCGACAATGAGATAGACAACAGACTCGCCAAGGCAAATAGCGCCTTTGGAAGACTACACAAAAGAGTCTGGAAAAACAACCAACTGAAAAACCTCACAAAGATAAGCGTATACAGAGCCGTTGTCATACCCACACTCCTGTTCGGCTCCGAATCATGGGTCCTCTACCGGCACCACCTACGGCTCCTAGAACGCTTCCACCAGCGTTGTCTCCGCTCTATCCTCAACATCCATTGGAGCGCTCACACCCCTAACGTCGAGGTACTCGAGATGGCAGAGGTCGACAGCATCGAGTCCACGCTGCTGAAGATCCAGCTGCGCTGGATGGGTCACGTCTCCAGAATGGAGGACCATCGCCTTCCCAAGATCGTATTATATGGCGAGCTCTCCACTGGCCACCGTGACAGAGGTGCACCAAAGAAAAGGTACAAGGACTGCCTAAAGAAATCTCTTGGTGCCTGCCACATTGACCACCGCCAGTGGGCTGATAACGCCTCAAACCGTGCATCTTGGCGCCTCACAGTTTGGCGGGCAGCAGCCTCCTTTGAAGAAGACCGCAGAGCCCACCTCACTGACAAAAGGCAAAGGAGGAAAAACCCAACACCCAACCCCAACCAACCAATTTTCCCTTGCAACCGCTGCAATCGTGTCTGCCTGTCCCGCATCGGACTGGTCAGCCACAAACGAGCCTGCAGCTGACGTGGACTTTTTACCCCCTCCATAAATCTTCGTCCGCGAAGCCAAGCCAAAGAAAAAAAAGATACAAGAGAGACTGAAAACTACAGCAGCATGGACAAGAGAGGTGGATGAACATCTGTGGGACAGCTTTGAATCAGTGGACTAAACCACATTGAAGGACTCGTCTTCAAACAAGAATGAACATGCCACAGCAGTTAGCCATTTCGTTGGGACCTGCGTGGATGAGTGCATGCCCATGCACACATACCATGAGTACCCCACCCAAAAGGCATGGAGGATTCAAAGCATTTGTAAATTCCTGAGTGCTCAGTTCAATGACGTTTAAGTGCAGTGATCCAGATTTCTACAGGAAGTCCAGGTATAACCTATGGAAGACTATCTCAGCAGCATAGAGACAATTCCATGGAAAGCTGGAAACAGAGTTAGATACACGCTGGGCTTTCAGGCCATTACATCCTACAAGGCAAAGCCCAACATCATAAATGGCTATGATGCTTCAAACCCCAATGAGCTGAACAGCTTTATGGCTAATGTCAGAACATCTTTCGAAAGGTGAACCCTTGGAAGACCCTCGCAGGGTCCTAAAAATCTGTGCCAACCAACTAGCTGGAGTACTCATGGACATTTTTAATCTCAATGCCTCAGTGACTATTGTCAGTAGCACTCAGATGTACTGTAATGAAATGCTTGAGCGTTTGGTCATGGCCAGAGTCAGCGCACTCTGCTCTTAGTCATTGGGAGGATGATGCACCTTTGAAGCAGGTGGAGACCTCCCACTGCAGCAATAAGAGATTGAAAATGTCCATTAACACGCTGGCTAGTTGGTTGCCACAAATTTTCAGTACCCTGACGGTTATGCTATCAGGCCCTGACACCTTGTGAGGGTTCACCCTCCTGAAAGATATTCTGTCATTGGTCTCAGAGACTGACATCACAGGGTCAGTGTCCTCTGCAGGGATTCTCGTAGGTATCACTGAGTTCTCCTTCTCAAAGTGAGCATTAATGGCTCATCGGGTAGTGAAGCATCACAGCCATTAATGATTGCTTTGTAGGATGTAATGGCATGCAATCCCTGCCATACCTGTTTCTGTCTCTCGGAATTGCCTCTTTTCTGCTGCAGGTCGTACCTGGACTTCCTGTAGAGGTACTCCTTTCCTATTAAATGAGATGAGACCAATATATGTTATTCCCCTTTTAGGCGATTTACTTTTATGAACTTAAAAATATATATTTCAAAAGGAATTTGAAGGCAAAGAGTTACAGCATCTCTGAGAACAGCACTATAACATTCAGTGGTGTGGAATGATTTTCAGCATCATTTACAATCGTAAAGAACCTCCTCTTTCAAGCCTGCAATTGATTATTGCTGAATGTCTCTTAAATGATGCAAGCTACATAACATTTAGAAGCATGTGCCAGTGCTAATTCTAGGGTCAATCAGTGCCATCTGCGCAGTTCAAATCTTAATAATAAGGAGGGAGCATAGATTTCCTATTCTAGTCCCAGTAACTCAAATGAGTGCAAATTAATCTCTCATTCTGAGTCTCGTTCCTGTTTTCCAGTGTATTTCAATTTCTCCTCTGATCTTTTCCCACAGAAAAGAAAACTGGAAAATTCATAAATGTCCACAATTTAAAGCCCCAATCCTTTCCTTGATAATTTTAGGAACTTCTCTTTTGTCACCCTACGTCATACTGAGCTGTTTTCTCATTATACTATTCTTAATCTGGAAACCGATCTCAGATATTGAATAATTTCTGAGGAATGTTCTCAGCTTCTCTGCAGTTTGACATTAGTAATTTTTTTTAAAAAAAAAGGATAGGTAGAAAACTATGGGCAGCATACCCCGAGTCATTGAATTGTGCTGACCTTGTCTCGGAAATAGTTCTACATGAACTTTGCCTTCTATCTCAGAAGAGCAGCAGTCAGACAAAATGGGCTAGAAAGAAAAGAAAGACTAAAATGTGGGATGAAAAGCATAAGGAAAAATTATCATTATAGCAAGATATTTTATTTACCATTGCCACAGATAGAGGAAATGCGAGGGAAATTGTCTTGAGATAATGAACTACTAGTCAGTGGTGGCTCTAGAGTTAAGTATTTTGCACTTGAACACACTTTTGAAGTCAGTGACATAATATATTTTGTGATCATTGCCTATATGCAGGTGAAACCGCATCAATAAAACTAAATATGAAAGTGGTTTTAGCTGAGATTGAGATACCCAAATTTGATAGAGCTTCAATTTGGAGGGCCCATTTAGCCTAGAAAGTTAAGAGAATTAAAGAGAACTCTGGGGAACAATTGTCAATAGATTATTAAGTTTGGGGATGATTCCTGTAGATTTGAATTACATGATCCTGTAAGTTTAACTTCACTGGTTGGGAAGCAGTTGGAAAGTATTAAATGAGATTTGATAGATGATCGCTCAGACTGTTTGACAGTCATTAGGGATGCCCAGCATGGGTTTAGGAAATGTAAACCCTGCCTCATTAATGTGGCTGAGTTCTGTTGGAAAGTGACTTGAGTTGTTTTAGTTTAACACCCAAAATGACTGATAATGTGGGGTATTTCTGATAATTAGCAAAAATCCAGGTCAGGATGGATTATAAAGCGCATACATGATAATTTAGTCACATAAATCCACTACCTTGAATATAAATAAAGTTCAAAGGGATATGATTGAGATTTAAAGTGATAAAGGTGAAGGATCAATCCAGATGAAAGAACTGTTTGAAATATATCAGAAAGACAGAAATTGATCTCTATAAAATTCATGGAAAGGCAGTTGGATTTAATGGCAGGAAGCATTATGTCTACAGAGTGATCTTCCACTGGGTCATATTGGTCATGTATGTGATGAGTGAGAACTTGTCCTGTTCAAGACAACTTGACAAGCTGTTGAGCAAGAACATTTCTGAAGAGGGATTTCTGAACTCCTGGTCTTCGTCAAGAGTGTATTAGAGAGGTTTGTTCCATAGTTTCATTTCATTTTGTTATCTTGACCAGTTACCCTTTTGATTAGGAGGTGAGGCATGATAAGCTAATCCAACGGAAGTTGTCAGAACTTCTGGAGAAAAGATAAAATGTTCACAAAAATTTCCTGTGAATGCTGACATTAGAGATGTCTAAGCACATTTGAGTCTTAACCTTTTTTTAAAAATCTCTTTCTGGGTGTTTGTGTCAGAAAACAAAGTCTTCTGTTAGATGAGTACACGAGTTTAATATAATTCAGCTGTCTTTGTTTACCTATTTTCTTTCAACATTACTCTATACAATAAATACACTCTTATCCACCTATTACCTCCAGCCTTTGGAATTGTGCTCCTCCCTCCCCCCCACCATTTTGTTTGGATGCCCGCCAGCATTCTTCTCTACTTTGATGAAAGACCCAAGCCTGAAATATTGGTTATATATCTTTATCTTTGCTACATAAAGTACACTGTTTGACCTGCTGAGTTTCCCCTGTATTGTGTTTTTACAAGAAATACACTGCACTGTCTAGCCAAGAAGTTAATCATAACTTAAATTTGACCCTGGTGCTTTAACTCAGGTGCCTGAGAGTCTTCATTAACAGATTATTATTTTGAGGTATCCTCAGGTAAACAAAGCATTCACCATTTTCATACATTTTTCACGTTTCATCTAATTTGAAAAATTAGATATCAAACCATTGGGAAAAATAACACAGAGCCATCCACTTGCAAGTGAAAGCCACACTTTTATTCTTCTCCTTGTATAATTGCATTTTCAACATGAGCTGTACTTCACAAGTTTGTTATACAGATTATTAGTACATTGCATGGCAAAATTTTTACATTAATGTAAAAGGTTACAATTTTTAAATTAAGAAAATAGGAAAGGTCTATATTTAACAAATGAATACATGCATGACATCACATACAACTATGAGGTTACCTTTTATTTTGGCATACAAGTCCACCAGAATATTAGTCGACCCTCTTTATCATCCTCATTTTAAGGTTTTAGTGCTTATCTGGTGTATAAGTTGTCCCCCATTTTCTGGCTGCCTAAGGTGCTCCATTGACCGGCATGTAAGTCAACCCCCAAAGTTCGCTATGCCAGAGATGAGCCTTTGACTGGCGTATGCGTCAACCTCCATAGATTGCGCAGATTGATCTGCTGGGTGTTGGCTGGAGGTGATTGTTATCATGGAGGGTTCATCGACAAAAATATGAAATGAGCTTTAAGTTGAAAGTGATAGAAATGGCTAAGAAAGCCAACCACTGTGTTGATCCAAGATAATTTGATGTGCATGAGAGGTTAGAAAGATTTTGGAGGAAGAAAGAAAAGACTTTAAGAAAAATACCAAAAAAAAATGTTTGTTGAGGAAAGGAATCACCCGTTGGTCAAATTTTGAAAATCACATTGAAGAATGGGTACGTGAACAGAGGCAAGATTACTACATGGTCACCTGAAATAAAATAAGAACATTTACACTGCAGTGGGCCAAGTCACACTCAGACCTCAGTGATGATGTTGAGGCTACAGTGGGGTGGTGCAATCATTTCATAAACAGGAAAAATCTAGTATTAAGCCAAAAAACAAAAATTGCACAGGAACTACTAAAAATCTTGGTCACAAGGTTGTAAGTTTTCACCAGCTTATTACACGGAACCGGCAGAAACACCAGCTTGCATTGGCAAATATCGGAGACATGGACAAAATTCCCATGAATTTCAAAATGATAGAACAGTGGAATGGAAAGGAGTTAAATCTGTGCAAACCAGAAATACAGGCCAGGAAAGGACCAGCTTTTCTGTGATGTTATCGAGCATGGCCAAAGGGACAAAGATAAGACCCATGGTAATCTTCAAATGCAAAATTAAACTGAACATGAAATTTCATGCAGGTATTTTTCTACTTTTTCATGAAAAAGGAAGGATGGATGAAAATGGTGTAAAACTATGAATAGACCATGTGTGGAACAAGCAGCCAGGTGGTTTACACAAAGAATGGAGTTTGCTGGTCTGGGATATGTTTTCTAACCATTTAACTGAGAAGACTAAAAGTAAGTTAGCATTACATAATACTTACGTGGCGGTTATCCTGGTGGTTTGACGTCTACATTGCAACCTCTCAATGTCTGCTTGAACAAGCCATTCAAAGACAATGTGCGTGAAGAATGGAATACATGGATGTCGAGTGCAGAGAAGTCATTTACAAAAGGCAGGGCCATGCTTACTGCATCACTCGATCTGCTGTGTAACTTCATGCTCAAGGCATGGGACAAAGTTAAAGTAGAGACTGATACAATCATTTAAAAAGTGTGATGTCTCTTGTTCAATTGATGGCACAGAGGATGATTTATTGTGGGACACTGACCATGAAGCTGAAACTGCCTCATCAGAGACAGACTGGGACCCATATGATGATTGCTTAAACGGTGAGAGTAGGGATGTGCTTGCCACCATCTTTGCTTCAGACGATGATAGCGAGAGGGATTCTGAAGGGTTCTAAGTGTTGTGTTCAGATAATGAGAGTGATTTTGAAGGGTGCTAACTGTGATGCAGTTTTCAATAAAAATCTCAATGAAAATCTGTCGCAGTCAGGGTTTTATTTTTGTTTCTCAAGGGTTGATTTATATGCCGGATCAGCACAGATTGGATTTTGAGCTGAATTTAAGGTCTCAAAAGTATATCTGGCATGTAAATCAACCCTCATTTTTTGAGGGTTTTTTGGGTTTCATGGCTCGACTTATATGCCGAAATAAATGGTATTTTTCCTGCAGGCCAGGCAGAATTTCTACTTATTGGTAATGCATAAAACAATACTCTAGAAAGGATTTGTGCACAAAAGAGGAAAATATAAACAAGAATAGTGTGCAAATAACCTGTGTAATACTGAAAATAAATATTCAATAATTTAAAAAAAAAGTGGAAAATAAGAGTCCTTAAATGGGTCCCTGATTGAGTTTGTTGCTGATAGTGGAGGGGTGGCAACTGTTCCTGATCCTGGTGGTAGGAGTCTGTGACACCTACACCTCTTTCCTGATGGCAGCAGCGAGAAGAGAGCATGTCCTGGATGGAGTGGATCCTTGATGATTGCTGCTGCTCTTACATGATTTGTAATTTTACACCAGCCATGGGTTATTTTTTTTTGCTCAAACTTAATTCCATCTCTTTTTCCATAGATGCTGCATGACTGATGAGAGTCTCCTGCATTTTCTAGCTTTATTTCAGAATTTCAGCATCTGCAGTTTATTGTTTCAAAGCAAACGTTCAAACTCGTTTTGACTTGCAATACTGGCTGCTCAACCCATTAAATACTTATTATGAAATTTTCATTAACTTCAATCCCAAATCAAAATCTGAAGAGATGTATGTTTGAACTTAAAATTATTTTTCAGTCCTTCACTTGTAAAATACTTTGAAACATCAAAGTTTTTTTTAAAAACTTTTTCCACCTATCCTGTGATCTTGATCATTTTTATTCCCCTTTAACAAATACAACTTTCTTTAAAGGCAGTCAAATCAATATGGTTTAATAAATCAGGATACATGATAAAAGATTCATCCTTTAGTGCTATGGTAATACAAACTGGATACAATGAAGCCTATGGGACCCCACACAATCCCACAGAACTGACCTGAAGACCTGTGTACCAGAACCTCACTTGCCAAGCTGTTTCCCCATGGTTGCAACACTGACATCAATCTGCTCAGTTCAGCCCTGTACATAATCAGCAAGGATAAATCCAATCTCACTAATTACCTCTTGGTCATCAGCCCCCTCACCACCAACCAATCTGTTATGTCCGGCTCCTCCTGATGCGCCATTCCTCAATGTAGCATTCACCTATTCTGCATGTGCTTTCATTGCTCACACAAGCCTCCCTCCCCAACTCAGAGCCTGAACCACTGTCACCACTCGGTCCTGTCTTCTCGCTATTCCCCCTCCAACCACCCATCCTTCGCCTACCTAACTTTCTCTGCTCTGATTGCAATGACGGAGCCAATGGGAGAAAGATTGCCCTTATCACAATCTATGCTTTGTCCTATTTTGTTCTCAAAAGTCATCCATGTGTAGCTTTTCCTCAACATTTCTTTCCTGATGTGGAACATTTTCCAACCCAGATAATTTTCAAAATGTTTATATAGGATGTTATGATGAGAGTTTTGGAAAATTAATTGGATGAAATTGAAATAGCAGGCTTATGTTCAATAAGTTGTGCTGTGTAGTGTAGCATAAATAGGAAACATAGTTCCTGTCATATTATATTTTATAATGTGAATTTGCAGCACATTTCTGAGGACCAATTGTCAACAAACAGCACCTCATGACACATTCACTTGAGCTATAAATCGTAACAGGGATTATGTTTTGTTTGAATGGATCTGTTCTGTTTTTAGGAATCATAAAAGCAGAAATAAATTTAAATTCTGAAGCTGTGCTTGATTTATCTTTTTATGTGGAGTAACATCTGCTTATGAAACAGAACAAATCTTTATTTACATTTTAGACAGCATTGTCATATTGCAGACCATCATTAATTGAAAATTTGAAATCACAAACAAGAAATCTATTAAATTGCAAATACTTTAAAATGTAGCTAACATTTTAACAGAAATGTAGTAATATTGGCTATTAATTCACCTTTCAAAAACAAGTGCTTTAAATTATCTTTTTTTCCCCTAAGAGAAGTGTTCTTCTGAAGCACTCGTATGAGTCCTAAAATGGTTTGTGCTATTCCATTTACAGTTATGCATCTTTCTGAAACAAGTTAAAATTTCACCTTTTTTATGAACCCAATTTCCATGATTGGTTTCCATTGAACTCAACACTACATTGCACATTTAATACATGGAACTGTGAATGAATGTCTTAATATTTTAATGAATTTGTTGGAGAGTGTGAGCATATCTTTTCCAGGTTTATGATTAGTACCTTAAAAATCTCATGCCCAGTTGACAACATAAAATCTATTAATAATATATCTTCACAAATGAACTCAACCACAAACCTCTGAGGACAAAAATGATGAATGCTGCTGTTGGGAGCAGACAATAGAAAGCTTGAGTCATTGAAATTCTGAACCAATGTACTGCCTTTAAAATCCATTGAATGGCATGGGTTGATGTTCTGCAGCAGGGGTCTCCAAAGTGGTCGATATCGACCTCTAGGGAAGCAGTGGGAAAATCCAAGGGGTTGATAAATGCCTGGGGCTTGAAAGCAGGGGCGCATCTATGGAAAATAGCGCCTAAGGCAATGGTGGCCAACGTCTCGTGAGAGCTGGGCTTGGTGGCCACGATGTTGTATTTGGCTTTGTCTTCTGAATAAAGAGAAAGCGAAGGACTGATAGAGCCAAAAAGAAGGAGGTATGTGTCCAACACTGCCGCCACCCCCACCTCCGTCCAGTGCCGCCATCCCACACCACCATCCAGCACCATCATCACCCTAAGGATTCCATGCCACAGGGGTCCATGTGGGATCAACGATTCCATAAGGGGTCGATGGTCTAAAAAGTTTGGAGACCCCTATTCTGGAGGATATGACGACGATCAAGATGTAGTATCTTGTGCCAGGAATATGAGAGCAGGTCATTCAAGTGGTTTTAAGAAATAATTCAAACACTGAAGCACTCAAATGTCACATGTATGGATTGTCAAAATGCTGAGCTTTCTCACACTTGGAAGGAAGGTGGTTTTCTTTCCAGCCAAGCAAAATGAACAATGCATTATAATGAACATAGCACTCTGGTCCTCCCCATCAACTGCTGACTTCTGAAAGGAATTATAATTTACTTTGTTCCAGCAATATAATCTTCTTCAATGCTTTAAGAGAAATAACATTGATTTCATTGAACTGTGAAGACTTGTATTTATCAAAATAATTATCTGAACCTTGATTTTTTTTAGGATAAGATAAACACGCAGGATAAGAAAAAAAAGCAAATGTCAAGAAACTGTGAACACCCATGATCCACATGTGTCCATTTAATTCCCAATCCTGGGAAGGCAATTTAGTATTCCCTCAGATTTGATTAAGTATCTCAATTTGCATGATGAGCAAAGATAATAATAAAAACCGTGTGTGTTCGGTAAATGTAAAAATGAGATCCAACCCCTTGTGTTTTCCAAACATAATTTAATTTACTTTTTGTAAGGCCTGATTTATATTCTATCCTATCAGTCAGCCTTACCAGGCCATGATGTTAGACGTTATTGGCTAAAATTATGTGTGATGATAATTAATGAGTGCAATAACAAGCCATCTTTAAATAAACTCCACATTAAAGGAGCAATTTGTTTTATCTTCTATAATTAGATTATTACACATCCAAGTGTGTTGGGATTATCTTTCCAATTGTTAATTATAAGGTGAGGTGCTCTTTAGTATTTTACATGATTAAAAAGGTTAGTATCTCAGCTTCAACCTGTCTCCATTTTCTGAATTCCACTGACTGAGTTTGAGAATTATGCAGGATCCCTTAAATTTTCTGTTCTTGATCCAAGTGGGTTTGCCTGTTTTCAGCTTCATTCAGTTGTTATTTTCATGTTTAATTATAAGGCTGTGAGCCAGTGGTTTGGATGTGTTTTTACTTTTTATGGAAATGTAAATTGGAAACCTCCTGCTGCACGGAAGAGCCATTTTTCCCTTCAGGGTTATGTATGCAGCAGATGTATTGCCAATCCTCTTATTGTACAGATATTGATCCCTCCTCTCCATAATGAACTGTAACAACAACTCTATTACTTCAAGCTTCCTGATTGGCTCAGCATAATATGAAATTAGCTGGCGTGCTTCAGGCCTGTCAGTATTGATTTCACTACTGAGATTACTTGTTACAAAAGAATAGAGCTGTCTGCGCAGTAATTGAACAAGTTAACTCCTTGTCTCATAAAATGTACGCCTGTATTGATTGCTTATGTTATTATGCAGAAGTAAGAAAACTGTAACAATGTTTAATCACCATGGTGTTATGAGACCTTTACTTTGAGGCCCTTGTGACAGTCGCTGTGAAAGGGCAGACATTGCTGACAGACTGAGAAAGCAGACATCATCTTCCAGCCCTAAGCATATGAATACTTATTCCAGTCAGTTAACCCTCTTAATTACAATATTGGGGCTATTTCCTATAACATGGATGGTTTATTTATATACTTTACCAAAGTAGTTCATCAGGGGTTAAATAAGATCAAATCCCTTTTGCCACAATGTAATAAATTGTTTCATCTGTGAATTTAGCTGTTCTCCCTAATGCAAACATGGTTGTTACAGCAGTTCTCCCTTGATAGGGTTACAGGTTAATGAAATGCTCTTTTTGTTGCTTATTTTTTCTCTCCTGCGCTGTCTGATAAGTAGCTAACCAACGAAGCTTGTAATTACAATCTTACAGAAACCAGGCCGATCTGTATATAAATCTCACCATCCAATTACAAGATGTAATAATTTTGCACTCAAGCTGGTAATGAGGTCTAATACTCGTGCATGTGATAATCCCCTCTGGATGCCGACTTGATCAGATGTTGGCTTTGTAATTAGACTGGCAGAAAATCATTATTTCATGTTCAGGAAAAAATTAGGTTGGTGGGGAGTTAATTTTCTCTATGCTCTGTGAAGCGTAGACAAGAATTTAATGATTTAATCATGATTGTTAGCTCTTTTGCAATCAATTTGTAATGATTGTGTAGCAACTCTTCAAGGGAAGCTGTGACAGAGAAGTATGTGTGTGTATATATATATTATACACTCACATACATACTCACGTGTGAACAGTGAGCTAAAGGAGTGGATGTAACCCCCCTGTAGGAATCTCTTTGATGATTGCAGGCTCTCATTGTGAAGCTGCAGTTTGTATTCCACCAAGCCAGGTCAAGTCTTTGAGTCTCATAATCACACAACTCAGCACAGTCCTCTTGCCACAAAGCCTTTTTTTTCATGCCTATTTAATGCATCAGAAGTGCTTTCAAGTGCTCTTTGATAAATCATAGAAAGCGTTATTCCAACCGCTCAATAACTGTACCTGGTAGTCTTTTTTTTTTCCAGATCCCAAGGCAGCTGTTCCCTCCTGCTTTATTTTCGCCACTGATGGTAATTCATTCCACTTGAGCTTGCTGGTTCATTCCACATTTATTTGTACATCATGAGCAATGTCATTTTACTTACCCCGAAGACAGTAAATGGTTTGAAAAATGTAAGTATCACAAATACTGGGAGAGAAAAAGCACTGCTGGACCTTTATATCATAGCCAAAATAACAATGTTATGAATAAATCATGCTTCTGAATTATCTCCGTCATTTCTTGGCTGTTGGGGAAATCAAAGACCCTGCATAAACTCGTTTAACTCCTATGGGGATAAATTTCCTATACTCACCCAGCAGTTAAGTTTGCTTTTCCTATGCAAAGTTAAATAAAATATTCCTGTAAGGTCATAAAAATAATTAGTTGTGTCTCATCTCCTCTCTCCCTAGAAATCAAATTTGACCCTAATGTTTTATGCATGTTTTTGCACCAAAGACATGACTCTGCCAATGGCTGCAATTACACAATACACCTTGTGTCCACTGATGACTTCTTCATATGACAGGACAAACTAAAAATTTAGTAAGTATTTTAAGTGATATACAAAAAGTAATAATACTTTTCAATCGACTTAGAGATGATTTAATGGGGTATTCAAAAAATTCTGGAAAATTTATTCTTAAGTGAATAATGGAAGCATGTTTTGCACTTTAAGGAGCTTCATGTGTATTTAAAATTGAAATTGAAAACTTAAAGCTTAATGAAATAGTTTTCACTTCCAAGTTGGGTGACACTTCATCTGAATTCTGTTTTACTGGTTCTGAATTCTAAATAGAAATATACTGAATTTCTAGTAGCTTCACTTCTTTTACATGAAGTAAGAAGCCCCTTCGCATCAACACAAAACTACAGTCACATCAGGTGTTTTGGGAAGCCAACAGGCATTATTCCCAAGCCTGGTGTACTTCAGTTTAAGAGACGAATACTTGGGGTGGGGGTGGTGGAAGAAAAAGGCTTAAAGTTTCTGACTGAGATTGAGTGGTAGTCAGGAAGGTGGTGAGTGAAAAAAGAATGAAGCAGGAGGAAACAAGGGTGGATAGCTGATGGAGCAATCAGTCAGGAAGATTAAGTAGAAAAAGGAAAAGACAGGACATGTAAGATAAAAAAGCTGGGTCAACGGGGATAACTTCCAGACCTCAAAAGTAATCATTTGCAGAAATAGGTGAAACAAAAAAATTGAGAATACCGAAAACTCCGGTTTTGAAGGCTTTGCAAAGTGTGAACAGACACACATTTCTTTTATGTAACAAATGTACTGTTTATCTTGCTATCCATATTCTGTTTGAAGACACAGGTTCTAGTCTTCAAAGTTAAGTTGGTAGTTAAACAAAATCACATTCAAACTTTAAGAATGGGATATGAATCAACGTGATTTGAGAATGTTGGTTTATAGTATATTTAAAGAAGGGCAAGATCCATGATCCATGTACAAGGTAATTCCACAAAATGCATTTTTTGCTTGTTCTATCTATATTCTTGACCTTCTAAAGCTTGACTATTTTTATAATTTAGCAGCCATTCATGTGCTGGTATCCCCAAAATATTTGGTGCGTAGAAGTAGGATGTATTGGAGTTCCTAGTGGCCTGTATTAGTCATTTGGAGTGTTGAGTGAAGGACTGGTGGTTTGTTGAAGACTTGTTTTGGAATGTGATGATGGAAATTGGCTGACTTCCCCATTCTAATGATTCTATCAGTGAGATAACTGGGAGAAAAAAAAACACCATAATTATAGCTCCATATATTCAGAAAGTTGTTTGGCAAGTCGAGCAGCATCTGTGGAAGAAGCAACAGTTAATGCTTTGGGTTGAAAACCCTTTGCTGGAATCAGGAAAGTGAAAAACATGTTTGTCTTATGTTGGAGTGAGAATGGAGCAAAGTTGGATAGAACACAGGGAATATGTGTCATAAAGCAAGACCAGTGTTGTTATATTGATTCACTGTTGATGAACTTAAGATATCACTGCTTCAGTCTCAGCTGTTTTAACTGGCTGGGTCATTATGATGAAGTAATGCTATTTCTATTAGATGAGCTAAATCCAAATTCAGCAAGTAAGGACTTCCATCACCTTTAGGTTTGTGGTGTGGGGTTAATAGGGCATGAATTATTGGATTAGATTTTTAAAATTTATTTAATTTATACAGGTAGTCCCCAACTTGCAACCTACGCAATTTACGAACATATACGACTGAAATTTTTTTAAATTAAAAAAAAATATTGAAATATAAAAATGATGCTTTTGGGGGCCTATCTATAGTGCCTATGGCAGGTGTGGCCAACCTCTTGCGAGAGCTGGCCTTGGTGGTTGCCATGTTCTATTTGATGAATGATAAAATGGATACAGTGAATTTCCCACTTGCATCCATTTCGAGATACGAGCAGTTGGTCTGAATGGAACATGGTCATAAGTTGAAGACTACCTGTATTCTCTCCTTTTTTTTGTTACTTTATATTTATGCATGTACCAGGTGATGAAACTTATCCAATTTGTGATTGACTATAATCTTACATCAGTAAATTTAAATTATAAATTTAAAATTTTTACATTTAGACATACAGCATGGTAACAGCCCTTTCAGCCCATGAGCCTGTGCCACCCAATTAGGCCCAATTAACCTACAAACCCTGGTAAATTATGAATGGAGAAGAACGTATAAACTCCTTACAGGCAGCGTGGAATTCAAACCCAGGCCCTGATCGCATTGCGCTAGCCACTGTGCTAACAGTGCCACCCTGAGGCATAATTCTGACTAAAGGAGTCAGGCAAGTAAATTTATGTAAGTAGAAGGAAAGATTGGCCTGAGTTTGGGCATTTGCAGCATTCCCACCATTGTCAATGTTATTACTAATGGAGACAAAAGAGCCTGACACAAATGTGTGTGTTGTAACCTTAGATGAGAATACACATTCTCTAACTTCATTGCTGCATTCTGTGGTCCTGATATGGGATCCTCAACATCAATGGGGAAGGACCACAGTCTAGAGTCCTCCCATTATTGGGCACTGATGGGCTGAGAATGAGGGGCAGTCCATCAACCAACGGAGGGAGAGGAAAAATGACAAGGTACCACAATGGTTGTAATGGGATAATGAGAACAAAAGTAACAATAAAAATGTATTTTGATGAGAATGTATAGATATGACCGACCTAGAGTAAAAAAAAACTTGAACTCTTCTTGTTTGTAAAAAGAAAATTCTAGACAAGGTATGTCTAATGACAATGTGTAGTGTGACGTTCTCCCATTTTTTCAGTTCATTTTATTTGTGTGAGACTGTCCCTTTAAGAGAAGAGATTTAACAAACCTTGCAGGTTTTGGAAAGTGACTGTGAACTAGCAGCATGTTCCAAAAGTTGATACATTTGCAGAGTAAATGGAAGAAGCCCTGGAGAATCCAGGTGCAGAGACTACATGACCAGCTAATTTAAAAGACAGTGCACAGTTTGCTCAGGAGGCTATTTTAAGAAGGCAGCACAAGTGTAAAGAGCTCTTCAATCTCCTTTGTGGGAATGAGAGACCCACTTGGCCTCACTGTGTGGTAAAAGACAAACTGTCAGATTTCCTCCTGTTAGTTATTGAGGATTGACCCAAAAGAGTAAAGGTCACTTTTTGTTTGACTCTCCCATGAAAAGGGTTCTAGTTGCAAAAGAAATACAGCGCTTGGATGATGACCAAAGTAGAACCACTTGAGTTCAGATGACCCACAAAAATGGTTCTGGAAGCTTCCTCAGCTAAAGAAGAGGGAAATGTAAATTGGCACTCATTTACAAAGAACATTTTGTTGAAGCATCTCAACAAAGGTTTCATTAGTTAATCAACATTCTGTCACCCCGATCTCTTTCGCCCACTTCATGAACTGTTCATTTCATCTAAAGCCTGCGTGTGCCATCAATTTCAAGCCCACATGTCATCACTGAATTTCCGAAACAGAACTTTGAACTGCCTTCTGAGAAATGGGCATTGAGCTGTAGTGACTTGGGCTATTCCCCACACACCAATATATTCGTGCATTTTTGGGGTTTAAGTTTGATAAGTGCAGATAAATTTAGTTAAGTTTAAATAAGTGTAAATAAATTAGATGAGGTGTTGTATTATTGTTAATTAATAATTTAAATTAGTTTAAATATAACTCTGGGCTAATTCTATTGCTATGTCTGATTGATAACAGTAGAAACAATGAGAAGCCACAATTGTGAAAACAGTGAGCTGAGAGGACAATGTAAAATGTACATTGATGATAACGTTTGATACATCTGACACTATGAATGTAAAAAGGTTTGAACAGTTTTCTCTTTTGGCAAATAATTTGTTGTGAATAAAATACGTGTTTTGAAAAAAATCCTCAACATCAGTGAGACTAATTGCAGACTTGGCAACTGTTTTACAGAGCATCTACGCTCTCCCCTCAAGCTCCCAGTTATATGCTAATACAATTCCCTTTCACATTCCCACAAAAGCCTGTTTGTCCTGAGCCTTCTCCACTGCCAGAATGAGGCCCAATGTAAACTGAGAGGAACAATACCTCATATTCCACCTGGGAAGTCTCAAGCCAATGGTCTGAACAAACAACTAACCAATATCAGGTAATATGCCCCCCTCTCTTCTGAACTGCTTCCATTCTTCCCTTTTTCCTCTTCCCCTTTTTCCTCTTCCCCTTTCTTGCCTCAACCCAAATTCATGCCCCTGCCTTTTTTGTTCCTTCCTCTTCCACTCTTATTTCCCCCTTTTGGATTCTTTCATTATCCATCCACTCTCCCATCAGGCATGCCAATCATGCCAATTTTATTGTGCATAATATACAAGAACATTTAGATTCCTTTGAATGCCACTCATTTGCAATCTCTCGCCATTAAGGTAGTAGCCAGACTTTTGACTCCCCCTAACAAAGTTCATGACTCTCTTAAATTCCATTTGCCAACTCACTACCAAAGAATCTAAATATCCTAACATTTAGGATGTTTAAATTTTTACATTTAGACATACAGCATGGTAACAGCCCTTTCTGCCCATGAGCCTGTGGCACCTAATTATGCCCAATTAACCTACAACCCCTGGTAAATTATGAATGGAGAAGAACGTACAAACTCTCACCATTTTTGTGTCATTGGCAAACTTGGACATCTTGCACTCTGTCCCCCTTTTTGAATCATTAATATAAATTGTAAGTTGCACTTCTGTTCTGATTTGATCATTTGTGTCGGCGTAGATGTGTTCTTACCCAATGCATTGTTAATTTTGTATCTTTTCCAGCTGTGATGTTTGTGTAGAGGAATTTATGAGGATGTTTGCTCTGGCAACTCTCGCATAGTTCATGGATTTGTAGAAACTGTTGCAGAAATGTTGAACTGCTTGGAAACATAATGACACCATCTCCCGCACAGCAATTGGGATATTTGTACAGTTCCTGAGGTTGGCTGCAGGTCCAACTCAAGGAAATGTTATTCTCATGTCATAATGTTCTCTGCTGTCAAAAACAGCTGAGACTGATGCAATGATTTATTAAGTGAATGTATGGGAATATACCTGCTGAGGTACTGACATGCCATTGAATTTGATGCTTCCTTAGAGAATTAAATCCTTCTGAATATTCCAGTGTTAGAACGAAGTAGAAGCACTCAAGAGGTTTCCAATTCTCAGCACATTCCAAGGTGAGATTTGTGCTAATTTTAAATGGAAAAATTGTTTAGCATTGGGTGAAAATTGGCTAATTTGAATGGTTAATGCACAGAAATGAGGCTTGCATATATATCTGTACATAAATTCTTTTCACTTTGATAACATTGCTTGTAAAAGCACACTCTTTATTATTTGGATTAAACCATTTGAATTGATGTTGGTGTGTGATAGATCTGAGTAAATTCATAATGCTGGAGATTTGATATGAAATTCTCGAGACTTTCTTATTCTCAGCAAAAAAATATGGAAAGGTTTGATCAGAGTTGACATTCTGATCTTGCCTGACAATGACAGAGAACTGAATCTACCAAGATGGGGAAAAATATGATCAATGCTAATATTATTATCACAACTGATATTACAGTCATGGTTGATGCTGTCATAATGGTTGATACAAAGGGCATTCATGCAACAAGGATTTGCACCAAAGATTCTGTTCAAATTCAATCTTGAATGTAATTTACTGAAGTTGCAGTATTTAATGATGTAAAGTTTTTATGTCTAAAAAAACTATATGGGATACAAAGTCAGTCCATGAATGAAAACAACATTGACGTGATTTGGGTTGTTGGTGATCCAGTCATCTGCAATAAAAATAGAATGGTAAACTGCAGGACCACAACATAAGAAGAGAAGTTGGTGGAAATCAGGCGCGCCCTATATAATACTTTGGTTCGTCTACAACGCTGCACTATCTCCATGCCTATTTCCAAGGGAGCGATTCAGACCCTGTAAATGGTTTGCCAATATGCCACAAAGCTGATCTCTAAGATCAAAAGGTTGTGCTTTGAGGAGATATTGTTAAAGCTTGGGCTTTTCCACATTGAAAGCATGAGGGTGATGCGACATTGCAGACAGAGGAGGAGAATAAAATCAAACTAGTGATGATGAGCCATGGAACCCACATTCATGAATTCTAAGTTGAGTCGCAGAGGTATTTACCCCAAAATTATTGAAGAAGTAGTAAGGAATTATATGGTGGATCTAAACAGATCAGCTAAAATAGATCAAATTGCCATTCTTAATTGTGTCTGTCATGAATATTTCTCTTGTTCAGATCAATGTCTTAATTGAATTGAGGAAGTTTTATGAGCTTACAAGTTTCCATCATTCTATTACCTCCACAATCTTTCCATGTGTCTTGTGTTTAATCCTGATCATGAATCAGACCCACATGATCAGCCAAAGTCATAAAATCAACTTTCACGTGCCAGAATAGTTCACAGTTCCAACTCACCATTGTCCTTCTGAAGATGAGGTACAATTATGTACAGTTCTATTGGAAAATAACACCTATGGCAGGGGTGGCCAACCTCACATGAGAGCTAGCCTTTGTGGCTGTCCTGTTGCATTTGATGAATGATAAGTGGATAGAGTGAATTTCTGACTTACAACCATTTTGAGATACAACCAGTTGGTCAGAATGAACACAGTTGTAAGTTGAGGATTACCTGTACTGTACAGGTGAATTTTGGGAACACTGAAGTCATTTTTTAGAATTACAACACAGACTGAATTACCTATTTACCACTACTAACCCTATTCTATTTGAGACTGGGTGAGTTTCTGAGCCTATATTTCTGAGCCTATATTTCTGAGCCTATATTTCTGAGCCTATATTTCTGAGCCTATATTTCTGAGCCTTTCTTTCTCTATCTCAAAGGTCAAATGTTACCTGTCTCTGCCTCAGACTTGTTGCTGTAATCTTCACTTATACACTTAGATCCTGAACTAACTTCCAGTGTTCTCTTAGCAGCATCTTGTTCACCACGAACTTGAGATCATTCCAAACTCTGTGTCCTAATAAAAATGTTAAAATAATTGAAGGATAAAAGCCCTTGAGCTTTGTCATTCATTGAGATCATGGCTGATCTTAAACTTCGTTAATCTTCTGCCTCACCCCCAAATCTCTTAATTTTCTCAGTACTCAAAAATCTCATAGTCTCAGCATTGAATATATTTATCCTCGTGCTTCACCAGAGTCCTGTAAAATTACTGAAAGACTTCTTTATGTTTTTTTAAAAAATGAGGAAATGCTGGAAGCACTCAGTATGTCAGGTAATATCTATGGAAAGGGAAAGAGTTTTAGAGCCTTCATTGGTTTCTTACTGGATTTATTCATGAGTGTTAGAAATAAAGTGCCAAGTTGCCTATTAATCGGCAGCAATCACAATGGGTTGCATATTCTGGAGAAGCGGAGGACTGGAGCAGGACAGCAGAGGACCCCAAAATCCAGCAGCAAAAGGTATGGATCACAGCACAGGGTGTCTTAAAAAAAAAAGTTGTTTATAGTTATATTTGAACAGGAAAATAGAATTACATTTTAATTTATTACTTAACCTACCTAACTACTTAATCCCCCTCTAATACTTAGCCCAGGTGTGTGTGATGTATAGTTAAGATTAGAAAAGTTCTTTGGATCACAGTCCAATGTCACTGGTTGCAGGCAATTCTTATTCTGTGCACAGAAGTTAGCATTAACAAAGTTCACCAGTCTTTGGTACTTAACAAGCAAATGGTACCACTCAGGAGGGTTCTTTCTGGTTTTCAGAGAGAGATTCCTTTTCCAGGACATCCACAACCGATTCCTTCTCAATCAGTCTCACTGATGAAATTTGCCCCCTTCAGGGTTCTCCAGATGATTCCTCTTTCTTTCAGGTCACCTTTCACACCACCAATCTTCTCCTTTGAGCAGGTAGCCTTCCAAAGTTTGCCAGCTTGTCCCTCTGGAACAAATTTCTGTCTCTCTCCTCTCTGTTTCATGCCCTCCCTCTCTGGGAGCAAAACTCTTCTCTTCTACCTGCAAAGATCATATGCTCTCCCAGGCAAGCTGCTGTCGATACTTCTTTTTAAAAAAAATATATTTTTCACACTATGAACCATACTGACCAAAATACACACAAACATTTCCCTCCTGAATATACACACTGTCATTTTCTCCCCTTCTCCTCCCTCCTTCACCCCCCTCCCCACCCTCTCGACAATAAATTGAATCTTGAAGGTCTAGGTAACCCTGTAAGAGGGAATGTTTTTCTGTTTCTATAATTTTACCCTCTTTCATCAGAAACAGCCCAGAGTTCTTGCAGTCAGCTCTAAACTTAGCGAGTAAGCAATTGATGGTAGCATGCAAAGCAATTTGTATTTTGCCACAACCTGAGTTTAACTTGTCATGAAGATCCTAATTCTGGAGGTTTACCATGTACTAGCACAACCCTGTATGAAATCAATTAAGCTGTTCCCCAAGTTTAATCAATAAATGGTTAGTGGTTTCAGGACTGGTCTTTGAATGATACTACATCCCACCTTTTTTTGACCTCTATTTTTTGTTTTATAGTCAGTCTGCAACTCATTGATAATTGATTGTCCCTTGATTCCATATGCTATTTACTCATGAGCAATGGCAACCCAAAAGTCTTTCGGAAATCCAGAAATATTGTCTGCTGATCTGTTCTTAGTTCCCTTTGTTTTCCTTTAGTAAGTTTGGCTTTTGAACATTTGCGGTTTATCAAAACTTTATCAAGATGAATCTGGAGTTTCTAAAGCTTTACATTTTTGAAGTACATTTTTCATTAGTCTGATATCCGAAATCTATTTGCTCTCATTTTCAAACAGCTGAAATTAAAAACAAATTAAAAACAAAGCAATGTCAAATGTAAAGAAAAGCATATAGATACGGATGGTATCCCTATGGATTGTCATTCATACTTTGTTGGCTACAATTTGCAGGATAATACAGAGATCATAATTAATAAATCCACTGACAACCATGCAACATTGATTTAATCGCACAGAAAGAGAAAGATCATGATGACAGATCTTGAAATACTATTGAAAATCTTTGTAATCACCACATGTACTGAATAAGAATGAATAAGATTTAATCAATTGCATGCTTATTAAATATTATATTTTTGAATTTAATTATTGTCATGTGCAGTAAAATAGAGGGAAATGTTTGTTTTATGTGCTATCCAAGCAAGTCGGCCTCCACATATAGTCCAAGAATGTAAACATAGGATGCAGGGTATAGATTCATTTAAGACAAAAGTGTTGGGTGTAGTATTAAGGTGAAAGAACACAGAAAATATGCAATCCAGTGGGAAATCCATTAAAGGGTTTGAAAAAAGGACAGAAACTGTCTTTGAAACTGGAAGTGCGTGTTTTAAAACTGGTGTACCTTTTGCCTGAAGGGGAGGGGAGAGAAGGGACAGTGTCTGAGGTAAATTGTATCCTTTAAGAGAAGAGATGCATAAGGGAAAAAGCTCAATAATTGGTCAATGTTAAATTGTTAGCAGAAAAGCCAATTGATTGGGAGGTCATTCCACATGTTCTGAAAGCATGGAGTCTGCAATTTGGATTTGGCAACAATTCGTGTATTTGATAAACTATGATTATGTTCATGACCACTGATTTATAGTTTGCAGCAAAGTTGGAGAGAATTGCAAAATTTAATCCTGAAAAGAAGGGAAAAAAATCTTGCAATAAAAATGGAATTTGAGTTAATCATCTACTCAAAACTATCGATCCTAATTCTAAACAGATGGAATTGTGGAATATAATCCCAAAATATAGAGAAAAGTCCTATAGTCCAATATAACACAACAAAATTGGTCTTACAAGGCCACCATATTATCAAGCATTTTTGTTTGTGACTGAACATTTCTTTTCCTTAGACATAGAATACAGCCATTGTACTAATAATAGTTTATGAAAGAAGAATAACTGTTTATATCACACATTTATGGAGTTGGACATGACTTATGACAAAATACATAGTGTTGGAATATGCTGCTTTCTCAAATACATTGGTACAATATCCACATTGGTAGTCTAGATAAGGGAAAAGCAAACATTTCCATTGGAAGTAACTTACAATAAATACTTAATCTACACCCCTGCTCAAATATCTTTGGAATGGTGATTGTGTTTATTCCTTTTCTCTCTATGGCTTCAGCTGAATGCTTCTAGCATTTCCTGGGCAAGAAATTAAAATGTCTGCTAAAGTGTGAAATTCTTGGTAGGGGAGGTAGGTCTTAGTTTTGCAGGAGGCTTCCACCCAATGATATTCTATTTTTCAAAGCCTGGGAGGGTAAGTGGCTGATACCTGGATGGCAGCCTGAGGAGATTTTACTATTTGGACAAAATTTACTGTTTAAGAAGCATTTAGACAGACATTTGAACAGGCAAGACATTGAGAGGTACAGACCCAAATAGAACGAGTGCAAATGGACAAAATAGTTGAGTTGCTTGCAGTTTGCTTTGTGGGCCAAAGGGCCTGTGTTTGATCCATATAATTCCTTGAGGTGGCCATTGGAAAGGAGAAATTAGAAGTGGGGGGGGGGGGCGGAGGGGGTGCCAGCAACACAGAGAATTGGGGATGGGGGATGGGGATTGGGGCTGTGTAGGTGATGATAAGGACCTGTGGAGATCACAGTAAATGGAGACTGTTGGGAGGATGATGATGGGACTATCTGGGACATAATTCAAGGGTTTGGAGAGGAAATGTATAGGATCACTGGGGAGAATTGGAGGACTGATTTGTGTTTTGGACAGTAAATCAGATGTGAGTGGGGTGGGGGAGCACGATCGGTTTTGCTGAAAAGTTAAAGTTCTACCTGAAGAAAGATTAATGTCCCAGATCCTTGGGAGCTTGGAAAATTGGTGAAGGGTCTTTAACCTCTGCCAAAGCCAACCTCAAACATCTAATGACCATTGTCCTCTTGAAGGCCACCTTGCGATCTGCCTTCATCACAACTTCAGACAGTGCATCTAAATTTCAACCCCCCGCTGCATCAAACAATTTTTTTCTGCTAATTCTCTTCTTTATTTTATACTTGTGATCTTTTGACCTTATTCCCTCCATCAGAAGAAACAGCCTCTCACAATCTACTCTTTCCATAACCTTCATCATTATACTTGTCTATGAAATCTCTCCTCAGCTTTCTCTTCAAAGAAAATAGTGAACCTATCTCTAATCTGTCCTATAAGTGGTTTGTGATCTTAAGAACCCTTCTTGTAAATCTTTTCTGGACCCTCCCTAATGTTTTCAGTTTCTTCCTTTGACATACTAATCAAAACTGAATGCAATACTTCAGATGAGGCCAGACCAGTTTTTTATGAAGGTTCAACATAACTTTCCTGCTTGAAACTATATGCTTCCGTTGATAAAGTAAAGACAACAAAGACCTTATTAACTGCCTTTTCAATCTTCCCACCACTTTCAATGACTTATGCATTCTCGTGCCAAGCATTCTTTGCTTCAGTATTTGTTTTAGAATGGTATCCATTATTCTGTTCGGCTCCTCTCATTCCTCTTATTTAGAGTGTATCACCTTACATTCTTTTTTGATGGTTTATTCCACCAGCCTACTTAAACGCTGCAGTTCACAATTTTGTTTATGTCATCTGCAATGCTTATGCCCAAAGTCTAGCTCATTGAAATACATGAGTGAAATAAATAACTCTGGCAAACACCACTGTTCAGTTTCCTCATGCCTGAGCAAGAACCGTTTGCCATGATCTTCTGCCTTTTAAAAAAATACTTTTCTAATTTTGTGCCCACACTATCACTGACACTTTTGTGCCATGTGCTTCATCCTTTCTGACAAACCTTTGTTTTCATTCAGTTTTCCATTGGTGAGTTATGGTGATTTGAGTGAGAGATGAGCCTTGACAATGAATGGCACAAGCTTGCTATGAGGAGTATCAAATGAAGCTTATTCCTAATTTTAATTGATGTGCACTCAGGTAACACGAATAGGGCCTGCTGCCCTGAATCATCTGTGGCAATCATGAATGTGCTTCTTGTCACTGATGAGGAGAGCCTGTAGCCGATTTTTACTATTTCCATCAAACACACGGGAAAAAAAAAACTGCAGTCACAAACCATAATGGCAAAAGACCAGATGTTATGCAAGGGTTAACCTCTCACTCGGCAAACTAATTGACCCATTTTAGGATGTCCAAGATGCTGTCATTTTTAAAAATTCGAGATCATTTCAGACTACTTGGTTAAAATCGAGAGGTTCAGACATCTTGGCAAGGAATCATGTGCAAAGCAATTAACGACAAATCTCCAACATGAACAGGATGGAGTCAATTTTAAATATCTTGGTTTGAAAACAGAATAAGATAGATACGGAAAATGCACACTTGCTCCCAAATGTAAATAATAGATAATGAACTGTAAAGCTATGGTAAAAGCCTTGATGGATTTAAGCAGATTTGATTAAACATTTTGTTCCTGTTTTTTTGATTGGAAATATATATCTTTGTGGTTTGTGTTGAATTAACTATCATTTTTCAGAAGCAGCTAAATTAATTGCCCTTTTATGCTGCACTAATTTTCAATGCAATACATTGCATTGATGGTATACATTGGAGAGACAGTTGCTCGTCCCGTATCTAAATGTCAATATTTACTGTTGATGTGGGTTTTACAAGATGAAATGCACTCTGTTTTGCAATACACTCAATTCTTATTGTGATTGGAACATATTCCTACTTCACACCAGATTCAGAAAGAAATTTAATTTAATACCCAGATTATCTCTCAAGGCAATTTATCTGCCAAGGGACAAAGGCAGATTTAGAAATCTAAACTTTAAAATTTCATTTGGCCATGCATTAACTTATCCATTCCATTCTGTCCCCTGGCATAGAATCAGAACTGTCCAAACCTCATCATCGAGCTGAAAAGATTAAACCTGCAAATTTCTGGGAGCAGGGCATCTTGGTGCAATTGCTTGACATAACTTGTCAGCACCTCTCTGAGATTTTTGACAATTGTTTGCTCAATGTGTCGGGCAGACATGATAAATTCTACCTCGTTCCTTATCACATGCAATTACCGCCATTTGTTGGTCTGGATTCCTCCCCCATTGTTTGAATTCTGAGACTTTCTGATGTCTCCTGCTTCTACCTTTCCTGATTTTTTTCTTGAAGAAGGGCTCAGGCCTGAAACGTTAGTGATTATATCTTTGTCTCCTCTAGATGCTGAATAGACCAGCTGAGTTCCTCCAGCATTTTGGTGTTTTTACTTCAATCCCAATGTCTGCAACCTATCGAGTTTCTCTCAGTAGTTCTAGGCTAAATAACACCATGGATAAACTAATAAAAAATTGTGTTTAAGATTGGGAAAGGGAATCTTACAACTTTTTAAATGAAAGTGGGAAGTCCTTATGCTATTTAGATTTGCGGTTGTAGGAACCACTTGTGTTACTTCAAACATTTAAAAGGGATAGATATCATAATGGGTAAATAATGAAATGATTTTGCCAAGATCATTCAAGCAGGCATCCTTTGCTCAGTAGTTTCTTCACTGAAGAAATTTTGTGTCTATTTTTATTGTGATTTTTTTATAAATGACCTGGATGAAAAGGCAGAAGGATGAGCCAGTACATTTGCGGGAGGGGTTGTGGATGGAGTTGAAGATTGCAAAAGGATACGGACAGGATGCAGAGTTGGGTAGCGAAGTGGCAGATGATATTCAATCTAGATAACTGCAAGGTGATGCAATTTGGAAGGACAAACCAGAAGGATAGGGTTAATGGTCGGTTACTTAAGAATGTGGATGAACAGGGGGACTTTGTGGTCCAAATCCATACATTCCTCAAGGTCACCGCATAGATTGATAGGATATTTAAGAAGGCCTATGGGATGCTGGGCTTCATTAATAGGGGGAATGAGTTCAAGAGTAGAGAGATCATGTTACAACTTTACAAATTTCTGGTGAGGCCATGCTATTTTGTGTTCAGTTCTTTTCACTTCATTATAGGAAAGATGTGGAAACTATGGAGAGGGTATAGAGGAGATTTACCAGGATGTTTCCTGGACTGGAAAATAAATCGTATGAGGCAATGTTAGCAGAGCTGGAACTTTTCTCTGGAGCATAGGAGAATGAGAGGAGACTTAATAGGGGTTAACAAGGTTATAAGAGGCATAGATAGGGTGGACAGCCAGCACCCATTTCCCAAAGCAGGAATAGCAAACACCAGAGGACAGGAGTACAAAGGGAAGGGAAGGGAGGGAAGTTTAGGGGAGACATCAGGTGTCAGTTTTTACACAGAGAGTTGTGGGTGCCTGGAATGCCTTGCCGGGAACAATGGTGGAAGCTGAAATATTAAGGGCATTTAAGAGATTCTTAGACAGGCAAATGGATGGGAGAAAAATAAGAGGGTTATGGGATAGGATAGGTTTAGTACTTTTTAAGGAATATCTGGGTTGGTACAACATTGAGGGCTGAAGGGCCTGTACTGTGCCACAGTATTCTATGTTTCTACTTGTACGTAGTCCAGTAAGGAAGAGTAAACTACCGAGATGTTCCAGCTCTCAGGCTGAGAAAATCATCTGCTCCGGCTTTATTGGGCAATTCACAAATCATGGAATGTGAGGTATTGTTCATGGGTTAGTTGAAGATCTCCTCCACTAGGACAGATGACCAAATACTTAGTCAATGAGGTGGGTTTTAAGGAGCTTTTTCCAAGAAGAAAAGCTAAGTAGAGGGTGGAGAAAATTTGGCAGCTAATGGAGTGATTAACTTTGGATGTGTTAAAGCAGACCAGATTTTGTAGAAATAGATAACCAGAGGTGCTTTTCAAACTGAAGAAATTACTAAAACTGCAGGGATCAAATTTATGTCAACATTTTAAGCAAGAATAAGAATTGAAAAATCAATGTGCTGCTTAATGGGAGTTTGTGGGAACAGCAAGATGAAGATCATGTTTAACATGTTTGAAAGCAGTAGCAAGAGTTTGGATGACCTCCATATTATGGAGGGGAAGCACTTAGGAGTCAAAATAACAGGTTCATCTGGTATATTTAGAAATGGATAAATTGGGGTAATCTAATTTTTGTTGATTAAGAATTAAGTCTATTCAATGTGCCGGAGGGTTTGCAGAAGGAAAGAAAACAGCAAGAATCATAAGAAGGAAAATAGACTGTCAGAGATTAAGGTTTTATTAATTTCTGATATCTTTGTAAAAGAAAATTAGTCTTGGGCCTGTGGGGAGATGAGAATACCTTTCTGTTGAGAAATAAGGCAAAAAAAATGACAATGTTTTGAGAATGTAGAAGGGAGAGAGCTGATGGAAACAGTTATCATGTTGGTCATAAAAATAAATGCAAGTGGAGAATAAGAAATTAAAGTGTCTAGGAACTGTGGGAAAAAATCCGATGTGCAAGAAAGCATGAAGAATTAAACGTTTTCAAGAAAAATCAAAGCTATTACCTGCTGAGGTTTCTTGTTTATTTCAATCATCATTTTTCATTTCTGTGTTCGTGTTATTTTCAAAGAACACTTGGATGTTATCTCCTGACAAAGGAAACTTTTTTATTACCAACAAAAAAAAACTATGTTAAACAATGGATAAGGAATTGAGTAGCAATTAGGCATTCAGAACCAGATGCAATATTACAAGTGCAAATGTTGCCATAAATTACATTTTTTTAAAAATAAATAAATTGATACAAAAGAAGAGAAAGTGAGGTAGTGTCTGTAGTTCATTGTCCATTCAGAAGGGGAAGAAGCTGTTTATGTGCCACTCTTTGTTCGTCTGCAGGCTCCTATACCTCTTTCCTGATGGTAGCAGTCTGGGTTCCTTGAAGATGGAAGCTGCTTTCTTAAGGTATCACTTCTTGTAGATGTTCTCGATAGAGTGGTCTGATGCCTATTATGGTGCTGGCTGAGTGAGCAACTCTCTGTAATCTTTTCCTGTCCAGTGCATTGGTACCTGGTACCAGATATTGATGTAATCAGACAGAATGTTCTCCATGTAGAAATTTGTGTCATTGGTGACTTATCAGATCTCCTCACCTTATGAATTATAGCCGCTGGTGAGCCTTCTTCATGATTGCATCAACATGGAGGTCCCAGGAGAGATCTACAGATACGTTGACACCCAGGAATTTGAAGTTCTTAGCCTTTTCCATTGCTGAGCCCTCAATGAGGACTGGTTTGTTTTATCCTGGTTTTCCCCTCCTGAAGTCCACAATCAGTTCCTTAATTTTGCTTATGTTGAGTGCAAGGTTATTAATGTGACACCGCTCAACTAGCTGATCTATCTCCCTCCTTGCCGTCCTTTGCTTCATGTGATTCTGCCAGCAACCGTGGTATCATTGGAAAATTTGTAGATTGCATTTGAATTGTAACTAGACACAGTCATGGGTGTAGAGAGAGTAGAGCAGTGGGCTAAGCACACATCCTTGAGGTATGCCTGTGTTGATCATCAGTGAAGAGGAGGCATTGTTTCTGATTTGTACTGAATGTGGTCTTCCGATAAGGACATCAAGGATCCAGTTGCAAAGGTGGGGTACAGAGGCCCAGGTTTTGGAGCTTATTGACTAGTAATGAGGGTACAAGGCTGCAGACTGCTGGAGACTGGCTTGAGATTGGCTGAAGGGCTACTAGGATTGAAATCAGGATGAGAGAGGGAGCCAAGAGCACTGAAAGCTTCCTAATCTTGTCAGAGGTTTGGATCTGGAGCTTGGGTTTCCATTGGTTGGTCTAGAGTCTGTGTGGCTGTGGAGACTGCAGGAGTGCTGGAGGTGAATCAGCGGACACTTGGTGACTCTGGATGGGACTCTCTTTTGCTTTGTTTTCTCTAACTGTAAGAGACACCCAGCAATTTCTGCTGATGGCGAAACTGTCTGCCTTGCAACAGACTAAAGCAAATTACATCTCATATTACATCTGTTTTATTACATGCAAATAACAAAATATTGATCTTGATGATGGTGTTGAAAACTGAGTTGTAGTCAGTGAAGATCAGCCTGATGTAAATCTTGCTGCTGTCGAAGTGATCCAGAGCTGAGTGGAGAACCAGTGAGATTGCATCTGTTTGGAGTGATGGTGATGGCAGGCGAATTGCAGTGGGTCCAGATCTCTACTTAGGTGCAAGTTAATTCTGGTCATGATCAACCTCTCAAATCTTTACATCACAGTAGATCTGAGGGCTACTAGGTGATAGTCATTTGACACAGTTCACTCTGCTCTTCTTGGGTACCGGGATGATTGTTGCCCTTTTGAAGCAGGTGGGAACCTCTGACTACAGCAATGAGAGATTGAAAATTTCGGCTAGATCATTGGTTCTCAACCTTTATCTTTCCATTCTCATTCCAACTTAAGTAATCCCTTACTAACCACAGAGCTCCTATGGAATTCTATGGTATGTGAGTGGGAAAAAAAGTTTGAGAATCACAGGACTAGTTGGTTGGCACAGATTTACAGAACCCTGCTAGGTAAGCCATCAGGGGTCTGAAGCCTTGAAAGGGTTCACATTCTTGGAGGATGTCCTAATATTGTCCTCAGAGACAGATATCACAGGTTTGCTAGCTTTTCACAATTGCAAGATCACAAGATAAAGGAACAGAAGCTGGCCATTTGGCCCAACTCCACCCTGAGCTAAAATGTTCTCATATCTAGTTCCAAATTCCGGCCTTCTCCCCATATCCCTCGATACCCTGACTAATTAGATACCTATCAATCTCCTCCTTAAACTCCCCCAATGATCTGGCCTCCACAGCTAAATGTGCCTGTTCATGTGCCTGTCTAAATGCTACTTACTTTTCACATTGCATCTGCTTCTACCACCTCCCCAGCAGCACATTTACAGTACTTAATGCTCTCCATTTAAAAAAAACTTGCCTCGTAAATCTCCATTTATCTTTCTTGCTCTCACTTTAACTTCCCTCCTTTAGTATTTGACATTTCCACTTTGGAGAAAAGAATGACCCTATCTACGCCTCTTATCATTTTATAAAATTCTATTATGTTGCCTGACAGCTTCCAGCACTCGAGAGAAAACAATCCAAGTCTGTCCAACTTCCCCTTGTAGTGTCTGCTCTCTAATGCACGCAACAACCTGGACAAACTAAGCACAATCTGCTGAAGGAATTCAGCAGGTCGATCGACATCAATGGGAGAAAAAGAATAGTCAACATTTTGAGTCAAAACTCTTCATCTTTTTCTTGATTAAAAAGTTTCAATTTGGGGCATCAACCATTTTTTTCTCTGATGCCTGCTAAACTCACTGACGTTCTCCAGAAGATTGTGTTTAGCTTCAGATTCCAGCATCTTTTGTCTCTCATGTGTCCTCGACAACCTGGTCAAGCGTGACTGCCCCCTTTCCAAAGCCTTCACTTCCTTCCTGTCTTGAGGCACCACAATACTCCAAATAGGGTCTAACTGAATGTTTGTACGGCTGATTTTTTTCTCTTGGAGCACAGTGAATCTTTGGACCTCTCAACACAAGAATGCTGCGGAGACTGTTGCTGAACACTACCAAGACCAAGTTGAGAGATATTAAGGAAATTCAGGGAGAAGGAGATAAATGGAGTGAAGTGGCACTGAGGTAAAAAGATCAGCCATTATCCTGATGAATGCTGAAGCAAAATAAAGGACTAAATGGCCTACTCTGGTTTCTTGACTAATATATTTATATTTATCTGTGTCAGAAAATACAGATCATTCGGAATGGCATGGCTACATTCCATTGTTAACATTCTATCAGTACCATAGAACTTTAGAACACCAAACTCAGAAACAGGCCCTTCAGCCCATCTAGTGAAGACTGAACAATTTATTCTGTATCGTCCCTTCAACCTGCACCTGATCTATAACCCTTCACACCCCTCCCATTCATTTAATCTTCTCTTCAATGTTGAAATCAAACCTGCATCCATCACCTCTGCTGGCAGCTTGTTTCACATTCTCACCATCTTCTGAGTGAGAAACTGCCTCATGCTCCTCTTAAACATTTAATATTTCAACCTTAATCGATGCCCTCTCGTTCTTTTCTCTCCCAGCCTCAAAAGAAAAAAAATTGTTTGCATTTGCCTGATCTATACCTTCATAATTTTGTATACTGTGCAATTAATGACAATTTTTTTAAAAAGGCACTCAAATTATCAATAAGATTGGCAATACTGACCAAAAAGATAAGCTGTCTGTTAAGGGGCTACTATTCACTACAATATCACCAAGATTTGGAGGTTAAATCATTAAAATGAATGAAATAAAAGTTGCTTGTCCTGACTGTAGAAGATCAAGGGATGTAGTATTAAAAATGATAAAGGAACTTGGTACAACAGCTATCAATTAGATTCAATTGTTGCATTCAAGATTAAGATGAATAGATTTTTGTGAGGTAAGAGTATCAAGGGAAAAAAATATGGTGGAAAAATTGTGCTGAGAAACAGATCAGTTGTGATCTTACTGAACAAAATAATGAGTTTGGAGGACTATGCTGCCTTCCTCATTTCTACCTGCCACTATTCTGGCTTATGCAGAATGATTGTTTCATCTCCTAGTACATTTGCACTATCAGATTTTCCTGTTATCTCATCATAGATATTTACATTCCAGAAATCTTTTGGTAGCTAGTAAGGTGCTCATGAAATATTTTTGCCAAAGCAAAAGCAAAGCCAAAGCAAAGTTCTGCTGGGGTAATGAGAGGAGATTTGGGCTGGAGATTAGTGTAGATGTTGGGGTCTCAAATATCAGGAAATAGAGGGCCAAAGGAGGAGTTGCCCAAATCGATTATTTTTACATAAAAGGCTTTGATCTGAGCATCTGCAAGCACTGGGCACCAAAATGTTGGGTCCTGTACAGGCAAGACACCATTTAGTTGAGGCAGGTCTCGCCTTCATTGGGATAATCTCCAACTTTGATAATGGCTTGTGCCCTCCTTCAGGCACATGTGAAGGTGAGGTCTGCAGAATTGCATGTGCTGCATGCTGTTGGATATGTCTGTACGTGTCTGGGCATCTCTGTGCATTCCTGTGCCTTTTGGTTGGAAAGTCACGGCCTTGGTATCAATGAGGTTGGGCCCCACTCACAGATGAAATTCTATAATGCTGATCACATGATACTTTCGTTGGTCTAGATCAGACTTTAATTTTTGAATCCAAACGTTCTTTGTTGCTTTTTATTATTCTCTACCTTAAATTGATAAAGCATTCTTTTTATTGAGAATGAATATGCAAAGCTTCAGATATCCAGCAATTGTAACTGAGCCTGAAGCTGAGTTTGTGGCCTGCACTTGTAGGACGGCCCTAATGTAATTCAAGATTATTTTACTGTCATGTAATAAAATAGGAAATGTGATATTACATGAAATTTCCTTTAGTCAACTGTAAGGCAAAGATTTGCTATCAGAAAAGTTGCCCAGTGTCCCTTACGGCCAAAGAAAGAGAAGTAAAAGTGTCCCCCAGGGTCTCTGAATGCCCATGGCTTCACCTCCAGTGCTCCCGCAGTCTTCGTAGCCACACAGCCTTCAGTCCAAAGCCACCTGAGCTCCAGATGAACACCTCTAACATGATCAGGAAGCCTCCAGCATCCTCTCACATCCTGGTTTAAATACCTGGCCCCTTCAGCCAGTGACTAGCAGATTGCAGACTGGGGTGAGTCCTTTGACCGCAATCACCAGCAGTCCCAACCTGCATGAGTTTAGATGCTGCGAGTCACCACCAGCCCGTCACCTATGTGCCCTTCCTGTTTCCTAGGGCTCTGCACCAGACCTTCACTTCCCTGGAGTCTGCAACCCCTTGTGGATGCTGCCAATCACAGGCACCATTATCTTGGGCTCAGACCTCATGGTTGCGGAATTTTAGAATAAACCACTGTCGGCTCCTTGAACAGGCAGCTTAAATCCAGTACAGAGCTGATAGTAACCAGACTGGGCAGTTAGGCCCCGCAGGAGTGCGGTGTCTCCACTCCCTGCTCCCCGTGAGTCTGCACCAGACACTTCCGTTACACCAGCTCCGTTAGCGTTGCCATTTTCTTTTGTGTAAGATGAAAGGAAATGAAAACCTGAGTGTATGAAAATGCTTGCGAGCAAAATGAAGAAACCTTCCTGTCTTTAGCACCTGTATTATAAACCCTTGGGACATCGTCTCATTTGGGGCAATTTAGTTGGATTAGAATTAAAATTAACACAGTATCATGAAAGCCCTGTGCGGTTAATTTAACATAAAATGAAGCATGATTGCACAAATTTCTTCAGGTAATTTGAATACTTGACTCTTCTTGATAGTCATTGAGAGTTGTGGGAGTCTGGATCCACATGACAGCAAATGGTACAAACAGTGAAAGCAGCTGGGAGTTCCACTGATGAACTAAACCATCTTTCAATCTTTGAGCGAGTCAGCACATAAGATATATCCCTTGCACTGTTCAGAATAACCGATTTCAAATCATAATACCTTTGAAATTGTTCCCTTGGGGCATTAAATGACTTCAGAATGTTAAATGAATGTAACTGATAGGAAAGAGCCAATGAACAGATTCACCACATTATTCATCCCGACCTACCCTCATATTACTTGTTTAAGGAAAACCCTATTAATCCCACTGGCTGTATTATTCCTCAGAGGGCACCCAATATATAGAGAGTTAAAGTGAGTTGGATGGCAGATTGCTTATTTAATGAAAGACTGCATGAATGGTTTGCAAAATTAGATTCAGTGATGATATCAAAGTCATTTTATTTTCCGGCAGTAAAGGCTTTTAAAGGCTGGTATTGGCACAGAGCATCATAACAAACGGCTGGACCAGAATGGAAAGGGGATTCCAGAATGATTAGGTCCTCTCTCACAAAAACTCAAAGAATGCAATTTAGGATTCGGGATTTTTAAGTGTATTTCAGATATGAGATTGATTGTCAGAATAATCACATACAACCCTGAGATTCTTTTTTTTTCCTCTGCAGGCGCAGCAGAATCACTATTGATAGTGCAAAACAAACGTAAAAAAAAATTACATAGCATATACATATAAAGAACTGTAAAGAAATAACAAATGTAAACAAATTGACTGTGCAATACAGAGAGAGTAAAAAAGAAAAGAAAGTCGATGAAGTGCACAAATAAGAATCCTTAAATGAGTCCCTGATTGAGTGTGTTGTTGAGGAGTCTGATGGTGGAGGGGGAGCAGCTGTTCCTGAACCTGGTGGTGCGAGTCTTGTGGCATCTATACCTCTTTCCTGATGGCAGCAGTGAGAACAGAACACGTGTTTGGTGGTGTGGGTCTTTGATGATTGCTGCTGCCCTCCAACAGCAGTGTTCCCTGTAGATTTACTCAATAGTGTGGAGGTTTTGCCTATGATGTCCTGAGCTGTGTCCACCACCTTTTGGAGGGCTTCATGCTCAGGGGTGATGCAGAAATTTGCCAAGGTTTCTGGTGTCATACCAAACCTACGCAAACTTTTGAAGTAGAGGTGCTGTTCATGATGCCATTGGTGTGTGATAGCCAGTTAGCAAATTCCATATAGCAAATGCAAAAATACATACTCAGCATGTTAGAGTATATTTTTTAAAAGTGTGATGTCATTTGTGACATTTTGTCATGTGTCTGCAGATGCAGTTTTAGTTGAACCCTTGAACGAACTAACCACTGTTTGAGCTCCTTGCATCTTGTGTACAAACCTGTACACTCTGTAATGTACATTCTGTTAATGATTCCGAACTCACTGTGGGCACATATCTAACATTGGTGGCACAAATCACAGAAATTAAATGTGGTGCAATGGACCACAGGACAGATTGGCAGGCCGGTCCCTGGATAGGTGTTCTGGAAATCTCAGCAATTAAGTCAAATCCCATTTTATTCATGCAACAAATAGATGGAGATGATTTTTGGGTAACAAACATCATTGAAACAGAGAACAGAGGTGAAAGGCCAAGAATTGGGCAATTGAGTTCAACAGTTGAAGATAGAGGAGCAGTTGAATGGGCAATTGAGTTCAACAATTGAAGGGCAATTGAGTTCATGTGACCCAAACATCACTATAAAAGTGAGGAGGAGGAGTTGTTGAAGAAATAAGAAAGGGTCACCCTATTTAAAAACAAAATGGATTCAATAGGTATGCACAGGTAAGGGCAGTTTAAAATATTATGTTTTCCCCTGGTCATTAAATAGTGGGAATGTTAGCCAAGGTAGTGGAATGCTTCTCTTGCAGAATATGAGTCTTCATGGAAGCCAGCAGTATCCTTGATGACTTCATGTGTGAGAAGTGCCAGAGTTGGAGATATCTCAGAGTTCACAACATCGGTGGGTGAGTAGCCAGATGTTGTGGTCCATATAGAATGAAGAGGTCCATCAAGTAGAGTTCATGAAGTTAAATGCTAGGTTGAATGACAAGACCTTCAGAGTTGTAATCTCAGGATTTCTACATGTACCAGTGAGGTTAGAAATAGGAGGAAAATGCTGCTTAACATGTGGCTAAAGACATAGTTCAGGAGGGGGGGGGTTTCAGGTTTCTAGATCTTTGAGCTCTCTTCCAGGGAAGGTGGGGCCTTTTCTGAATTGAACAGTTGGGATCTGAACTAGAAGGGGACTAATATCCTTGCAGGAAGGTTTGCTACTGCTGCTTTGGTGGGTTTCAAAACTAGCCTTGCAGGGAGAATGGAAACCAGAGTGCCAGAGCAGATAGAGGAGTGGAGGAGGGAAAAGATGATAAAATTACATGCACTGTTAGAAGTCAATGGGTTGTACACAGTGGATATCTTCTACCGTGCATCTATTTCAATGCAAGGAATGTTGTAGAAAAGGCAGGTGAGCTTGGAGGGATTGGCATGTGCAATTGTGTCATTATGGCCATTAGTAAAACGGATAAAGAAGGGGCAGGATTTGCAGCTTAATATTCTGGACTTCCATTGGTTTAGATGTGATGGGGGGTGGTGGGGAGGGAGAATGAAAGGGGGGAGGGAGAATGAAAGGGGGGAAGGAGAATGAAAGGGGGGAAGGAGAATGAAAGGGGGGGAGGAGAATGAAAGGGGGGGAGGAGAATGAAAGGGGGGGAGGAGAATGAAAGGGGGGAAGGAGAATGAAAGGGGGGAAGGAGAATGAAAGGGGGGAAGGAGAATGAAAGGGGGGAAGGAGAATGAAAGGGGGGAAGGAGAATGAAAGGGGGGAAGGAGAATGAAAGGGGGGAAGGAGAATGAAAGGGGGGAAGGAGAATGAAAGGGGGGAAGGAGAATGAAAGGGGGGAAGGAGAATGAAAGGGGGGAAGGAGAATGAAAGGGGGGAAGGAGAATGAAAGGGGGGGAGGAGAATGAAAGGGGGGGAGGAGAATGAAAGGGGGAAGGAGAATGAAAGGGGGGAAGGAGAATGAAAGGGGGGAAGGAGAATGAAAGGGGGGAAGGAGAATGAAAGGGGGGAAGGAGAATGAAAGGGGGGAAGGAGAATGAAAGGGGGGAAGGAGAATGAAAGGGGGGAAGGAGAATGAAAGGGGGGAAGGAGAATGAAAGGGGGGAAGGAGAATGAAAGGGGGGAAGGAGAATGAAAGGGGGGAAGGAGAATGAAAGGGGGGAAGGAGAATGAAAGGGGGGAAGGAGAATGAAAGGGGGGAAGGAGAATGAAAGGGGGGAAGGAGAATGAAAGGGGGGAAGGAGAATGAAAGGGGGGAAGGAGAATGAAAGGGGGGAAGGAGAATGAAAGGGGGGAAGGAGAATGAAAGGGGGGAAGGAGAATGAAAGGGGGGAAGGAGAATGAAAGGGGGGAAGGAGAATGAAAGAGGGGAAGGAGAATGAAAGGGGGGAAGGAGAATGAAAGGGGGGAAGGAGAATGAAAGGGGGGAAGGAGAATGAAAGGGGGGAAGGAGAATGAAAGGGGGGAAGGAGAATGAAAGGGGGGAAGGAGAATGAAAGGGGGGGAAGGAGAATGAAGGGGGGGAAGGAGAATGAAAGGGGGGGAAGGAGAATGAAAGGGGGGAAGGAGAATGAAAGGGGGGAAGGAGAATGAAAGGGGGGAAGGAGAATGAAAGGGGGGGAAGGAGAATGAAGGGGGGGAAGGAGAATGAAAGGGGGGGAAGGAGAATGAAAGGGGGGGAAGGAGAATGAAGGGGGGGAAGGAGAATGAAAGGGGGGGAAGGAGAATGAAAGGGGGGGAAGGAGAATGAAAGGGGGGGAAGGAGAATGAAAGGCGGGGGGGAAGGAGAATGAAAGGCGGGGGGGAAGGAGAATGAAAGGCGGGGGGGAAGGAGAATGAAAGGCGGGGGGGAAGGAGAATGAAAGGCGGGGGGGAAGGAGAATGAAAGGCGGGGGGGAAGGAGAATGAAAGGCGGGGGAAGGAGAATGAAGGGGGGGAAGGAGAATGAAGGGGGGAAGGAGAATGAAGGGGGGAGAAGGAGAATGAAAGGGGGGGAAGGAGAATGAAAGGGGGGGGAAGGAGAATGAAAGGGGGGGGGAAGGAGAATGAAAGGCAGGGGGGAAGGAGAATGAAAGGCGGGGGGAAGGAGAATGAAAGGCGGGGGGGAAGGAGAATGAAAGGCGGGGGGAAGGAGAATGAAAGGCGGGGGGGGAAGGAGAATGAAAGGCGGGAGGGAAGGAGAATGAAAGGCGGGGAGGAAGGAGAATGAAAGGCGGGGGGGAAGGAGAATGAAAGGCGGAGGGGGGAAGGAGAATGAAAGGCGGGGGGGAGGAGAATGAAAGGCGAGGGGGGAGGAGAATGAAAGGCGGGGGGGAGGAGAATGAAAGGCGGGGGGGAAGGAGAATGAAAGGCGGGGGGAAGGAGAATGAAAGGCGGGGGGGAAGGAGAATGAAAGGCGGGGGAAGGAGAATGAAAGGCGAGGGGGGGAAGGAGAATGAAAGGCGGGGGGGGAAGGAGAATGAAAGGTGGGGGGAAGGAGAATGAAAGGCGGGGGGGAAGGAGAATGAAAGGCGGGGGGGAAGGAGAATGAAAGGCGGGGGGGAAGGAGAATGAAAGGCGGGGGGGAAGGAGAATGAAAGGCGGGGGGGGAAGGAGAATGAAAGGCGGGGGGGAAGGAGAATGAAAGGCGGGGAGGGAAGGAGAATGAAAGGGGCTGTGGATGTTGTCTACATAGACTTTAGTAAGACTTTTGACAAGGAGACACATTAGAGGTTAGTCTGGAAGGTTCAGATGCTAGGTGAATTAGTGAACTGGATGCAACAATGACTGGATGGGAGAAGCCAGAGTATAGTGGTGGATAATTGCTTCTCACACTGGAGACATGTGACTTGTGGTGCACCTTGGGGATTGGTGTTGGGAACATTGTTGTTTGTTATCTATATCAATGATCTTGGTGTTAATATAGTAAATTGGATCAGCAAATTTGCAGATCACACAAAGATTGGTGGTGTTGTGGACAGCGAAGGTTTTCAAAGCTTGCAGAGGCATCTGGACCAGTTGGGAAAAATGGGTTTAAAAATGGTAGATGTAACTTAATGCAGACAATTGTGAGGTGTTGCATTTTGGAAGGGCAAACCAAGAAAGGACATGGTAAATGCAAGGGCACTGAGGAGTGCAGCAGAACAGAGGGATCTGGAAATACAGATGCATAATTCCCTGAAAGTGGCATCACAGGTGGATAGGGTTATAAAGAGAGCTTTGTCATATTGGTGATCTTAAATGGAAGTATTGAGTATAGGTATTGGGATACTATGGTAAAATTGTACAAGACATTGAAGCCAAATTTGGAGTATTGATAATCTAACTACTGGAAAGATATCAAAAATATAGTGTTCAGAGAAGATTTACTAGGATGCTGCACAGACTTCAGGAACTTGGTTACAGGGAAAGGTTAAACAGATTAGGATTTTCTTCCCTGGAGCATAGAAGAATGAAGGGAAATTTGATAGAGGTATTTAAAATTGAGGGGGATGGACAAAGTCAATTTAGGTAGGCTTTTTTCACTGAGGGTATGTGAGCTACAAACCAGAGGATGTGGGTTAAGAATGAAAGGGGAAAATCTTAGGGGAAACTTCACAGTGATGGGTGGAACGAGCTGCCATCTGAAGTAATGAATGCATGGTCAATTTTAACATTTAAGAAGAATATAGACAAGTACAGTATATGAACTGGGTACAGGTCAGTGGGACTAGACAAAAAATGGTTTGGCACAGACTTGAAGGGCTGAAGTGGCCTGTTTCTGTGATGTAATGTTCCATGGTTCAAATAAGGCCATATGTGAATGCAAATGGATAAATGTCAAATCAAATGCTCATGCAATGCTTAATTTAACAAAGGTATAGAAAAGCTGCAAAACAGTTGCAATCCAGAGCTGTCAGGGAGGGTGAAATGTAGTCAAGATTTTTGACAGATTCATAAAGCAGTCAATCTTTATATTAAAAAAAATCGTAATGGAATTGCATCTTTGACTTGTTCCTAAAAGCATTTGTGCAGACTAACTGATGAACACATCCTGTTCATTGAACTAAACACTTCACAAATGACCTTGCAAGAGAGCTGCATCTATAGAAGAAGTCACTAAAAGTAATAGCACAGAACACTTCAGAGAGCATAAAGTACCTAGAAGCAAAGATCTCCAGTGACTTGTCCTGGTCCACCCACATCGACGCAATGGCCAAGGCAGTGCTGCAGCTCCTTTCAAAGCCTGAGGATATTTGGTAAGTCACTTGCATTTCTTCACAACTTCCACAGGTGCACCATTAAAAGCATCCTGTCAGGGAGCATCTCTGCGTGGCGTGGGATCTTCGCCCAAGACTACGAGAAAGAGGATTATGAAGTGCGGCATGGTTAGCGTCATGCACCAGCAATCAGGACCAGGGTTTGAACCTTGAGCTGTCTGTAAGGAGTTTGTATGTTCTCCTGGTGTCTGCATGGGTTTCCTCCGGATGCTCCATTTTCCTCCCACTGTTCAAAATTTAACAGGGGTTGTAGATCAATTGGGTGAAATGACCTGTTAGTGTGTTGCATTTATTAAAAAAAAATTAATTTAATGGCTTGGGGGCCATAATACAGACACCCTTCTCTACTCTTCCTGCTACATTGGAAAAACAGCCAACATGTTAAAGACATCCCACTATGGCCACACATTCTTACACCTCCTCTCCCGCCTCCTGCCAGAAAGAAGCTGCATGAGTGTGTGATCACGCATCACAGATTCAAAAGCAGTTTATTTTTCGTGCCATTTTTGGACTCATGAATGAATGTCACTGATTAAAATTATTGTGGCCTTTGCTCTGTACTTCATGAGCTCTCTAACTCTATACTTCTGTACTATGTTGCACAGGATGTCTAGTAAAACAAACTTTATCACTGCAACTTGGTATGATGATGATATCTGACAAGAAAAATGGTGGCGCTGCAGAAATGGCAGCTTTGCCACTGGTGTGGTCTCAGTGCTCCTCCACAGGGTCCAGCTATCTGGCTCTAAAGCCAATGGATCTGTACAAGTTTTAAATGGCCTGTTAAAGGAGGCCAGTTTTTATTTAAAATCTAGCAACTGCAGGGTGTGTGCCCAAGGAGGTGGTGCCCTTGCTGGCAGCAGCTTTGCGGGGCTGCAGACTCTGGAGGAGTAGCAGACTGGCAGAAGGCACCAGGATCTGGGGAAACCCCCCATTGAGAAGAAGCAGAGGAGAACATCCTTTGTGGCAGTGGACCAGCGAGGGACTCAGCGGCTGAAGGAACAGCACAGGCTATGGGATGTTGTGGACTTGCAGTTAAAGGATTCATACAGGCTATGGGCTGCTGGAGACTGGCTTATGGGAACCAGTTATCAGAATGGGGATTCGAGGTTACTGAGGATAAAAAGGGATCCCAAAGGGCATCAAACGCTGAAGTGTCAGAGGTTTAGATCTGGAGCTTGGGTTGCCAATGGATAGAACAGGGGTCTGAGCAACTGTTGAGGCTACAGGAATGCTGAAGGTGAATCCATGGGTGCTCAGTGACTGAAGGGTCTCTTCTATTTCTTTCTCTTACTGTGAGGAGAATTCTAATGGTGACCCTTTGTCTGCCTTTCAGGATGCTGAAAATAATTGTAATATCACATTTTCTGTTTTTATTACATGACAATAAAAGAATTTTGAATTAATGAATTTCCTTGAAGGTATTTTCTCATAAATCTAGGAAATTAGATGAATTTCACCAGATATAGAAAGTAAAACTGCTAAATTTACTGTCACCCTATTTAAAAGGCAGCACGTGGGTGGTGGGGGGAAAGAGCTTCCATATATGGAGTCCCAAAATTACAGTCAATAATATGACAGTGAAGCAAATGACTGTTTGAAGCTGACGTAAAGTGAGGGTTGTTGTGATTTTGCATGATGGGGGAATTTCCTCAAATATCCTGCATAGAATCAAGGAAGGACAAAGAATGGTAAGGATCCTGGTAAGGATGCAGTTAAGAGGGCAAGGTATGCCTTAAACTTGCTGGGAGTTGATTAAACATACATCATTGATGATTTGTACACACAATATACCTCAAAAGTATTGAAAGTGATGGTCCAAAAATGGTTCAACATCAGAAAACATTAAAATTAGTGTTTTATTAGATTTAGAAATATGTTTATATCCACCTGAGAATCTCCTGTCATGACAACAGAGAGGTACATGTCAGGTGCTGTCTGGCAGTGAAAGCAAAGCATGAAAGGTCATCTGCAGTTTTAGATTGATCAAAGAAAACAAGTCCACAGCATCATTCCAAAAGCAGGGGATTTAACCCAAGTTTTCATGCTTGTCTCTGGTCTAACATTTCTGAATAAAGAGACTTATCAGGATGTTCCTTGGATTGGAGAACATATCTTGGAAAGAAAGGTTAACAGAGCTAGGGATTTTATCTGTAGATTGACAGGATGAGAGATGACAATCGAAGTATATGAGAGGGGCAGAGATAGACTGACAGCCAACAATTTTTTTTTCCTGGGGACATGTTTCAGGTAAGTGGAAGAACATTTAGGGGAAATGTCAGAGGTAAGTTATTTAGAGAGTGAGTGCCTGGAATGAATTTCCAGGTATGGTGGTAGAGGGTGATACAATAGGGACATATTTAAATGTCCCTTGAATAGGGGCATGGATAAAAGAACAAGAGGATTATGGGTGTGAAGCAGGGAAGGATTAGCGTGGGTTCACATCAGTCACACCACATAGTGGGCTGAAGACCCTGTCCTATTGCAATAATCTTCTGATCTTTTTTCAATATTGGTTTTATCAAATAAATGTTTAAAGGTACATAACAATAAAATAAAAGATTAACAAATCTTGCTGAGCAATACAAATAGTATTGAAATCTGTTTGCATTAAAAAGAAAAACACTACTAAACATCTAATTCAATCCCCTCCCCACTGACTAGACACAGTCCACTACTAATGATAAAAAAAGGTAGACCTTGAGTTTAAAAACCAAAAACTTGTTAATCTTACAAATTTGGAAAGTAATTAAGAAATGGACCTCAGAAAAAAGATAAGTTTAATTTCAGTGGTGGAACATCTAATTCTTTCCAAAATCAGACATGCCATCAACTAGTATGAGCAGGAGGAACAGCATCTTTCCATCCCATTAAAATGGCCCTTCTTGGAATAAGGGAGGGTGAGGGTGTGTTCTATGGAACATGGTCATTCTGATTGTGGGCACCACTATGTTCACAATTCATGATTTTCCTAAACATTAACTAGCAGTGGTCCTCAACCTTTTCCTTTCCACCTTAAGCAATCCCTTACAAACCACAGAACACCTATGGCATAGGGAATGTGAGTAGAAAGAAAGGTTGAGACCACTGGTCTACATATGTGGTAATGTATATTGTACATGCTGCAGATGTTGTAAAAGGCCTTGGAACATTGTGAAGGCTGCAACATCATTTAATGGATTCCAAAACCGGAGTTGATTTTATTTTCAAATGCAAGTTCTAAAACAAAGGGAGAAAAGATAAAGTTCCAGTTTGACTACATTTACTCAGGTTCTTTACAATTTACTCTACAGTTGTTTTCAAATGTGGAGAGATTTAATAAATTGTATAACTGTCACAAAATACTGGAAGTGTGATAGGATCTAATTTACCTGGATCCAAAGTGCATCAGGCATTTGCAATAGAACTGGAGCAGGTGTTGGCTTATCTGTTTAGTGAATACAAATTGACTGGAAATTCCAGGTCAATGTACAGTCAAACAGTATCAAAAAATTAGACATGAAGTGATGAATTTGTTTTTATGGCAAAGACCTGCCTTTCTTGAATAAAGAGCTGCAAATGATTCTGAAGAGAAAAGGTATCTGAGGGCTGTATGGTATTGGGCGATGTATAGCATTCATCTCTTAATTAAATTGTTCATAAGACAAGGGACCATCTTAGTAACAGACTGCAAGGCAAGCCAAGTTGTATTTTTTTTAAAAAAGTCATACTAAAATTGAACATGACGCATTTAGGAACATTTAAAAGTATTCATTTTTGCTTGCACGTATGTTCAATCAGAAAGTCTCCATTTCCCTGGGTATCAATCTGACAGGCCACTTAGTACATACTGAAGGCTAAGTCAAGTATAGCATCAGGGCCAGCCCCCCAGGCCTTGCTTGATATCCTGTTCATCCATCATCTGTTGTCAGATGATTTTTTTTTCTGGCACAGAATTACAAATACTTTTCACTGTCATAGAAAATAAATTTGGTCGTGAAGAAAAAGGATCATGTTTTATACACTGTTGGCATGAAACATTTGTTGTCTGCAATTGGACTACTATAAAAATAAATTTTTTCCTTTATGACATAAAAATAAGCTTTACAACTCTAACAAAGAGAAAGTGAACAAAATTAGTAATCGGTAAATCTGTTTTTCATTTAACAATTACCATAGATAATGTTAACTAAGTATTAATGTGGTGATTAAAAGAAGGCACAATTTATGATTACATGTATCTTGGTCATGATAATTTGAAGGAGCAATGCTTTGACATAACCACAAAGTACAAATCCTCTGTTAAATACAGAAATCACAGTTGAAAATGAAAAGTGACTTGAACAAAAAGTAAAGAAAGGAAGGAAACTTTGAGTACACTTCTAACCTTCAAAAAGCAAAGTGAAAAAATGTGTTCCAAATCAAATGCCTAACATTACTGATCACTTTCTCACATGCCTCACTGCTGACATCCAACCTAACTTCCTTCCATGCTTAACCCTGAAACAAAGCTCTTCCCCCAAACACTGACAATTGTGCTGCACTTGGCCAACTTTATACCACGCTCCTTCCTCAGCTGTCAGACCCCTCTTACTCCATGACTTTGATGCCTTTGATGAGCTTGTCTTGAGTAAAAGACTCAAACTCTCTCAACCATCCCATGTTCATTCCCTTGAGACCAAGAGCCACCGATTGAATATACTATGTGTATAACTGATTTCACCATCCATCATCACATCTGTTGGACCATTGCATAGACCAACTTTCATCTGTCATAACGCTGCCCTAAGAAGGGTTATTGAGTGATGGACAGGAACTCAAATAAATTGGAGGTAACTACTTAATCCTTAAAAAAATGAATAATGTAATAATAATTATAAAATAAAAGCAAAAAATTAAGTTATTTTTGATTATGACTGTTAATTCAGTTGCCTTTCCTTGATCATATTTGGTCTTACTCTTGTCACAAACTTTTCTAAATGTTCCATGTACACTAGCCCTAAACCTATGAATCTCTTCACCTCCCTTTCTCCTAGACCAAGGGTGGCCAACCTTTTAATTTTACATTTTTAATTTAGACATACAGCACAGTAACAGGCCATTTTGGCCTATGTGTCTGTGGCGCCCAATTAACCTACACTCCTGGTATATGGCCTGAAATGGTCTGTTACCATGTATGTCTGTATGTCTAAATTAAAGATTAAAAATTAAAAGGTTGGCTACCGCTGTCCTAGCCTATCTGAACCAATGAAGTCCTCCTTTTACCTGACCCATTTCTATTAAACTACTGATCATCCAACATTCTTTCTGGTCCCCAATCCTTCTGATATTGTTGCCCTTCTTTTCAATATCAAGTTAATGCTACATTAATCCCATTTAAAAAAAAAATTCTCATCCCAGATTCTGGCATTCACCTACACACTGGTGTCAATTTACAGTGGCCAACTAACCTACCAACCTGCAGATTTTTGCGATGTGCAAGGAAAATCAAGGACCGGGAGGAAGCCCATATGGTCATAGAATGAATCTCGACACTTCACATTGTCAGAGCCCTCTCTAGCAATGACTTCTGTTCCCTCTGAAGCTGCCCAATCTGAGAATCTGTGGCTCAGAAAATCTGTGTCTCTTATTTTATTTGTAAGTATTCTATTCAGACTGATGCAGAGGTGTTTGTCATGTATCAGGTTTGCTTAAAAAAAGTAAATTGATCTCCTTATCTTGGGTTAAGAGCAGGACATGGTACTTGAGAGAATACTACTTATGCAGACATTTTAATCAAGTGGGAATGGTTGACAGCATTCCTATTGCCTTTGTGATATAAGAGGGATCCACACAAGCTACAAGTTGTTTCAGTCTCTGCGTTCCACTGACCTGTTTTAAAATCAAGTAAAGTTTATTATCATCTAATTGCACAAGTGTAAACCGAAGAAACAGCATTCTCCGGTGCACACCAGATCGATGACCAATACCAGCAAACCACAGTTCAATGAAGCAGAAACATTGGTTTTGCTACCAAGGGAAGGTTTATCCAATTCCTGACGCTTTCTTCATGAGTTAATAATTGTGTGGGGTCAGTTCCTGCAAGTAGTTGTGAAGTTGGACCAGGAAAAGGTGGTTGAGATGGAGGAAAATTTTTAAAAAAGTTGTCAGGGCCTCTGCAGCTGTGCCCTCACATTTCAATTTTAGTGTGAAAAATGCACTGTGTGTCCAATGCTCAGAATGAATGTTACTGACTCGGACAAACATCTGGTTTCAGCTGACAAGTGACGTTAATGCTACACAAGACCAGAGCAGTAAACATCTCTTCAGAGAGATGTTCCTGTGACAATCAATAACCTCTGCCACCAGTATTGTTATCATTGGTGAATTCACTTATCAGGAACCTATTTGGGCTGTTTACATGAATAATATTGACAGATGAGCTGATGGAGATTGGAGCTTCTGCTGCAAACAGCTCGGTTCCTGACTCTCTGCATTTTATGGGGCATAAGTTTGGTGTTAATGAACTTCTCGACATTGTCCTTGGATGAGTACAAAAAGCTCAGTTCTATCTGGGAGATTGGTTCCCTTCAATGCTCATTCCCTCTTCCATGTGTACCATCTGCAGAATGCACTTCTCTTTACCAGCTCTTCCCAAATCCGTGATCGCTATCACAGATAACAGGGATAGCAGGCTGATAGGTCTAACTTAGTTGAACACTACCATGATTTGTTAATAGTACTCGGCTTGGTTAAAATCTTGGAACTTCTTTCTCCATAATTTGTCAAGAATGTGGCTTCCCACTGTCATTTCAAGTCCAATTAGGTATGACGATCCAAAGCTACCTTATCAGTAACCCACATCATATGAAAACATAAAAATATTTTTTTCTCATTCTACCATAGTTGCCATCTGATTGCAAATTTGTCCACGTGATCATTGTTGATGAACATAGACAACAAAGTTCCGAACAATATTTATCCATTTATTTAATAAATAAAAGACACCAACTTTAATCTTTCTTGTGTGTTCCCTCAATTCTTGGTTTTTGCAATGTCTTTATCTAATCCTTGTTAATATTTGGAGGAAGGTTCTTTAAATTGAAGTTGAGGAGGGTAAACTCAAGCTGATTTCAAGCTATTGGTCCAAGCTTGTGGTTTAGAATGACTTGCATCTTATGAATGTCAGGATAACAGATTCTGGCAATGTGGTCATGTTTGAACTTCATATTCTGACATCCTTAGAGAGGACAAAATTGTCGTTCATACCTTCCATGAGAGCCATAGTGAGTTTCCTGTGACAAAAGCTCTTGAGTTCTTAGGCAGAGAGTTCTCGTACCTAACTGTATTGTACTGGACAGGATACTTTCCACAGAGCAACAAACAAGGCCCTTTTATTGAGGAAGAAAATCCAACGTAAAGCCAGAGATTCTCCACTCTCGCATTGGAAAACTTAACCTTCATGAATGCTCCCGAATGGCTCCAAGGCGCTGACTCCAATCCCTCTCTGAGGTAGTGTCAGCACTGGAACGCGGTCCTCCGCCGTGCATCATGAGTGTACTGCTGCTGCAAAAGGCTGGCTAGGGGTGGGCTGATGATGTCACGGTGACATTATCAGCCTGAGACGCAGGAGTGGGCTTTTTTAAGATGCCAACAGCTGGATGGCAGGGAAGAATTTCTACCTGGGCACTAAGACTGGCTGCAAACATCCCAATCAACTTTCATATCTGTTTTGGAGTCGTCATCCTCCACTATGGGGCTCTTTCTGCGCTCAGTGTGTGTGAATGACATCGACTCAGCAGGCGGTGCTACAGCACCAGTCGCATGGGCTCCGGAGGACACCACAAGACCTAAAAATGTTTTCCTGCTGATTTTCATTTATACTCAGCATTTGATGCCTCTCGTGTCAGTGCCCAATAATAGTCGCCGCCATTGATGGATTCCAGTTGCCCTGATTCCGCTTTTCTATGGCCGCAATGTCCTAGTGAAATCTTTTAACATGTCCATCGATGACTGCACCAAGATCAGGAGGGAAGATGTCCAAGTGCGAATGGAGAAAATAAATTTTCAATGTCATTTCACTTCATGATTTTGAATGCTTGAAGTAGACTTAAAATATGGCAAGAAATCACAAAAATTAGGTCACATCTTAAAAAATACAGGATGTGATAGGAAAATGTTAAGGTGAATTTTGTGATCAGCACCCTCAAATCCATAAAATATATCCAAAAACATTCAGGAAGCAAAATCTTCATTGTTCAATATTATTATTCCACTCTTTAATGCAACTCCCAAAGGAAAACTTCCTGGTTTAATATTTTAAATTTGTTTTGAACAGGTACATTAGTTCAAAATGCATATTATATAGAAACATACATGAAAATTCGGTTATGAATAATTCTAATAAAACTAAGTTCTACTATGAGTTAAATAATTCAAAGATGGTAACAACAGAATTGGAGGTGTGCCATGTTTCCTGACCTCAATCAGATTTTCAATATATTTAATTAAGTAATCCAAAATCAAAGTTGTTTCATATTTCTGCCTAAGGACGTTCTACATCTGTTAAAATAAATGAGTGCATTTTGAACAATATCTGCTGGGCATGGAAGTGCATACTATTTTCAAAGGAAGAGAGAAGCCGTGGCTTGGAAACTGAACAAAACAGCAGAAGCAAAATAAAAGAAGTGCCACAGTGCAGTAGAGAGTACGTTATGCTTTCAACAGAGCTCTGATATTATGTGAAACTTCATCTGGTATCCATTGTGATCTGAGAAAATTCTTAAGGAAATGAAATCATATAATATTGAAACTAATATTTGGGTTACATAGTTTTGCCATTTCAGCATGCCTATGTTCTGCCAGGAATTCACCAAAACAAACTAGGTAGAAATTAGTTCAATTTTTTTTTCTGATTTTTGACTTGCTGAGTAGCCCTGTTCACCAGTGATGACAGTGTCTTCCGCCATCTTGGCTGAATGAACTTTTGCTATATTGTACCATTTTGCTTAATTTCTCCATATCCTTTATGAAACTCATCAGAAACTAGCCATCTACCATCCGTTTGGTTTTCTCTCCTGTTCCTCCTTTAGTCCATGCCATCTGCTTCTCCTCTATCAGTTAACTTGAACATTTATTTTATTAAATATATTATACCGTAATATTTTCATCCTTTTAACCCTAAAAACACCATCGGAATGAACACTGAATCCACTAGATATATCAGAAATATTTCATTTCCCATTTTCCACCCCATTTCCCTGTGCATAACTATTTAATTCGACATTTAATTTAGCAGATATGGACAGAAAAAAAATAGAGCAATTGGGATGGTGTAACATTTTTTTAAAGTTTATGACCTACTGTCAGCCAGTTGTGAAGTAAGCCACCCAATCATAGTCCTTGCAGAGTACAAGAGAGCTGTTCAAAATATAGACTAATGTTGTCACTATAAAATTGTCAAATTGTTTTTTAATTTTGTGAGCAGTTTGTGCAGTTGGTTTCCATGATTTGAATTAGTTTGAGAGCCACAAACTTCCCCCTCTCAGAAATTTTGCAGCTGTTGCACAAAAGAACCTCCTGAGACTGGGTTGCTTGCTTTTACAATGGAGAAGGGGATCATTTAGTCCAGTTTCCAGTCCCCTGCTAAAGTCAGCCCGTGCTGTACTAAAACAAACAGAACCAATGAAGCATACAACATTTTCTTCACTCTACCTTGGTAATGCTAGTGGGAGTGAGGGGTGATAAAAGAAAGAGTTTAGTAACTTTTTATCTACACTGAACCCCACTCAAAGCATCAGTATTTATTGTACTTTTATGCACCTTTGGTCAGGGGTCTGCACGAGACCCTTTCAAGTTTCACATACTTGGCAATTTCCTGTTTCTCTGTGATGTCTGCAAATGTTTGGGAAATATCAGGATGTCCTTTATTCAAGGTGTATTGACATTCTTGTGGAGTTAGTTAATATCTCACTTCAGCCCAGAGTAGGTCATGTTAAGAAGGCAATTATGCAGGCAGCTACTGTATTTTCTCACCTAATTCATTAACCCTTTGTTAATTATGTTGATAAACTTATTCTTTCATACCCCAGCAGGACATTCTCATCAAAGCAATTCTCCCTCTTTTCCTGTATCTCTACAATTTATTATCGTTCACATGCTTGTCAATTCTCCTTTTATTATTTTGCTACATTAAAGACTAACTTACGATAGGAAATTAACCTTTGGAATGTGGGAGGTAATTGGAACCCTGGGGGGAGATGCGTATGGTGACCCAAAGAGCATGCAAACTTCACGCAGGCACCTTTGAAAAGTATTCCCTTTCATGAAGAATTAGTAACAGTTAGCTATGTTCTTGCTAAATGATTTGAAATTTTGATTCATGGATAACCAAACCTGGAAGAAATGGAATTACCCCAGCGAAATCCACCAGTGGGAAAAAAATTGCTTGAATTCCTCCATCTGGAACGTTCAGCAGCATTGAAAATGCTTGAGCTATTTGAGAAAAATCAAGGCTCTGTTCATGATTTTGCTGTCTGTCTTGAATTTTCTTAATCACCTTATGTGTGGCCTGTTCTGAAGGTCTTGAAGAAGGGTTCTGACACAAAATGTCATCCATTCTGCCCCCCCACCAATGCCATTGATGCTGTTTCACCCACTGAGTTCCTCTGGGAGATGTTTTTGCACCAGATTCTAGCATCTGCAGACCCTTACATGCCTCTGATATATACAAGGGGTGCACCATGATTTAGGATCTAGGCCTGTCTTTTTGCGTTTGTCCCTCCAAGTAGATAGCAAGTAAATGCATGACTAACTTGCATTTCAAGCAGTCAATTTGCAGAAAATTTCAGGCCAATAAATTATGTTGCCTTTGTGAATTCTTTGTCAATGCCAGTATTTTTGAGTGCATATAATTGGACAGCATGAGCTGGCAAGTAGCTGACTGGAAAGACGTACAGTGGTTTCATTGAACCTTCTTTTTAGGTGCTTATCAGAATAGCAGATATTGGCATAGTTTGATCAATTATTTATTGATTACAAATATATTGATGGCAGTGGGTCCTCTTTAAATGTCATCTATCATTCCTCTCTTTAGCTTCGTTTCAGAAGGGCTGAAATAGTTGTGGTCATTAACAGATAAAGTGACTAATTCAAAGCAAAAAATAAAAATGGTGATAGTTTTATATTGACATTAGTTTTTCCAGACTTTTTCACTCTCTGGTTTTAATCTTTTTTTTAAAAAAAAACAACAAATCAATAAATGCTGGTTAAAAGGAGCTCATCAAGAAATGAAAATAAAACCTGCCCAAAACATCAATGCAAGCCAAAATGCAATCATTTCCACCCTTCCCAAAACATTTTAAGTTCATTGATCATTTCAGTGTTTTATCCATTCATTGACATTTCCAGAGATCTTAAATATTGCCTGAAATATGTCCCTGAATATTATGTGTGCATAGAATATCAGATCAAACTGCTGTTATGTAATCGACATGAAGATCATGTCTGGATCTATATCAATTGTTCAATCAGACTCTTGATATTAATAGAGTTTAAAATCAACTGAGTGAGCTTTAAATGTAGGTATTACACACATCAGTCATGAATTATCTTCTAGGAAAAAGGTTAAGGAAACACAAATTATGTGTTGGCTTCTCAAAGCAACCAAGATCCAGTTAATAAAACTGTAATGAGAGTTGAGGAGTTCACAGTGAGTACTTGAGTCATTTGCATCTCAGCCCAGTAGAATGGTCTCCTTTTGCAATCTTCTTCAACATATATTTATAAAAAAACAATACTAGTTACAAGAATGCGGCAGATAAAGAGTTTGAAATTTATGTAAATTTCTTGGTTAAATCTTCAGCCATCAGATATCATACATGGATTTGATTGCACGATACCCTGCTCATGCCCATTCCTTTTGAGTCGTGAAAGTCGAGGAGAATCCAGCGAGCAAGTGTCGCCACCCTACTGTAAAAAAGTTCCACGATTCCAAGATCAAATCCCCTCTTCCACACAGGATCCTGCGTCGCTAGGCACAAGATATATTTTACCACCAGGAGACCGAATACTTTCTATTGAAGTGTCTTGATAGTGTTGGATCTGTCTGAAAATAAATGTTCAGCTGACAAAAAAAAATCAATCCCACTTGTATCCTTTCACTGATCATGTGCTTTAGGTGAATTTGATGAGTTACCTTTTCCAGCATCTGTATGCCAATAGTGTAAATACCTGTGCCTGTGATGTATAATGCTATCAGTAGATGTAGATGATCCTTCGAAAGAAATTACTGCTGAAAAAAATCATGATATTAGGAACAGATACTGTATCAAAAAGTGACAAGATGTTGCATCAGACATATTACTCTTCGCCTGCCATCATGGCTAAGGGTATTATATTTGGTTTGTAGATAACAACACTTCCTCTGATACATAGTGATCATTAATCTTCTTCCATAAGATCTATGAAATAAATATATTGCTTAAAGTTTATATACATGCAAATATAGAAATACAAGTTTAACATTCATAGTTTCATTTTTCACTTGACTGATGTTTCTGAATCAGTATGTAACGGAACACGTTATGTGTTTATTTAACAGATCTTTATATTTTTATTACATGCTAATGAACTTCTATTTTTTAAATGTTTGATTTTCTATCAAGTTTGCAGCAATATATTTTTCACACGTTTCTTAATTCTTTTGCAATTCAGTGTTATAAGTATTTACCTCATTGCAGTCAAATATTTACAGTAAGTGCAATAATATTAAATATATTTAAATTATATTGTATTTTTGTATAATAGAATCTAGTGTTATAGTCCTTTATGATAGTCTAACAATGGTGCCAGGAAGGCAAACAGACAATATGAAGGACACATAGAATATCAGAATAATGTCTTAGTCATGATGGATAGCCAGAAAACATGTTGATGAACAAGCTAAAAATAAAAGATCCTTCACAGCCACATCTAAAACATTCCCCAATAGGTATTAAATTGTACATTTTTTGTACATTCCATATTCCAAATGGAATGTGAAATAACTTCTGACCATGTCACTAATAAGTGTCATCTGATGAGAAAACATAATAAAGGTATAGACCAGGGGTGGGCAATCTTTTTTAAAGCTCACATTCCACTGTAAGTATTCCCCATGTCATCGGTGTCCTGTGGTTAGTAAGGGATTGCTTAAGGTGGTATGTGGGTGGAAAGAGAAAGGTTTGAAAACCACTATTTTAATTGTATCTCATTGACTCGTTATGTGCAGGGTTTCATAACTCCAGAGGAAATGGGTCAATTATAATTTTTGTCAAGTAAACTACCTGAGTAACAATTGGGTCGAGAGCAGTGGTTTTCAACCTTCCCTTCCCACTCACATCCCTAACTAATCACAGAGCACATGGCATAGGGAGTACTTAAGGTGGTATGTGAGTTTTTTTTTAAAGTTGCCCAGCCCTGGTATAGACCACAGGAGATCCCAGAAGCTGGAATATGAAGCTAAACACAACCTGCTCAGTGGATTGAGAAGCATCAGTGGGATGAAAGAAATGGGCAACAAGATGAAGAATCCTTCATCTTTTGAAGGGTCTTGGGCCAAAACTGAGCTGATAAGGTATGTTTGCTTGGATGTGTGATTCCAGAACCTGGGGTAACTCTGGAGTGTTGTTGTTCAGTACCAAGGCTGGGGGGGGGGGGGGGGGAGGAGGTGGGGGTTCTAATCTTTTGAAGAATGAAAGCAGCATGACTGCACCAAGTATAACAGGTTTAATTTTCTGCCATTTGGTTCATAAAGCACTTAAAATGAAAGGAGTGGGATCCATTTTACTTCTGCCACAGCACAGGTTTGACATCCAGTAAGAGCAGAGCAATATGTCTGCAGTTAGCGATTCGCAGCTCCTTAGGGAAGTGCAGTCATGAACACCTGTGTTTTTTATAGGAGAGAATAGCCTGCTTTGGGCTTACTGACAAACCAGGATCAAAGGTCATAACTCATGCAATAATGAATGTCAGTCTGCAAATATCTCCATTTTCAAGAGTGAGATGCTGAATAGTTAATTGGCCCAATTACTTTGACAGCCACTGCCATTATGGCTCTTTCTCTGCTCTCAGGCTATATCATGGCTACCGAAAGCAGAACATCAGGCTGAGGATATTAGATGTCATTCCTCACCATTGATCATGTTACAGAATTTGTTCCCAGATATTCTGGATGGATGTCTTTATCTCCTCCTCCTCTAGAACAGGAAATTGATGTTGAGGCTTTATAAGGCACTAGTGAGACCTCATTTGGAGTATTGTGAGCAGTTTTAGACTCTTCATTTAAGGATGTGCTGACATTGGAGAAAGTTCAGAGGAGGTTCACTATTATCATTCTGGGAATGAAAGGGTTATCATACGAGAAGTGTTTGACTGCTCTTGGCCTATATTTGTGGGAATTTAGGAGAATGAGGGGGAATCTCATGGAAACATTTCGAATGTTAAAATGCATGGACAGAGTTGATGTAGAAAAGTGTTTCCCATGTGGGAGAGTCTAAGACAAAAAGGCACAGCTTCAGGATTGAAGGGTGTCTGCTTAAAACCGAGATATGGAGGAATTTACCACCCTCTGACTTAAATCTAGAATTTGTTGCCACAGGTGGCTGGGGAAGCCAAGTTATTGGGTCTATTTAAGGAAGAGATTGATAGGTTCTTGATTAGCCAGGGCATCAAAGGTTATGGGACGAAGGCCAGGCAGTGGGGCTGAATAAGAAAATTATTAAATGGCAGGGCTGATGGGCTGAATAGTCTATTCTGCTTCGATGTCTTGTTGTCTTATTTTCTGGTTCTCTGCCGCCCTCTGCTCCTTCTCCCCCTTGTACATCCTTCAGGGGGAATGCTGTCACAATGCACCATGTCCAAGTGCAACTATTCTGCTTAGCACCTGATGACCATTCCTTGTGTGGTTGTACAAGGTAACCCAATGATACAAAATCTATCACACACCTCTGTAATCTAGAAGATATCAATTTATATAATCTAGGGATGAGTATTAGATTGGAGATGTTGAGGTATTCTCTGTGGAGCAAGAACAATTACAGGAGTTTTCATCAAAGTTGCACAAAATCACAACGGGTAAAGACAGTTAATTGTGATAGATTGTTTCCATTAGCAAATGGTTCAAGGTTCAGGGGACACATTTAAAATATTGACCAATATATACAAGAAGAAAGTGAGGAAAAGCTTTTCAAGAGAATGAAATTTGGATCTTGTGGCATCAGCATTTGAAAACCCACCCGTCTGTAGTGAGAGGATGTAAACAGAGAATGATACAGGTGAAGTGGACTTGGCATAAGTTTGGTTGCAAAATAACACACAAAAAAGGTGGGAGGAACTCAGCCGCTCGCACAGTATCCAGAGGATGTAAAGGTTTATTTCTGTCGTTTTGGACCTGAGCCTTTCTTCAAGGTAAAAGTTTGATTGCAACCAGCAGAGGTCTCATTTATTGGGGGTATAAAGTGTGAATACAACTAATAGATAATTAAAGCAGTTAATTTGAGAGACATTAAAAGCAATGATTAGGATTTGAGCACATGGGCTGTAGTTAGGGCCAGGATGGCCAATGTAATAGAGGAAGTAATCAATATTGAAGAAATTGAGTTTGGAAGTTCAGTAGAGGGTTAAATTATACTCCATTGATGTAGTCCTGTCTGCGCTAGGTGGTGGATTTCCATGTGTAAGTGCAAATATCAGTCATATTGTGTCAACATGATATTCAGATAGGGGAATGATCCCTAAACACTCTTATAGATTGATAGAGCATGGTGTGGTTTTTTTTTGGGGGGGGGGGTAATAACCTGCTGAGAGCCTTTTTTGACCTTCTTATCTTGCATTTATCAGTTCAATAACCTATTCATGTTGTGTTTAAGAGAGATTGCCTTCTAATGCACTTAGGTCTGGGAACACCTGGTTCTGCAGAAGTCTCAATAAGCATAGAGTCTTCAGCACCTGTTGACTTCTGCCAATTGAAGCAGCCATGGAAAATGCCAAATATTTGGGCAATCAGCAATTAACTAAATACATGAGAGATAGACAGCCCCTTTAAGTAAAGCAAGCAGAGGATAGTTACTGGCACTGACCATGTGTTCTGCAATGCATGTTTCTCGGATGGTTACAGCTAAAACACTGGGTTGTAAAATGGCTGCTTGGGTAGCTGACCAAATCCTTACCACTTTCTTTCTGGCAAGATTATTTGCATATTTTACATCATTCTATGGATATGCTATACACACGTTTGCTCTCCTTAAACATGTAAGCCTGGAATTTACTGGTCATAGTTTGCCATTCATCATTCCTACTAGCCTCACTCTTGTCTAGATGTCATGGTGAAACATTGTTTTGATCCTAACCAACAAGCCCTTGCTGAGATCCTGCGGCAGGGTCCAGAAGAAGCTCCAGCCACAGAAATACTAGCAAATCTTTGACAGCTGGCTTAGGCCATGCTCTTAGCCATTAGTCAAACTTGTCAGAAATCTGGATTTCGAACATCATTCATGGTCAAAAATGTTTATAAAAAGTGTGGAAGAAATTAAAATAAGTAAATATAACTATCATTTTTAAAATACATTCAATTGATTCTTGAAAAAAATGCATATTTCTCTCATTGTTTCCCATTCCAGCCATTTCTAACCTGGCACAGATTCCTGACACGACTGCAGGGAACTGCAGGAAGTTCGTAGTCTGCCATTGGATTCCATGACGAGTGCAGCATTGGAGTTACAACTGGGAAATTGCTTTTGAACACTCGTCTGGAAATTCAGTGTTTCCACATCAGCACAAGAGCTGTGGGGGCGAGTTCCATGTAGAACTGCTCACATTTCTCAGGTAAGTCTGGATAAGAGTGTCAGTTCTAACTCCTGGGGCTGCAGGATCCAACAAAGGTGTACTTCTTATCCAAATTTCCTACCATTAATATTTACATATTTAAATTTCTCTTTTTGGTGTATGAGGGATGGTAAAACTGTGTACTGATTTCTTTTTGTTTGGAGCTCATAAGACTTGATTTAAACTGTAAACAGTGAGCTATCAATAAAGACTGAGCCATAAGGTATTTCCAAGGAGAAACTGCAATTAAAAAAAGTTCCACATATTTAAAAAAGCTGAAAAACAATGTTTCCAATTTGGAGTTATGTAAACATTTTAAAAAATCTTTTGAACTCGATATCAGAGACCTTGTCCAAGGGAAACAGAATATTTACCTCAGATCTGCAAGATGTATCAACTCTTAATCTCTGGAGCTACATCTTGACATTTCCTTTCCTCATTGTTGAACTCCCAAGAGTTTTTAAAAGCTCTTACCAGGATTAAAACTCTAGACTCCACTTATGTTTCTTTAACTTGTTTTCTTTATACTGTTATAATCCCTGACCCATGCAGTTCCTTGTAAACATTCCCCGTGGCCTACCCGAAGATTTTTGTTAGCAATAGCTGTGTAAAGGTTAATTTTGGTTTCCTATGATCGATGCTTCCACTGACGCCCCTCCTTGCATCTCAGTCAGAATGAGTACATCACAAACGTCTCCCACTGGGATCATGAATGAGACCAGATATTTCATTCAAATTTTATCCTAGAGTTAACATTTCTTTCCTTTAATGTTCCAGTGACCTGATTGAACCAAAAGAGGACAAAATAATCTGAAGGAAAAGCTTTCCTGTTTCCCCCTTGTGTGCTTTTTTTATGTCAAGTAAAATTAAATGATATTTAGCTTCTAGTTCAGAAGGATGATGGCCTTTTATACTGTGACTACACAGAGGAGACAGAGCCCCCCCCCCCCCCCCCACACCCCCAGTCTCGCTTGGCCAATGTGCCATTAATCTGGGTTTCCAACCCACTCACAGGCATTAATATGCATTGTTAGATTTAGAAACAGATGTTGCAGGAAACACCATATATTACAAGCCTGACAGTTGTGAACCTGCAGTGTTTATTGTAAAACAAACTGCTTCACTTTCAGTTCCTCATATATATCAATAAAATAAAGCTACAGCTGTTTATGGGCTTCAACATGGTCAGATCACCATCATTTTTATGAATCACATAATTGAATTCTGCAGCTCTTTCTGATCTCTCCTTTCAGACCTGGAGGTCTCCTCTTTTGCCCACAGATTAAACCTTATATGCTCCCCATTGGCAGAAATGTTCTACAGACCAATTCACCACTGATTAGATCCTTGTTGCTTTGTAGCTTCATGCTAGATATTGTTTGGTGGCCAGCATTCATGCTTAATGCCAAAGGCCAAGTTTGTCAGGGAACTCTTGCTCGGCATTGACTGAAATATGATTTTACCCTGGCGCAAGTGTAACATTGCCTTGAGGTTGAATGTTCCTGGATGTATTCTTCTGGATATATCATAACTCTGCTCGAGATCTTAGAAGCTTCAGAAAATGGAAGAATAAACAATTTATCAGCCCTTGTTGTAAATAACAGTATTAAAATTAACAAGAGGGAAGATTCAAAAGACAAAATAAGAAAGCTGGATTATTTATTATAAACCTTTTAACCTACATTGCTCCTTTGACAGTACAAATAATAGAAGGTGTGATATTACCATGGTGTCAAAATAATTCATGTATTCCACTTGGTCAGGGTGAGCCTGAGGATCTGAATGTTCTATTCTTGTTTGTGGATTCTGGAATCCCATCCTCAGGCATTTCAGGAAGGGGATATTGCAACAAATGACACAATTGTTATTTTACTTTCTAAGATCCCTGTTGTTTCTCAATGAATGAAAATGTTAAAGACACGATTCTATTTCCCCTCATTGCTCATTTCAAAGAATGGTTTATAGAATTAAGGCAGAGGGGAGGGGTCTACATTTGGCAGCATTGCTCTGCACTGAGGTGATGATGAAAGTCGACCAGGAATCCAATAACTAGTCGATAATTAGAATTCCTAATAGGGGTAAAGTCATTGTAACTGTAGGGGTTGGATCACCATCGAGTTTCCAAATTAAATGATCTGAAAGAGTCAAGGGGAAAAAAAAGCAGTGTTCTTAAAAATTTGCACTTTATCTTGGTCATTTAGGTTGAATAGGGGAGCAGTTGTAGTTGTGCAAAACTTTGGTGAGACTGCACGAAGTATTGTGCCCAGTTCAGGTCACCATAATACAGGAAGACTGTGATGGCAGTAGAAAGGGTGCACAAGAAGTTCATTAGGATGTGGCCTGGAATGCAAGACTCTAGTTGTGAGGAGAGATTGAATAGGTTTGCCAATTTTCATTGTACGAAGCTGAGGGGTGATCTTATAAGGGTTTAAAAATTATGAAAGGCATAGATAGATTGATTGCCAGAATCAGTTTCCATGCCAGGGGAGTCTTAAATTAGAGAGCGTGGTTTAAGACAAGAGGGGGAGCACCTGAAAGGAAATTTATAGGGAAATGTTTCACACAGAAAATGGTAAGCATCTGGAATGAGTTGCCGGGGAAGCAGTGGAGACAACATTTGAAAGGCTTTTGAGGGCAAATGGGATCATTGTAGATGGGCATCATGAACTGCAGAAGCAAGGTGGCTTATATAGGTGTATTTCTGTGCTGTGTGGTTCCATGATTTTATAAAAAGTTGGATAAAACTGGGTAATGTACTCTGGTATATTAAGAAGAAAGTCAATCAACACCATTAATTACATGGGGACACACGAGAGACTGTAAATGCTGGAATCTGGAGCAAGTAACAATCTCCTGGAGCATCAGTGAGAGGAAAAGAATGGCTGGCATTTCACATGCGAACCCTTCATCAAAACTTCTTGCAGAAAGTTCCACCTCAAAATATTGACCATTCTTTTTATTCACTGATGCTGCTTGAGTCACTAATTTCCTTTGGAAGATTTTTTTTAAACATTAATTGCATACTAATTAACTATGAATATAATTAGACATGCTGGGGTTTATATCTTTGAGTAAAATCCTTCTGCTTGCATGAAAAATCTCAAATTATTAGCTGGTACTTCATTATGCAAACATTGTATGTATACAATGAACTTAGAAGTCTTGTACAGCAAGAGGAAAGAAAAGGGATCGGACAAGAATAGGATTGCTCTATTGAAAACAAGGAAGGTGATGTGAGGCTACAGATTGAACAGCTCTCGAAAGCAAGGACTCTGAACACAGTCTGACAGTAATGACTTTATTTACAGAAAGCATGCATGGGAAGGTCACAACAGGGATAAGATACTCTCTCTCTCTCTCTCTCTCTCTCGCTCTCAAGGAAAAGAAATAATATAATACCTGCCACCCCTTGACTCAAGTCAGCTCTATGCTACTTGGGATTGAAGGTCCCAACTCTTTACTATGCACACCTTACCAGATAATTTCTCCAGTGCCATTCCATGGTACACAACCTGAAGTGAAGCACAGTGATCTCTCAGAAACAGCAAAAATAGAGAGAGGCAGTGCACATGGTGCCTTTTATAATGCTGGAGGTCTAGGAAGTCCAGCCCAGGTAATGGCTCGGTGCCAGCAAGGTCTCTTTGATTACAAAGGCCAATGGCCCAGGGCCAAGTACAAAGGTACTTAAAGGGGCCAATGGTCTGGTGAGCACCAATGGGTGGGGAGAAGCCAAATCTTGATTAGCAAGTGGTGTGTCTTCCCAGATTCCCTGACCAACTTTTTTACATCCCTGTCTACCAACAGTTGACTAATTGACTTAATTGTCCTTACTGGAGTCTTCTGCTTTGTATGTGCACACTTCCTACAAGCTATTTCAAATGTTATTTCCTGATTATAGCATCTCTTGTTCAAAGCAATAATCATCTTTTGAAAGCTAGACATCAACCTGATGTAATTCACTGTATAAAAATAAAAATGCCAACCCTCATATTCACATGAGACATGACACCTATGCTTGGATGAATTTTTTTGGCACTTGTACACATAATGAATAAGGGGAATTGTGCATCAAAATATCCCTGTAATTCATTGTGCACAGTTTCCAAATCTGAAACAACTTTATTCTCCTGGCCCATGGCAAAGTTAGCATGTTATCACTCAACAGCAAGAACACCAATGTTATAAACAGATGGTGGGGAAGTATTTCTTAACTCAGTTATGAGCTATACATCTGGTTAAATACCCTTCTGTTGTTTCATGCTCACAGCCTGTCAGTAAATCACCATTTCTTCAGATCTTAATACAGCAATATATTTTCAGTAAATTAAAAAAAATAGGTTAGCTCTGTATTACAAATTCAAATAAATGAACAAGAATTTCAATTGATGCTTTCATCAGAGATATTGTTCTTAATATAATTTGCCAGTTAGCCATTCAAAGCCTTTAACAAAATTGTAAGAATGTAAGACTTGAAGAGAAGTTGAACTAATCTTACAAAATATATTGCAATTATGTTTGTGAACCTTGTTTCTTTGTGATGGTGACACATCTGCCATTTTTTAAATACCTTGTGCAACAGAGCATTCACATGAAATTTAAAATGTAATTCATTCATCATTGTTTGCTGTACAATGTCTTGCTGTGCCTTCTGTGAGATGGAACTCTGAAATTACATCTTACTTTCTTCCATAAATGCGCCAGTGAAACAGCAGCAGACTTAATAGCAAATCATCTTGTACGTATTCTTCAATTCACTCGTGGTGAAAAAAAATCATGTTAAGAATAAATTAAATTTTCCCGGAAGTTCAAAGGTAATAATATTTTTGACTTTATTTTTCCTTTATGAATAAATGCCTTAAAGCACTCACTTTCATTAAGTGGTGGCTGTACTTTAAATGGCTTATTAGCTTGAAAATAGCCTGTTTATACTTGAACATAAAAATAAATTATCTGACAGCGAAGCCAATTACTACCAATTACTGGTAAGTGTCAAAAGTAAACAAAAGTAATAATTATGGAACTCGAGAGAACAATTATGAAAAAAGTACATTTTCACCAGCTTAGGCATGATGGGATATATTTAATTTCAGCAAATTGCATTTGCAAAGTGTCTGTAATGTAGAAAATGCCCAAAGGCATTTTACATAGATGAAGAAAGCAAAAAAAGTGACTGAAAGGCGAAAGGGGTGGACCCTCTTCTTATTAAAAGAATGCCTTGAAAGCCCAAAAGTGAGTACACCACATATGAATTGATTGAGGTTTACCATCACATCTCTGATTAATTTCTGATTTGAGAAAGCTTGGGACAGTTGATTTGAATTCTTGCCGCACTTGGCTCACCAAGCTTGGACAGAGGGGAGAGAAAAATGATCAGTGTCAATGTTCCGTATGATTCGCTGAGATGAATTTCGGATGGGAGACCAGTGTGGATACTCACTAGTACTTTTAATAGTTTTTTTAAAAAAAAAAGCAAATGTAAAGGCGGATAATTCTCCGCCTTTACGTCACTTAATTTACCTTGTTGTAAACTCCAAAGGCGGATTCAGGAGGCAAACACCGATCTGGGGGTGGGGTTAGAGTCAGAGGTGGAGCAACTCTCTCCACCTCCTTCCTAAAGGCCATGCTGCTAAAAGTGGCTGTGAAGGGGTGAGATGATGGTGACACACTGATGTCAACAGCCGGCGACCCCGGAGCAGGAGAAATCCCATATTCTGTAATAAAGCTAATTACATTGCGCAGGAGATCTGCCTGAGTCCTAAGGCTTCCTGAACAGATCTCCACACTTAACTGCTCTTCGGTCGCCATTTTGTGTGTAGGTCGCTTTCCCTTCTCAGCATGTATAGATAATGTCATGGCAATGGGCGGAGCTACTGCATCACTTGTCTCACCTCTCTCAGCTTCAGAAGATGGCTCCAGATGCTGCTGAGTTGAATAGAATGCTGGAGCCACCTTGTAGGCCTTCTCCATAAAAGGTAAGTTCAATTTCTTTTCATTGAGCTGCCTTCAAAGCAGCATTACACCACAAAAGTGCCGTACTGTCCAGTATGAGTGAGCAATGAAGTCACTTGAGAAATATACTCCAAGGGGAGTAGATTGCTTCCAAACCACATGCTGAAATCTACCACAGCATCCAGCAAGTGAGGTCAACCTAGTTTAATGAGTTCTTTGTTGAGCAGAGCAGTTACAAGCATAGATTAAAATGATGTTTACATAACAATGGTCTTGAGAATCATGAAGTTGCACTTCATTATGAATCAATAGTGATCCTTAGTGTGTTTTAGATGGTATTGTCAGAAAAATCTTGGAAAAATTTATCATAAATTAACATAATTACTCACTTTGTGGTCATTTACACTGGACATCTTAAGTTCCTGCGCGCGTTAGTCCCAGTGCTTTTATGTGGAGCAACATGCCCTACATCATAGCGCTTCATCATCTGGACGTTGAATTCATGAGGTGAGTTTTGCAGTGTGATTTACACTGCAGGCTTCCCGCAAAAAGTAGTAGGGGTCCTGCAGGATATATTGCAGTACAGGTATTGACTAAAAATTCCTGCACTTTCCTTTTTCAGACTGCCCATGTAGCGACAAAATGTCATTGGTTGTGCCATTACATGCCTGCAATCTAAAAACAACTATTGAAACACTATTTTATCACCAAATAGCAGCCTTGAAGATCAACTAAGATGTTTTTATTTCTGACTGCATCTGTTAAACAACAATAATCGTCACCATTTCATTGACTTCCTTGATCACCAAGGATGACTATATTTGTTCATGTTGCCATGATATTGATGGTAGCCTTCTAACCTCAACATTTTAACTTTATTGGTTTTAGATAAACACATGGATGAGCTGAAAAAATCTGGCAGAAGCTAAATGAGGGGGGCAGGATAGGAGAAAGCTATTGATAATGCCTGGTGCTGTTTAATAGCTTCATTGATGGTTCCATCTGTGAAGCAGGAAGCTCTGAAGGTAAGTACCCTGACCACATTTTAAAGGTTTTGGATTCAAGTAAGTAAAGGCCTCATGTGTGACTTTCCCCCAATCAGTCAAAGTTTAAACTGCTCACTTTTCAGTCTAACATTTCAATATCATAGTTCTACCACCAACCAATCACTAACACTGCTATTCCATCATCCTAAGGTCTGTTAAGAGAGGTTGTTGAATGAATAAATAATGGTTTATTTTTATATCCGTAAGTACAATGTACAGATGCAATGAATTTCTTAATGCTGCAGCTTCCCAGCTCTCAGCGTATAATGAACTGGAAAAAAAGTCATGGTTGGAAATGAATTGTCATGTAAAAACATGTGGTGTGCTGGTTAGCAAAAAAAAATCACAGAAATGTGGGGGATCTCAGGAGGTCTCGCAGCATCCAAAGGGGGTAAAGATATCTAACCCGATATTTCGGGCCTGAGCCCTCTTCAAGGAATGAGTAAAGAGCAGGCAAATGCCTGAACTGAGGGGATGAATTCAATATTGTCAGGGCGCTTAACTCTTGCACATGTGCATCTGAATTCCAATATGTGAACCCTCCATCTATGTGCCAACTGAAGACTCATGCATGCATACAGGAATTATGTGGACCCCAGGAAGCTGACTAACAAAGTAAGTATCCACATTTTTGGCTCTTACATGCCCTGTATCCCTGTTATAGTTTGTCAAGTACAACAATTGACTAAAAAGTTTGCTTTAAGACTTCGGTACTCCACGCGTGCGGGCAAAATTCCTACTTACATCCATTTCGAGATACGACTGACCTTCGGTCCCATTTACAGTCATAAGTTGGGGAGTACCTGTATAATTAAAATGTTGACTTGAAGGAAAAAGGGGGACTTGTTATCATTTTGGGAACTCCTTGTTTTACAGCTAGTTTGGGTGGTGTGAGACTAACAAATTGCAAGAGAACTTTTTTTGGGGGAGGGTTGTGTGTGTTTGTATCGAGCAGAGAGTTTTAATGTTCCAGCAATCTGGAGAGTGATTAAAAAGTATAAATAAGATGATATTGTAAGTCAAGAGGAAGTCTCCTTTGTAGTAATGGGGTGGTCATGCTTTGCAAAGTGATTAAAGTTTGTTTTTTGCAGCTGTATTCATGCTTGCTTGGAGGAACCTCAGATCCATTTTAGCAAGAAGAGGAAAGATGGGAAATAATCGGGGGTGGGGGGGGTTCAGAAGGAATATGTCACAACAAGCAAAACACACTGGACCTATTTTCTCTTGAGAATATAATGGTGAGGGATGACTTAATAGAGGATGGGCTGCATTGTGCTTCATGTGGGTATTTAAAAATCTTAAATAAAATACTTCAAATTAGATAAAGATGTGTTTCTTACAAGCTGCCTTTGACTTGAAAATATTGCTGTCATTGCCACTAGTGGGCCATTGCATATTTAGCAATGGTGGGCCCTAGACTGAGAAAGGTTGAGAACCACTGCTCTAAACCTTTATTTACTTTTCTGAATATCTTTTAAATGTTGCATTTGTCTCCATTCTTCCCTGGCTCTGGCAGCTAATTCTTTCTTTCTTTCTTTCTATCTATCTATCTTTCTATCTATCTATCTATTTATCTATCTATCTTTCTATCTATCTTTCTATCTATCTTTCTATCTATCTTTCTATCTTTCTATCTATCTTTCTATCTTTCTATCATTCTATCTATCACATACATATTTTTTTAAATTTATATATATCTATATTATATAAAATGCCTTTCTGGTCCTTTTTGAATCATTCACCCTAAATCTATGTTCTCTGGCTTTACATATTCTTAACCTAGAAAAAAATATGTCTATTTATCTTACCCATGCCAGTTATGATTTTATAAACCTCTAAGAAGCAACTCTTCAGCCTCTGATACAACTGGGAGAAAAGTCTAAGCCTATCAAACTTCTTCTAATTCAAGTCTGCCAGTTGTCGTGGTATTTTTTGAATCAAGCTTTCCATCTTAATTATATTCTTCCCTCAGATGTCTGTACAAAAATATATGTACCAAAATAATATTTTACTGGAATCATGGCCCTAAGGAGCCTACACCTTGAATATTCTGGATAGATTTCACCTCCCTACCTAAAGAAGAATATTCTTGCAGGTGGTAGAGTGCAACAAAGGTTTCCCGATGGGAGGGGTTGCTTTCTGAGGAGAGATTAAGTAGGCTGGAATTATACTGTCTTACATTCACCAATCAGCTGAGAGGTGATCTCATTGAGACAGGCAAAATTTTACTAGGGTTGAAGAGGCTGTGGGGATAATAATTCTGCTTGCTGGGGAGAATACCTAATAGAGCTGTGAAAGATCAGTGAATATATTCAAGACAAAGATCCATAAATTGCTAAACATTGAGGAAATCAAAATATGGTGGGTTACCAGAGTACCTGGAATGGACAGAAATTAGAGAACAAAATATATTATGTAGACTTTAGCCATGTTTGTTATTTTGCTTGTGGTTGATTACAATGAAATTGTAATAAAATTGTAAAACAATAAAAATGTAATAAAACAAGATTGAATTTTAAAAATGATGGTACTGCCAGGGCTGGTGTCATGGCAGTGCTGCTCCTGGTCCAGCCCTGGAGAACTGGGAGTGGAGACAAGGTGATGCTATTCAGGGTCCTACTGTCAGACAATCATGTGGCAGCTCTGTATAGGCTTTAAACTGCCTATTAGAGGAGCTGATGGTATTCTTTTAACCTCCTGCAATCGGTGAGGTTTGTACTCAAGATGGTGGCGCCTTTTCTGGGCAGCATACCACGAGAAGATGCAGACTACAGTGGAATGGCAGGCCAGTCCAGTGCACCAGAAATGGGGGAGCACTCCCCATTGACAAGAAGAAACTTCACAGGTGACCATGGCTGCGGACTAGCAAAAGGCTCAGTGAGCAAAAGACTCACACAGGATGTGAGCTGGTGGAGACTGGCTTGTGGGATCCAGGAATCAGGACTGGATTTCAAGTTGGTGCTGAAGGCAAGAAAGGCACCTGAAGGACCTCGGGTGTTAAAACCTTTCTGATCACGTCAGAGGTTTGGATCTGTTGCTCAGGTTGCCAATGGATTGAACAGGAGTCCATGAGGCTGCTGAGGACGTGGGAGCTATGGGCATTCAGTGTCTCTGAAGGGATTCTCGTTTGCTTCTCCTTCACTTATTATTAGGGGAGCTCGGCAATGCTCTAATAATTACTCTTTGCCTTTATGATAGGCAACAATTGAAGTATATTATGTATATTACATTTTTTTTATATTATAATAAAACCCCTCATGTAAGAGTTAAAGAATTATTTCATGCTCACAAGTAATCAGATTTTGGCTTTGCGATTTTGTTTAACATTTTTATGCAGTCTCCTAATAACATCTTTGAGCCATGGTCATACGGGTTGTTCTGTGAAATGGAGAAATCAGAAAATGTTCTGATATACTTCTATTGAATGTCTAATAATGTTTAATGGCTTATAACTATGTTTATCAACTTATAATAACAGTAAAATGTTTAATATAATTTAATACACATGAGAAAGCTCAACTCAACTTTAGTACAATTTTTTTTTGAATGAGTCATAGATGACAACAGCATTCTCTTATCCTCCAAGTGACTATAAAGAAAAGTAGTCATTACACCTGATATCTGAAATTCAAGCAACCAGCAGCTTCAAGCAACTGGCAAAAAAATCAAGGAAAACAAATTTTAAAAATTAAATAAGAATAAAATAATAGGTAAAAAATATGTAACTTTAAAATGTTGAAAGTAAATGTTCTCTGAAGTAACACATAAACCTTGAGTGATGATGGGAGCAAATATTCAGCCAGTGGAGTGCTTTGGTCGTGCTTTGCACGTAGCAGTCGCTTGAATAAAGTTATGTGGAACAACAATGGTGTCGCCCAGGATGCCACTCACCGTTGGGTGACTCTCTTAAAGTATCTCCTTATTCCTGTTTAGTAAGGTCACCTCAGTCAAGAAGCTTTATCTGTAAATTTTAGGGAGGGGGATTAATTATCTTTATTACTTGTTTTTTGGGCAGCTCCATGGAGGAGGTGGAATCTGCAAATGCTGCAATAGTTAAATGTTTTCAAAGAATGTATCTAAAAGTAAAGTAAAATGTTTTAATGTTTATATATTCATACAAGTTTTTTAAACTCTTTATTCTAAGTGCTAATGTATTAATTAGGCATTGCAAGAGTAAGTCTCAAGCAACTGGAAAAGACATTTACCTGACATCTATCAATCCCCTTAGGTGCTTCATACCAGGGGTTTTATTGCATAACATGACAATAAAAGTAACCTTAAACCTTGAACAACTTCCAGATGTAACCAGGATAGGGCATGTGGGGACCTTATTTGAATTGTTACTAGCTAGATCTCAAAAATATATAGATGAGAGAATTAGAAACAATTATAACTTAGTTGATAACATCTAATTGCTTGTGAAGGCAAAAATTTTGAAGTTGAACTTTGCAGAGCTGATCCTTAATAAATTCCATTTAAGTAAATCAAGTTTATTCTGGTTAAGGAGTGAAGGTATTTCTTTTGACAATAAACTGGGGTTAAAAAAAAACAGGAACAAATGCAAGTCCTTGAAATATTTTCTGTGGGGTAAGGCAGCAATTAATAAGGTAGACATTTATAAAGAATTGCCAGAAGTACAGACCAAACCTGCTACAATATCTTTAGAATATATTAGAAAAGCTTCAAATGAAATATTGCTGCCTGTTTAAAAGTGGAATAATGCACTAGAAAGGTTTGCAAAAGAATAATTTCCAATTTCAGACCCAAGTCCTCTGAAACTGTGCAGAAACAGAATTAAGGTTGATTACTTGAGAAAAATAAATAGACTCCTGATTTTACTTTATTGTTCTTTCATGATGAGAGATTATGGTATATATCAAATGAAAACTTAAATATTTGAACTGAATCTTAACAATATAGCTGGAGGACATGGTTTCAAAATTAAATGTCTGCATGCTAAATCAGAAATGAATTGGAACTTTCACTAACAGGCATTGACATTTGGAAGAAGCTTCCTTTTTAATTCAGGCAGTCTGCAAATAAGTAAGAACTTCTCCACAATCTCCATCAGTACCAGAGTACCACAGGGATGTGTTCTTAGCCCCCTGATCCATTCACTTTACACCTATGACTGTGTAGCACTATACGACAGTAACACAATCTACAAATTTGCCAACGATACCATGGTAGAGGGTTGGATAAAGGAAGGGGATGAGTCAGCGTACAGGATAGAGATTGAAAATTTGACTGAATGGTGCACCAACAACAACCTCGCATTCAATATCCCAAAACTAAGCAACCGATTGTTGACTTCAGGAAAGGAAAACCAGAGGTATACAATCTAGTGATCATTGAGGGATCAGAGTGGAGAGGGGGAGCAAATTTAGATACTTATGAGTCACTATCTCAGAGGATCTTTTCTGGAAGCAAATCACCAACTGTTTTGCTGCTGCCATCAGGAAAGAGGTATAGATACCACAAGATAGGCACCACCAGGTTCAGGAACAGCTGCTACCCCTCCACCATCAGACACCTCAATGATAAACTCAATCAAAGAGTCATGTAAGGACTCTTACTTGTGAACTTTATTGATTTTCTTTTGTTCTCTCTGTATTGCAGTCAGTTTGTTTACATTTGTTATCTGTTTATAGTTCTTGGTTTACATGTTTATGCTGTGTAAAGTTCATTGTTTTTTTGCACTACCAATTAGTGGTAATTCTGCCACACCAGGAGAAAAGGTTGAGAGTGATGTCATGTATGTTCTCTGTTAATAAATCTGAAATCCCATAGCAGGACATTTCTGTTCCTGGAGTATAAATTTTCAACTTAAAACGAGTCATGTTAAAGATTTGTTGAAACATTAAAAATAATAGTGAAACACACAGGTTTATCTGTAACATAAAAGATACTCAAACTAAACCACTGGAAATAGTTGTATCTGAATATCAAAATGATAAAAGAAAGTTATCTTTTCAATTATTAATCAGTTAGCACATTACCATCTTTTACTTTCTTTTTCAATATTTTTACTGAAATTGAAATTCCCCATCAAAAAAAGTTCATAAAAGTCAAAAAATAAGACTGCAGAATATACTACACTCATTTCATCCACAGTACCCCAATTATTAATCAAATTATATTATAGTAATATAACGAACTCCACGACCAAAACTGAAGCTGTTTGACAAAGGAGGAAAAAACATTTCCTGTCACTGTTATAAAATTACCTTATTAGTCAACATCTCTGCATTAACACCAAATCAAAGATTTTGAAAGTAATTCAAAAAGAGTCCCCACAGTGTTTGAAATTTTAAATTCAAATCCATCTTTTAATTTTTTGTTTTATATTTTTTTATTCATTTGTAATTATTTTTTTCTTTTCTATTTACAAAGAAGACCCTGAAGCTTCAATGTATCTTGATTGTCCTCTGCAATGGAGCTGATGTCCTGTTATGGGCCTCAAACCAGAGTGAAACTTAGGTAAATGTCAACCAACTAGCCGGAGTGTTCGCAAATATTTACAACCTCTCCTTGCTGCAGTCAGAAGTTCCCACCTGCTTCAAAAGGGCATTAGTCACCCAAGAAGAGTAGCGTGGGCTGCCTCATCAACTACCACCCGGTAGCACTAACTTCTACTACTTTGAGAGGCTGGTCATGGCCAAAATTAACATTTACCTAAGTAAAGATCTGGACCTGCTGCAATTAGCCTATCGTCACAATTGTTCCACAGCAGATGCAATATCGCTGGCACTTCACTCAGCTCTGGATCACCTTGAAAACAGCAACTCATACATACAGCAGCTTTTCATCAACGACAGCTCGGCCTTCAATACCATTATCAGAATCAAATCTTAGTGTCATGAACAAGTCATGGGAATTTGGTGTTTTTGCAGCAATTGTTCCCTCAGTGCTGGTTAAGAAGCCATTAATTCCAGGTCTCTGCAAATAGATCTTTGACTTTTTCATCGGAAGACCACAGTTAGTATGAATTGGAAACAATGTCTCCTTCTCACTGATTATCAACACAGGCGCACCCCAAGGATTTGTGCTTAGCCCACTGCTCTACTCATTATACACTCATGACTGTGTGGCCAGGCGCAATTCCAATGCCATCTGCAAGTTTGCTGATGACGCCACAGTTGTTGGCAGTATTACAATGGCAATGAAGAAGCATACAGGAGGGAGATAGATCAGCTCGTTAAATAATGTATTGACAACAACCTTGCACTCAGTGTCAGCAAAACCAAGGAGATAATTGTGGACTTCTGAAAGAAGTCGGGAAACATGACCCAGTCCTCATCAAGGGCTCAATAGTGGAGAGGGTCAAGAACTTCAAATTTCTGGGTGTTAACATCTCTGAGGACCTGTCCTGGAGCCTCCATGTTGATGCAACCTCAAAGAAGGCTCACGAATGACTATACTTTGTGAGGTGTTTTAAGAGGTTCGGTATGACAATAAAGACACTCAAAAACTTCTACAGGTGTACCATGGAGAGCATTCTGGCTGGTTATCACCCAGGCCATGCCCTCTTCATTCTACTACCACCAGGAAAAAGGTACAGGAACCTACAGATGAGAACTCAACAGCATAATGACTGCTTTTTCCCTGCTTCCTTCAGATTCCTGAATAATTAATGAACCAAAGACACAGCCTTACTTTTCATGCACTATTATTTTAATTTTTTTAAAGTAATGTTGTAAGATGGTTATAATGTGAACATTGCCCTATGACGTTGCTGTAAAACACCGAATTTCATGACTTATTCATTACAATAAAATTCTGATTCTGAAAAGTTTTTCTTTCTCTCTTTCTCTGTCTCTCTCTCTCTATCCTTCTCTCCCTTTCTCTCTCACCCTCTCATTGGCTCTTTTTTCTTCTCTCCTCCTCCTCACCTCTCTCTCTCATCCCCTCTTCCACTCCCGTCCCTGGATCCCCTCTTCAACGTCTCCCTCTTCTCCCCATTCTCTCCCACCCTCCCATTCTCCCCTCTTCACCACCCCTTCTCCTCTCCTCCACTCCATGCCAGCTTTCCTCCCTTTCCCCTTTGTTATTCTCTCCTGTTTTTCTCTCTTTTCTCTCCTTCTATCTCCTCTTCTTTCCTCCCTCTTCTCCTCCTCTATCCATTTCTCTCCTATCCTCCTCTCTTCATCTCCTCTCTTCTCCTCTCCCTCCATCTCCTCCCCCACCATCTCAGAAGATCAGAATCAGAATTAATTGTCATGAACATGTGTCATAAAATTCCATTTTTTTTGCAGTAGCAACATCACAGGGGTAAATTTGCTATAAATTATATTTGAAAAATAAATAAATTTGTGCAAAAGAAGAGGAAAAGTGAGGCACTGTCCATGGTTTATAATCCATACAGAATTCAGATGGCAGATGGGGGGAAGCAGTTTTTATACCACTGGGTGTTTGTATTCAGGCTCCTGTACTTCCTTCTTGATGGTAGCAGACTGAAAAGGGCATGAACTGGGTGGTGGGGGTCCTCGAATATTGAGGCTGCTTTCTTAAGACGCTGCCTCTTGTGGAGTGAAGGCTACTGCCTATGATGTTGCTGGCCGAGTTCACAACTCTATGTGGCCTCTTCCTGTCCTATGCATCGGCACCTCCAGACCAGATAGTGATGCAACCAGTCAGAATGCTCTCCACAGTACACCTGTAGAAATATACAAGTCATTGGTGCACACCAAATCTCAAAACTCCTCTCCCATCTCCTTTTCTCTTCTCCCTCCCCCACTCCCTTCCTTCTTTTCCTCTCCTCCCCTCCTCCCATCATCCCTTCATTTCCTCTCCTTCCTTCCTCACCCCTCCATCTCCTGTTTCTCTCCTCTTTCTCCTGCTTCTCTCTCATCTGTTTCCCCTCTATCTCCCCTTTCTCTCATTATTTCTCTTACTCTTTTTCTTTGACTTTCTCCTCTCTCCCTTTCTCTATTCTTCTCTCTCTCCCCCCTGTCTGTTCCTCTCATTCTCCTCTCTACTCTCCTCCTTCTCACTTCTCTCTCCTCTCTTTCCTCTCCTTCATTTTCCTCTTTCTCACTCTTTTCTCCATTCCTCTCTTTCTTGCTTGTTTTCTCTCCTTTTTCTCTGCATCCTTCTATTTCACTTCTATTTTTCTCTCTTTGTCCCTCAAAGTGCACATTTCCTGGAATTCTCAATTCCCAGATGAAATATGAGGTGTTATTCTTCCAGTTTGTGTGTGGTCTCAATCTGGCAGTGCACAAGACCATGGACAAATCTTTGTCTGCAAAGGAATGGGGCAAGGAATTAAAATAGCCACAGGGAGATCCATGCTATTATGGCAGACAAAGCTGAGGTACGCGATAAAGAAATCTCCCAGACTGCATCTATTCTCTTTGATTTAGAGTAGACCACAACAGGAGCACTGGATGCATTTGATGATTCCTGCAGATTCACAAGTGAAATTTTTGGATCTCCAAATGGTAGTACAAGTGCAGCCCCTCCTGCGGTCACAATGGGGTGATTGGAAGGAAGGAAGGAGTGGACAAGGAAGTCATGGAGGGAGTGGTATCTGTAGAAGGCTGAGAGGGGAGGAGAAAGGAATATGTGTCTTCTGATGGCATCATGTAGTAGGTGATGAAAATTGCTGAAGATGATATATTGGATGTGGATGCTGGTGGGGTGGCAGGTGAGGACAAGGGAATCCTATCCTTGTTGCACGTGTAGGCGGAGAGGGCCAGGGCAGATGTTTGGGTAATGGAGGATTCGTGTGAGGGCCGAGTTGATGGTAGAGCGAAAGCCACATTTTTTGAAGGAGGACACCTCTGATGATCCTGCATGGAAGATCTACAGGAGGATAACATTTCTTCTAGAATTTTCTGTTGATTTCACCAGAGCTGTATTTTTGGTGCACATGACTGAGTACCTTGAATTCTCTGCAAATAAGATTAATTGTTCCTATTTAAGTAAACATCATTATCATAGATTAAGCTGCTTCGTTTTAATTTGTTTATGAATGTACATCCATCTTCAGGTATTGTTACTTGTACACAGTCTAAATCAGTGGTTTTCAACCTTTTTCTTTCCACTCACATACCACTTTATGTAATCCCTATGTCATAGGAGCTCTGTAATTAGTAACGGATTATTTAAAGTGGTATGTGAGTGGAAAGAAAAATTTGAAAACCACTGGCCTAAATAAAAAAAAATAACATTTTCATACCTACTCTTTGTGATAATGGTGTATATTAATGATTTTATGTGAGCTGTATCTGGTTATTATTCTAATGGAAGTTTTAATTCTTTTAAATTAAATTAATGGGCTTCTTTTAGTGGAGATCTTCTCAAATTTGACATGATTTCTTCTCTAGGGTATCAGTGGCATCTGTGAGCCAGTAAAACAAGATAAATCCTCTTCAACAAATGGGATTAAAGCCTTCTTACTGGGGTGTGCAGAAGAAGAGTAAAATTGAGAAAAAAGTAGGTAAAATTTTGCATAGAAAACAAAAGAGAAATTGGGAAATGCAAATGAGATTGCTGTCCCTAATTTGTCTTCTCTGGACATAATTTAAATTGCTTTTTCTTCAAATCCTCATTGTAGAGGCTGGTTCCATCTGCCATCAAGTCAAGTTGATTGCCATCTGATTGCACAAGTACAACCTGATGAAACTGCATTCTCTGGGCCTCGGTGCAAAACACGCAGACACACATCTAGACATAACAAACTTACAGACAAACAATATAGAACAAGTAATTAACATCTAGACATAACAAACTTACAGACAAACAATATAGAACAAGTATACAAAAATATAAATATTGTTTCATGAATATGAAGAGTTTGAATGGTTAGTGTGAGCAGTTTCTTTGGTCATTCTGTATTCTCTCTGCCAGTGGGAAGAAGCTATTCCTCATCCTGTATCTCTTTCCTGATGGGAGCAGCTGAAAGATATTGTGTGCGGGTTGGAACAGTTCCTCAATGATTTTGTTAATCCCCTTCTGACAACAATCCAGATGGACTCCACTGATCCTCTCTGCCACTCTCATGGTCCTGTGGATTGACCTCCAATCCATTTCTCTGCAGCAACCATACCCCACTGTGCTGCAGCCAGCCAGGATGCTCTCAATAGAGATCCTGTAGAAGGGTGCCATAATGCTGGCTGATCCCTTTGCCCGCTTCAGTCTTCTCAGAGAGTACAGTCACTGTTGAGCTTTTCTGACAAGTGAGGAGATGTTATGTGTCCACATTAGGTCACTAGTTAAGTGAACTCCAAGGAATTTGGAGAATGTTTGGGTATGGAATCAAGATTTAGTTGTCAGCTGAATAAAATAAGTGGGAAACTATTTCAGACTGAAAAGAGGGCATAGTTTTTTCATTCCAAAGATAGTGAACTTTTGGAATTTTCCATTCCAGAAGATGATGAAGGCATAGTCTCTGTTCACATTTAACACTGAAATGAATAGTTTCCTGGATATTTAAGGAATGATAATATGTATTCACAGATATTTTCAATATCTCACTCTGTCAGTGCATGGTACTCAATTGTTTCAAACAAGCCACAATCGTACGGGTACCCAAAAAGAGCGTGGTAACCTGCCTAAATGACTATCTGCCAGTGGAACTCGCATCAGCAGGTATGAACTGTTTTGAAAGGCTGATGTTAAAGCAAATCAGCTCCTATCTGAGCAGCCACATTGATCCATTCCAATTTGCCTAATGTAGCAACAGGTCATCACCATCTCAGAGGGTCTACACAAAGCTTGGAACACCTGGACATAAAAGATACATTCATCAGGATGCTCTTTATCAGAGTCAGTGCCAAGGGGAGGGCATTCATAAATGCACATGCCTGTCACCCACAATGCATCATGGCAAGGTTGACGATACAAAGCTGGAAAAATCCCTGGGGGCCATGGGTGAGGAGCACAGGGCGGGAAGGGTCCGTGCAGCAGCCTGCGGCATAGCAACCACCCTGTGGTGCCAAGGCCCTGTCAAAACGGCCTTGGTCTCTGCACTGATGGAAGCTGTTCCCCTGTGCTGATTTCCTATCTGCTGCTTTTCAAGGAGGCACACGGAGGAGGTTAGTGGTAGGCAGCGGTTAGCTCTGTTATTTTATTTTATATACTTTTTGTATATACGTGATTATTGCATGCTCTGTGCATGTGGTCTGGAGAAATGATGCTTTGCCTGGTTGTATATGTACAGACAGATGATGATGAAGCGAACTTGAATTGCAGTATAGAGAAAGAAGAAAGTCTTGCCTCTGGGACTGTTTATTGCAGTCTACCACACACTTAAGGGGGTTATAGAAACCCTCAGACATGCTCCATGTAGCATACACCTCAGACAGCACTGAGACCCAGCGGATGCCCAAGAACTCCTGAAGGATGCCATGGAGCATGCTCCAAGACCAGATGTTGATATTAGAAGGGAGCTCAGGCATGCACAGGGTATCACTGCTACCACCATCCTCTTCAACTGTGCAAGTTTTCAGATTGTGCCCCCTGCGATACCCTAATGCCCCCTCCCAACAAAGACTTTTTCTGGTGCGACCCTGCTCTTTATCGACTATAGTTCAGCATTTAACACCATCTTCCCCTCAAAATTAATAATCAAACTCTAAAATTTGGGACTCAACACCCTACTGTGTAATTAGATCCTTGATTGCCTTACCTCAAATGACAATCAGTGAGGATTGATAAGAACATCTCCTCCACAATTAGTATCGGGCTGAGTTCTTACCCCCTGCTTTACTTGCTCTATACCCATGAGTGCATGGCTTGGATTGACAACAACGGCATCCGCAAATTCATGGTAATGGGTTGCGTAAAAAGGGGCAATGAGTCAGCATACAGGAGGGAGATTGAAAACTAAATGGTGGACCAACAACAACCTCGCACTCAACCAACGATCTGATTGTTGAATTCAGGAAGAGAAAATCAGAGGTTTGCAATCTAGTGATCATTGGGGGCTTAGAGATGAAGAGGATAAGCAAATTTTAGTTCTTGGGAGTCACCTTCTCAGAGGAATTTTCCTGGACCCAACACACTAATGGCATTGAGAAGAAAACACGTCAGCACCGCTACTTCCTCAGGAGTTTGTGGAGGTTTGGTATGACACCATAAACCCTAGGAAATGTCTACAGGTGCGTGGTGGAAAGTGTGCTGACTGGCTGCATCATGGTCTAGAATGGGGACACTAATACCCCAAAGCATAAAGCCCTGCAAAAGATAATGGACACAGCCCAGGACATCACAGGAAAAATCCTCCCGACCCTTGATAAAATCTACATAGAGCTTTGCCGTCAGAGAGCATCAGCAATTATTTAGGATCCACACCTCCAAGAACATTCTCTGTTCTCGCTGCTACCATCGTGAAGGAGGTATAGGTGTCACAAGACTTGCACACTAGGTTCAGGAATAGTTGTTACCCCTCCAGACTTCTCACAGCAGACACAATCAGAGACTCAATTAAGGACTCTTACTTTGCAAGTTATTTATTACTAATTTTTTTTTTCTTTTGTACGTATTTATTTTGTATACATTTCTATCTTTTGTATACATTAATTTTTTTTTACAGTAACCAATAAGTTGAAATTCTGCCTGGCTTGCAGGTAAAAAGAATCTCAGGTTTGTATGTAATATATTGTATCCATTCTGACAACAACTTTAAACTTTGTTGGGAAAGTGTTGGGAAATTGTACTTGAGGTGGAGGACAAATTATAATCTTGCTGAATGGTAAAATGAGCTTTAGAGATCTGTAGGGCCTATCCTCCTCTTATTTCTCTTCTTCTTTTACATGGCCTATTATAATTGTTGACCTGCTCAATTTCTAGCCTGAGTAAGGTTAAATTTACTGTTCTGTACTCAAGAAGTGTATGCCTAGAAATTCTGATGTGCCCATTGAGTGCAATAGAATGCCACCATAGTTGGGTGCCAAAGATCCTGTGCTGGTCAATCAAATTTCCAAGCAGATTATTGGGAAGTTTCCATTTGTGAAAGGAAGATCATTGGTAAGATTAGAGAACAACAATTGACAACAAAAGCCAAGGAAAAGAGGGAAAGATTCAATTGCAATTTCATCTGCAGCATATTTTATAATTTTGCAATTAAAATTAAGAATAATATTAGAATGACTGGAACAGTAGAAAGAACAGTGAACTCAAATGCTTCATTAAAATGTAAAAATATTAAAAGTTTGAATCAAAGACACAATGGGAAAACAGAAACATGTTAAATAATAATAAATTAATGCTTGTTAAGTCCACAGAATACTAACGTTTGCTGTCCATACTCTGATATAAAATAATATAGCCAATCAAATTTAAAAGACAGTTTTTCACCAAATCAAACTCTCCAAATAAATAGCTCACAATGAATGGAAGGTCCAGTGTAGATAGCTTAAGATGAAACTGTTTATTATGCTTGCACTGAAGTGATATGATGGATCCAAGGGAGATGTAAAATGAATTAAACCCTAAAGAGCTTGAAGTTAAAAAGGCAATGATTTACAGAGTCATTAATGTACAAATTCACAGCAGGAAATCCATTACTTTGTGAAATGTAATACTGAGATTGGTCTTCCTTTACATCCTTTCAACAATGAAACATCCAGCCCTGATTACAACTTCAGAAACAATATCAATATCAATTTGTGAATCCATGCACACCTGCCAAGTAATGTGTGCATTTACAAGACTTTTGGCTTACAAGTTACATGAATGTCAAATCTCTTGTATCACATTATACTTAAAATAAAGATTCCTCAGGTCCCAATCCTGACAATCTCTAGGTCAGGCCTGATTGAAACTAAGTTTGAACGTTGTACGGGACACAATGAATAATAAGCTGCTTACGCAGATGTAAGTAAATCATCAATCAAGAAAGCTGGGTACCATGTTAAGGATTGAACAGCACAAGTTTCTCTTAGCAAGTTTTTTATTAGCATGATAGATTACATCAGTATTTATAAAAGAGGTCAGTATGAAACCAACAGCATTGCTCTGAGATGCAAAAAAAAACAGATTAGAAAATGAGGGAATAAACAAACTCGAGATAATGCATTAACTACAATGTAAAGAAAGAAATTGATCTCTGAAAGTCAAGTCAAGTTTACTGTCATGTAATTGTACAAGTACAAGTTTCTTGGCTTGGCTTCGCGGACGAAGATTTATGGAGGGGTAATGTCCACATCAGCTGCAGGCTTATTTGTTGTGGACAAGTCCGATGCGGGACAGGCAGACACGGTTGCAGCGGTTGCAAGGGAAAATTGGTTGGTTGGGGTTGGGTGTTGGGTTTTTCCTCCTTTGTCTTTTGTCAGTGAGGTGGGCTCTGTGGTCTTCTTCAAAGGAGGTTGCTGCCCGCCGAACTGTGAGGCGCCAAGATGCACAGTTTGAGGCGATATCAGCCCACTGGCGGAGGTCAATGTAGCAGGCACCAAGAGATTTCTTTAGGCAGTCCTTGTACCTCTTCTTTGGTGCACCTCTGTCTCAGTGGCCAGTGGAGAGCTCGCCATACAACATGATCTTGGGAAGGCAATGGTCCTCCATTCTGGAGACGTGACCTACCCAGCGCAGTTTGATCTTCAGCAGCGTGGATTCTATGCTGTCGGCCTCTGCCATCTCGAGTACTTCGATGTTGGAGATGAAGTCGCTCCAATGAATGTTGAGGAAGGAGCAGAGACAACGCTGGTGGAAGCGTTCTAGGAGCCGTAGGTGATGCCATTAGATGACCCATGATTTGGAGCCGAACAGGAGTGTGGGTATGACAACGGCTCTGTATACGCTAATCTTTGTGAGGTTTTTCAGTTGGTTGTTTTTCCAGCCTCTTTTGTGTAGTCTTCCAAAGGCGCTATTTGCCTTGGCGAGTCTGTTGTCTATCTCGTTGTCGATCCTTGCATCCGATGAAATGGTGCAGCCGAGATAGGTGAACTGGTTGACTGTTTTGAGTTTTGTGTGCCCGATGGAGATGTGGGAGGGCTGGTAGTCATGGTGGGGAGCTGGCTGATGGAGGAACTCAGTTTTCTTCAGGCTGACTTCCAGGCCAAACATTTTGGCAGTTTCTGCAAAACTGGACATCAAGCGCTGAAGAGCTGGCTCTGAATGGGCACCTAAAGCAGCATTGTCTGCAAAGAATAGTTCACGGACAAGTTGCTCTTGTGTCTTGGTGTGAGCTTGCAGGCACCTCAGATTGAAGAGACTGCCATCTGTGCGGTACCGGATGTAAACACAACGTCTTCATTGTTGAGGTCTTTCATGGCTTGTTTCAGCATCATGCTGAAGAAGATTGAAAAGAGGATTGGTGCGAGAACGCAGCCTTGCTTTACGCCATTATTAATGGAGAAGGATTCAGAGAGCTCATTGCTTGTTGGTTTTCATGCAGTTGGATAACCATGTTGAGGAACTATGGGGGGCATCCGAGGCGCTCTAGTATTTGCCAAAGCCCTTTCCTGCTCACGGTGTCGAAGGCTTTGGTGAGGTCAGCAAAGGTGATGTAGAGTCCTTTGTTTTGTTCTCTGCACTTTTCTTGGAGCTGTCTGAGGGCTAAGACCATGTCAGTAGTTCCTCTGTTTGCGCGAAAGCCGCACTGTGATTCTGGGAGAACATTTTCGGCGAGTCTAGGTATTATTCTATTTAGGAGGATCCTAGCGAAGATTTTGCTTGCAATGGAGAGCAACGTGATTCCTCTGTAGTTTGAGCAGTCTGATTTCTCGCCTTTGTTTTTGTACAGGGTGATGATGATGGCATCACGAAGGTCCTGAGGCCGCTTTCCTTGGTCTCAGCAGAGCTTGAAAAACTCATGCAGTTTGGCATGCAGAGTTTTGCCGCCAGCCTTCCAGACCTCTGGGGGGATTCCATCCATACCTGCTGCTTTGCCACATTTCAGTTGTTCAATTGCCTTATATGTCTCTTCCTGGGTGAGGACAAGTACAAGTACAATCTGATGAAACAACATTCTCTGGTCCTCGGAGCAAAAACATGCAGAGACACAGCCAGACATAACTCAAGTACAGACAAATAATACATATGCAGGACAAGCATTATATCTATATAAATAAAGAAATATTGTTTTGTGCATGAGGGTCTCGGATGGTTAGTGTGAGCAGTTCCTTTGATCGTTCAGCAGTCTCACTGCCCGTGGGAAGAAGCTATTCCCCAGCCTGGTGGTGCTGGCTCTGATCATCCTGTATCTCTTCCCCGATGGGAGTAGCTGAAAGATGCTGTGTGCAGGAGGGAAGGGATTCTCAATGATTTTGCATGCCCTCTTCAGTCAACAATCCTGGTAGACCATGTCGATGGGGAGTGAAGGGAGATTCCAGTGATTCTCTCTGCCTCTTTTATGGTGAAGTGGTGAAATTACATCAGCTGAAAATGTAGAATACCTCCAACCAGCTGCTCTGCAATAATTCCTCTTAATTCTTCGTGTGTTTTTTTCAAAATGTTCAAATACTGTGGTCAGGTTCAAGAAGGGTTGTCATTAAACTAGGCCATTTTGTTTAGTTTTGTCTCAACAATGGGAATGGATAATTATCCCTCATTAATTTGGGCATCTCCATGTTTTGAGTAGTTTTTTTCCCTTAAGTAAATCATGGGTAAACTTTCATTTGAAAGAATGCAACTTAAAAGCACAGTCCTGATCCAAAACAATATTTAGAGCATTATTAATGTCCAGAGAGAAATAAAAAGTATCGACCGGTTGAGCAGCATCTGTGGGAGAAAAAGAATGGCTAATGCTTAGGGCTGGAACCCTTCATCAAGACTCATCTTGAAGAGTTCATAGCCTTCCTGAAAGAGACAAATGGGGTGATTTAAAAAAAAATGCTTGCCTTCTTCAGCTGAGGTATGGATTATAAAACTTTGGTTAGGCCATTTGTTGTATTTTTACTAGGATATTGCCTGGAATATCCAGGAGAGGTTGGACAAACTTTGAATGTTTTTTTTTTCTGGAGTGTCAAATACTCTAAGAACACCCGACTAGAAGTTAATAAAATTATGAGAGTCATAGATGGTGTAGATACTCAAAGTATTTTCCCCAGAGTGGAAAGGTTAAATACTGAAGGGCATAGGTTTAAGGTGAGAGGGGGAAGTTTTATTTACACAGTGTTGCCAGCCTGGAATGCTCTGCCAGGAGGGGTGATAGAAGCAGGAATCAATGCAAGTAATGCTTAAGACAGATGTGTGAACGGGCAGGAATTGTGAATTATGTTCATGCAAATGGGATTAGTTAGATTAGTAATGTGAAGTCTATTTGTCACAAAGTACCCAGTACAGTGAGAAAGCTTCTTCTACAAATGGACCGACAGGATTTTTCTGGCATTTCATACTGCTCTGCAGAGAGCACATTTACTGAGAATAGGACTACATTGAAAAGGAAGATCAATTCGCACCAAACAAGGGCAGCATGTTGTGGGGTCTATTCAGGAGCCTAATGGCTATGGGGATGAAGCTGTCTTTCAACGTGTTGATGCATACTTTGATGTTCTTACGACTTCTCCCTGATGGGGGGAAGGAGGTGTCTGGGCTGTGATGGATCTTACAGCACATTTGCTGTCTTTCCTCGACAAATGTCGATGGGACCCATGAAATGGAGGGGAGTTTTCATTTGTTCTGAGCTGCATTCACTACCTTCTGCCATTTTTTCTGATCGTGAGCAGAGCAGCTCCAAATCAATAAATATGCTGTTTATGGTTCACCTGTAGGAGTTGTTGAGGTGCAGGGGAACATGCCAAACTTCCTCAGTCTACCATGAAAGTAGTGACATTGGTGTGCTTTCTTGACTGTCATGTTGATGTGGTTGACCCAGGTCAGGTCATTGGATATAATTTATTCTGAAGAACTTGAAGCTAACTATTCTGTCGACTTCAGCACAGGATTGTGGACTCCGCCCCATCTCCTGAAGGCAATGATCAACACCTTCATCTTATTGACATTGCGAGAATGATTGTTACTTTGGCACCAGGCCTCCAGAAGTTGATTCTCTTCCCTGTATTCCGACATTGTTATTTGATACCTGACCCACTACTGTGGTGCTGTCCGCCATTTGAAGATAAAGTTGGAATGGTATTTAGCTACATAGTCATGGGTGTAGAAGGAGTGTCGTAGGAGATTGATGACACATTCTTGAGGAGAGCCAATGTTGAGTGTGATCATGGAAGAAATGTTACTCATCTTCACAAGCATCAATGCAAACATTGTGGTTGAAGGACATGCTATTGCCTGGGCTGTTCTAGGTCCTTTTGGTGATCAGCAGAATGATTTCTACTGCCATGTGAGTAATATTGAATTATTTTGGAGCAACATCATGCTTGTTATTTGGCATTCCATTATAACATACAATAATATTGAGGAGAAAAGTGTTGCCAACCGTTGATAACACTGATGAACGATATTATTCTGAATGTGCGTTTCAGTAGTTTTCACCAGAAATACCTTGTGCATTCATTCATTGTAGCTTGCCCTTGGGTGCTCAGAGTTTTTAAGTCAACTTTTGATTCTCCTTCTTGTCCAGCTCATTTAGATTATTGACACCAAAGCATGCTTGCTATAAAAGCCAGATTTACTTATGTGACCAGAAGGAGAAGACTTGGGTGGTGCATGGATTTGGAAGCTGTTCAAATGAATTAACCTTGAGAGCTAAGCTAACTGGAAAAGAGAACTCATCCTGGGGACAAGAAAATGTCATCAAATCTAATAACGGAGTATTAAAATTCAGTGATCCTGAAGTCTTGTCAGTCAGAAACTTTCTTATTGCTTTGAACTGATCAGAATAAATGACCATCAGAGGGTGGTGTGGTACCAGACTCATGTTGATTCTTTTCACCTAATGTGGAACAATTTATTAAGTTCTGATCACAGTCTAAGACATAAACTGTCCTGATGTTATGCTTTCAGTGTTCTCCAGTGCTGGATATTTTTCCTGTCACAATAGCTACCGCAACAAATTCTACCTCCTGCGAAAGTTAAATTATTTAAACCATCCATGATACTCATGGTTAAAATATATAAATTAAATTATTAAATTCCTCTGGTTCCCCATCCTCCTCTAATAATGTTATATCCTTGTGAGTTTTAATTCCATCAGTCTTTCTGTATGAAATTGAGCAACGAATCGGTAAACAATTAAATTGTGACCCTGCCAACTTGGTATCAATTAATATTAAATAATGGTCAGGTCCATGCTGCAGGTTGTCTCTAGCAGGAATTAATCCAGGAAGTATAGAGAATGCAATAATTCAGGTTCTATCTTCTCTATACCCACACTCTGAAGTCCCAGGGGTATGGTTATATCTACACTCTGAGTTCCAGGGATTGTGATGATGCCATCATAAATTATATTTCCAGTCAGGTGCATAGTACAGTAAAACCCCTGGTAACTGGAATTCAAGCAACTGGCAGCCTCAAGCAACCAGCAAAAAAAAATCAAGGAAGATAATTTTTTTAAATTAAAATGAATATGAATAAAACAATAGTTAAAATACATAAGTTTAAAATTATAAATGTAAATATTATCTGAAGTAACTCATTAACTTTTGGTGAAGGTGGCAGAAAATTTACAGCCAGTGGAGTGCCTTGGTCATGCTTTTCTCATAGCAGCTGTTTGAATGAAGTTGTGTGAAACAGCAACGGCGTCGTCCAGAATGAAGCCCGGTTGATGCCGCTCGCAGATGGGTGACTCTCTTAAAGGGTCTCCTTATCCTTGCTTAGTAAGAGTCAGATGGATAACCACGTTGAGGAACTTGGGGGGGGGGGGGGGCATCCGAGGCACTCTAGTATTTGCCAAAGCCCTTTCCTGCTCACGGTGTCGAAGGCTTTGGTGAGGTCAACAAAGGTGATGTAGAGTCCTTTGTTTTGTTCTCTGCACTTTTCTTGGAGCTGTCTGAGGGCAAAGACCATGTCAGTAGTTCCTCTGTTTGCGCGAAAGCCGCACTGTGATTCTGGGAGGACATTTTCAGCGACACTAGGTATTAGTCTATTAAGGAGAATCCTAGCGAAGATTTTGCCTGCAAAGGAGGGCGTGAAGCAAGGCTGCGTTCTCGCACCAACCCTCTTTACTATCTTCTTCAGCATGATGCTGAATCAAGCCAATAAAGACCTCAACAATGAAAACGGTGTTTACATCCGGTACCGCACGGATGGCAGTCTCTTCAATCTGAGGCGCCTGCAAGCTCACACTAAGACACAAGAGAAACTTGTCCGTGAACTACTCTTTGCAGGCGATGCCGCTTTAGTTGCCCATTCAGAGCCAGCTCTCCAGCGCATGACGTCCTGTTTTGCAGAAACTGCCAAAATATTTGGCCTGGAAGTCAGCCTGAAGAAAACTGAGGTCCTCCATCAGCCAGCTCCCCACCATGACCACCAGCCACCCCTCATCTCCATCGGGCACACAGAACTCAAAACAGTCAACCAGTTTACCTACCTCGCCTGCACCATTTCATCTGATGCAAGGATCGACAAAGAGATAGACAACAGACTCGCCAAGGCAAATAGCGCCTTTGGAAGACTACACAAAAGAGTCTGGAAAAACAATCACCTGAAGAAACACACAAAGATCAGCATGTACAGAGCCGTTGTCATACCCACGCTCCTGTTCGGCTCTGAATCATGGGTCCTCTACCGGCATCACCTACGGCTCCTAGAACGCTTCCATCAGCACTGTCTCCGCTCCATCCTCAACATTCATTGGAATGACTTCATCACCTACATCAAAGTACTCGAGCTGGCAGAATCCGCAAGCATCGAATCCATGCTGCTGAAGACCCAACTGCGCTGGGTGGGTCACGTCTCCAGAATGGAGGACCATCGCCTTCCCAAGATCGTGTTATATGGCGAGCTCTCCACTGGCCACCGAGACAGAGGTGCACCAAAGAAGAGGTACAAGGACTGCTTAAAGAAATCTCTTGGTGCCTGCCACATTGACCACCACCAGTGGGCTGATATCATCTCCAACCATGCATCTTGGCGCCTCACAGTTCGGCGGGCAGCAACCTCCTTTGAAGAAGACCGCAGAGCCCACCTCACTGACAAAAGACAAAGGAGGGAAAACCCAACCCCAACCAACCAATTTTCCCTTGCAACCGCTGCAACCGTGCCTGCCTGTCCCGCATTGGACTTGTCGATCACCAACGAGCCTGCAGCAGACGTGGACATACCCCTCCATAAATCTTCGTCCGCGAAGCCAAGCCAGAGAAGAAAGAAGAGTCAGATGCTTTATCTGTAAACTTGGGGGAGGGGGTGTTAATTATCTATAATGTTATTGCCTGTTTTTTAGGCGGCTCTGTGGAAGCGTAGGAACCTGCAGATGCAGTGGCCGTTAAAAGTTTTAAAAGAATATGATAGAAAGTAAAATGCTTTAAGGTTTATGTATTCATGGAAGTGAAGTTTGTTCAGTACAGTACAATATTTTTGTCTTTTAAACTATGCATTTTTAATGCAGATGAATTAGTTAGGCTTTGTAAGACTAAGTCTTAAGCAACTGGAAAATACACTTATCCGGCATCTACCAATCCCCATAGGTGCCAGATATCAGGTGTTTTACTGTAATTTATAACAGGATGAGATGAGTCCAGTTGTCTTGGTTCATGCTGGAAGAAAATCCAGCACAATCCAGCCCAATATCATGAGAAAAGTTAGGGACACTGGAAGAGGAGTTGTCCTATTGATTAAATGTTGCGCTGGATGGTTCACGTCTCCAGAATGGAGGACCATCGCCTTCCCAAGATCGTGTTATATGGCGAGCTCTCCACTGGCCACCGTGACAGAGGTGCACCAAAGAAAAGGTACAAGGACTGCCTAAAGAAATCTCTTGGTGCCTGCCACATTGACCACCGCCAGTGGGCTGATATCGCCTCAAACCGTGCATCTTGGCGCCTCACAGTTTGGCGGGCAGCAACCTCCTTTGAAGAAGACCGCAGAGCCCACCTCACTGACAAAAGGCAAAGGAGGAAAAACCCAACACCCAACCCCAACCCACCAATTTTCCCCTGCAGCCGCTGCAACCGTGTCTGCCTGTCCCGCATCGGACTTGTCAGCCACAAACGAGCCTGCAGCTGACGTGGACTTTTACCCCCTCCATAAATCTTCGTCCGCGAAGCCAAGCCAAAGAAAGAATACATTGAAGAAGTCGTCAGCTGAAATATTATAGCTAGAACTGAAGAATAAGAATCCACACTAAGCCACAGTGGAAGTTGACAAAAGCTTCCTAAAATATGAATTCCGAATCTAGGGAGACTTGGAATAAAAGCAGTTGTTTCAATAAGAGAGCAGATCACCTCAGAGATAGCAAACAACTTCAGTGCATTCTGTATAGTTTTCTTTAATAATATATTCTATGATGAACAAGAGATCAGGGCATACTAGATTTAGTAATGAATAATGAATCAAATGAAGTTAGTCTGTGAACAGTAAGAGAACATTTACCTAAAAGGTGATCATAAAATGATGGAATTCAACAGTTCAAAAGAAGAAACTTAGCATAATTCATAGGATTCGGGAGTTTTTGAGACCAAGTTTAGTTTAGACCCAATTGTTTGTGAAAACTCCAATCAAAATGTGCAAAGTTTTCTAAAAATAAAAGCAGTTTAGTACAGGGCATGGATTAGTGAATAAAAAGAGTCGAGAGGTGAAAGGACAGCGCAGAGATAAGATGCGGGGAAAGAGAAACATTTTCTCAGATTGTAGTAAGAGCATTTGCCATTCACCTTTCATCTAAAGGGGTTGTCAGCCAAGATTTCACCACAACAGCATCTGCTTGAAATTGAAGATCAGTGGATATCTGTTATCAGGGAGTCAAGAGTACAGCAAATCAGTTCAATCAATCACTTTGATAAATCCTTACAGGTGATGAGAAGGCAGTGAAAAATCCAAATAAAGATTACACTTGATCGTCAAGAAAACTAATTATAGATTGAACAATACGTATGAGATTAAGGGAAAGGCACACAAGTTCAAAGCATAAAATATACTTCAAAAATAAAATGTTATTTATAGTAAACTGAAACACTCATTTTATTTCCAGAAATTGATAGTGTATTCTGGTTTAAGTCCTCCCCATGAAAAACATGTCTGATTTATGACACCTGATTCAAATGAATTAGTGTTTGGGAGACGATTGGGAAGGATTTGCTGGCTGCAGGCCTCTATTGCAAAGTGGTAATCAGACATTTCCTCCTGCTTTCTCTCCCAATCTTTCCTTCGGCACTCCACAGCACACCACCCACTCCCGCCCCAAATGAGCCACAACAATTGTGGCTGGGTCAAGGTGAGCAAATCTGAGAACACTGAGTGGACTCGCTCACTCACTGAGTCGATGAGGCCAGCTAGCAGATGCTCTTCCTACACCGGCTCCCTCTCTTAGCACAGCTAATTCTGTGATCCATGCAAATTTTGTTCATCACTTACTTAAGACCATAAGATGAAGGAACTGAAATAGACTATTCAGCTCATCAAGTCTTCCCCGTCATTTAATCTTGAGTTGATCTATTTCCCCACTCAGCACCACTGCCCAGCCTTCTCCCCATTACTTGGCTAATCAAATAGCTATCAATCTCTGCTTTAAATATGCTTAATGACCTGGGCTCCACAACTGCTGTGACAACAAATTCCACTGATTTACCATCCTTTGGCTGAAGAAATTCCTATGCATCTCTCTTCTAAGAGGACAACCTTTAATCCTGAAGTGGTGCCCGCTTGTCCAAACTCTCCCGCCATGGGAAATGACCTTTCAACATCTACTCTGTCCACACCTTTCAAAATATTTCAGTTCATTCCCCCATCATTCTCCTAAATTCCACTGAATACAGACCAAGGGCTCTCAAAAGATAACCCTTTCATTCCCAGAATCATTCTGGTGAACTTCCTTTGAACCCTCTCCATTTTCTTAAATAAAGAGATGATTACTGCTCTCAGTACTCCAAGTGACTTATGAATAGTTTGGTTTAAGGATGATTCTCAGGAACAGAACCCTGTTGTTACCTAGGGACTTCCTGTACAAGTTAAATTTTCAGAGAAATTGGGATTAGAGAGTTAATTATGATGTATCCCAGTTAATCCTGAATGAACATGGTTTATATTATTTATACATTTTTCTTAAAGTGAATAGAGTCAGTTATTAATGCAACTTTCACTGTAACAGAGAGATCAATATTGATTGCATCTACAAAGACTGTAGTGACATTACCTGTGGAGTAGTCATATATCACAGAAAACAACCGTGGGACTTTTTTTTAATCCAATTTCACATAGGTGGAATTAGAAGTTCTCTTTGTTTATTCAAAACAAGGAACATTTGTTAGTTTGGCAAAATCTAAGCAAGAAGGACGGTTTATGGTAAGAGCCACAAAAAAAAGAGTGGAAAATGAAACAATTCAGATTAGCACAGGGAGGATATTAGCAGCCTTCCTCACTGATCCACCTGCACTGAGAGATGAGGGAGATTTTGATTCATTCATCAAAATGCTTTTCTACCACTATTCTCTATGATGTGGAGCTCAATCATCTTCTTTCATTGGTCCTAGTGAGTGTTCCAACTCCTCTACCCCTTCCTTCTGGGATCCAAGCCGTTCCTTCTGACAGTTATCTCACTGAGGAGATTTTCCAGGTAATTTTCATTAAATTTAAGGACATTTTTCATTCTTGTTACATCCACTTTCTCCCCAACTATTGTGTGAGTGTGTGTGGTTGCTTTTCAGGGGACATGGCTTTGAGCCATTGGTGCACAGCCAGGTGGTTTGACAACTACATTAAAGTGGGCAAAGTTCTACTGGGTACAATATCGTCCTGTTTCTTCATGTTTCCAAGTATAAAACTCTCTGACGCTATTTTAAATAGGATTGTATTTCATGGAGACAGGACTTCTGACTTGTTAACTGTGGGCCAACAATCAAGCACCCATTGATACTAATCCCATTGTATCTCTACTCATTCCCATCAGTTTCCCCAAACTGTATTGGTCACCAGCACATACTGGGGAACCTACAAAGTCCCATTAGCCAATTAAATTGCATGTCTTTGGGGTCTGAATGGCATCTGGGAAGGGGACTGTGCGAACTCCACCCAGACAGCACCAGAGACAGGATCGCTCTCAATCTTGATGATGCTGCTGAATCTGCTGAGGTCCTCCAGCAGAGAGGTGTTGTTTTATTTATGCTCCTGATCCCAGCACCTGTTCTCTCCTGTCTCCAAGAAACTAATAGCTTCACCTCATACTCTCCTATGGTAGCCAAGATAAATGTTGCTCTTTAACTGTGCCAAATTTGTCCTCAATGCTCAAGCTAAAACCTGTTTCATCATGAAACGAGAGACCTGGTGGCCACTGTTACGAGCCCATAGGACCAAAAAACCCAGCAACAACATAAATTCACCAAGGCAAATGGTTACTTAAACAAAAGTTGCTTTTAGTTATCTTTAAACATGAAAATCAGATAAAACTTTATCTTATTACTATTAACTTACTTAACCAGCTTAATCCCCTTCTAATTCTAAGCACACGTGTATGTAGTGTGTGTGTAACTTTAGAAAAGCTCTTTGATTCACAGTCCAATTTCACTTCAAGTTCACTGGTTGCAGGCAATTCTTATACTGTGCAGAGAATTGAACATTTATGAATTTCACCAGGCTTTGGTGCTTGAAAGGTAAATGTTTGTCGGTTTTCAGAGAGATTTGTTGTTCGCTGTTCACAAACTGATTCCTTTTAATCAGCCACATCAGTGCCTTGCTGAAGAAATTTGCCCCATCAGGGTTTTACAAATGATAACCTCTTTCTTTCAGGTAACTACAGAATTCCTTTTTGTTTCTCTTATTTCAAGTGAAATATTAGGCAGCTAGTTCTCTCCTCTTGCATGGACCACAAGGGCTTTGACCAGGCTGAACTAAAAACTCACAACCCATCTTCAAAAGGGGTTTTCCACAAGCTTTCCAGCTTGTCCTGTTCCAGTCCCAGCAGCTGGTGCTGACTTTAGCACTGTAGAACTGAATCCTCCCTCCCTCTCTCTCTCTCTCTCTCTCTCTCTCTCTCTCTCTCTCTCTCTCTCTCTCCCCCCACCCCAGAGAAACAGTTCTGGTTGACTCTCTGCTTGCAAAACCACATGACCGTCTAAGAACAGCAACCTGTATTCAGACAGCCTACAGCTCCGGACCTAATCGTCCAATCTCTTTCATCTGTTGCTTTTCAAAAAAGTTAGTGAAGTCCCTTGGGCACTCTTCAAAGTTTTTACAAAGGCACTTGGAGCCAGGCCTGTCTGGTTTGGGCAGAGCTCCAGTATTTTAAATGAGATCTGTTTTGAAGTGTTTGTACACTAAAAACCTGCCCCAATTTATCTCCTTTAAAACATATCTAAATACAATATAAATTACAACATAATCTGTCACACCACCCATTTCAATTTCCCAACCCATTCCCTTGCTGACAAGTCTGTCTATGGTCTCATTCACTGCCAGATGGAGACCACCCACAAACTGGAGGAACAACATCTCATCTTCCGTCTGGGGCACCCTCCACCCTTCGAAGAGACAAAAATCAATTCTCACTTATCACATCCAATTAAACCCTTTTGTTCATCTGACTCCTCCCCCATCCAGCATTGTTTCTATTCTGAGATTTCTTGTTTTTTTTTATATAATTCTTTGCCTTTTCCTTAAAGAAGGACTCAGACCTGTAAGGTCGGCAAAATATAATTATCTCCTATGGACGCTGCAAAACAACTGAGTTCCTCCAGTGATGTACCATCAATAATCACAAAAAGGCTGAAGCTGTCGGCTTTTAGTAATTAATGACTGGAACAACCATCAACCTCATCAAAGCAAAAAGAAGGGAGAGCATGCAAGGGGCTATGTGTAGGATCAATCTCAGGAGGTGTGTCCAGCTGGCAGCAGCTAATCATAGCACAACAGTATTTACCTCATTCACCCCTCCTTTTTAAGAAGAGTCCTGTGGGGTGAGGAAAAAAAAGTGGAAGAACCATACATATATACATTTTACTGGTCTCTGCCGCAGCGAACAATGTGGCAATGGTTGGGGCATTGCCATAATGTCCTGAGCAGCTTGTAAGTTTGGCCTGTTAACAGTTTGTTAAGGGGTGGGGGAGTCTGGAGCTGGTCTATAGGAGGTGGTCAGCTGCAGATTCCAGGACCTCTAAAGTTGAAATGGAAGGGGGTGTCTGATGAAAGTCAGTACTGGTCAGGGAGGCCCCTGATGGATCAAGATCCCGGATTGAGACTGTGTTCGCGCCCACCAGGGAAGGCAATGTAAGCATACTGGGGGTTCATGTGGAGAAGGCAGACCATCTTGACCAGTGGGTCAGGCTTAGATTGCCTGACGTGCTTCTGGAGCAGAACTGGTCCTGGGGAGGTAAGCCAGGATGGCAGCATAATCCCTGACACAGACTTCCTAGGGAAAGCAAATATCTGTTCATGAGGTCATACATAAAAATGACCAGATGGAGTCGAGTGTGTCTGGGAGGACTTCTTGCCATTGGGACACGGAGACCCCATGACCTCACTGCCAGGAGGATGTTCTTCCATATTGTGCCATTTTCCCTTTTCACTTACCTGTTAACCTTAGAATTGTAGCTGGTGGTCCTGCTCATGGTGAAGCCCCTGGCCAGCAGGTATTGCCGCAGCTCATCACTCATGAAGGATGTCCCTCGGTCATTGTGGATGAAGCCAGGGTACCCAAACAGTGTGAAGATATTACAGAGGGCCTTGATAACTGAGGCTGTGATCTGGAAGTGGTCCTCCAAGCATCGAGGTTTGGCTGTCCCCGAGTTCAAACAATCACAGGGATAGAGTTAGATATCAAATTAAGTGATGAAAGGAAAAGGATTATTAAAAGAAAGAAGATGGAAGAAAACCTTTTTTCCCATTTACAACCATAGAACACTACAGCACAGAAACAGGTCCTTCTTCCCTTCTCGTCTGTGCTGAACCATTTTTTTTGCCTCGTCCCAAAGATTTGCACACTGTCCATAGCCCACCATACCTCTCCCATCCATGTACCTGTCCAAATTCTTCTTAAATTTTAGAATAGAGTCCACATTCACCAATTCAGCTGGCAGCTTTGTCCATACCCCCACCACAGAAGTTCCCCCTCATGTTCTCCCTCAACTTTTCACCTTTCACTCTTAATCCATGTCCTGTGGTTTGTATCTCACCTACCCTCAGTGGAAAAAGCCTACCTATATTTATTCTGTTTATCCCCCCCCCTCATAATTTTAAATACCTCTATCAAATCTCACTTCATTCTTCTAGCTCGAGGGAATAAAGCCCTAACCCGTTTAAACTTTCCTTGTAACTAGTTCCTGAAACCAGGGCAAAGTTCTAGTAAATCTCCTCTGCACTCTTTCTGTATTATTGATATCTTTTCTGTAGTTAGGTGACCAAAACTGCACACAATACTTCAAATATGGCCTCACCAATGTCTTATACAACTTTACCATAACATCCCAGCTCCTATACTCAATACTTTGATTTATGAAGTTCAATATGCCAAAGGCTCTCTTTCTAACTCTATCCACCTGTGATGCCACTTTCAGGAAATAATGTATCTGTATTCCCAGATCCATCTGTTCTTCCACACTCCTCAGTCCCCTACCATTTACTGTATATATCCTTTCTTGGTTTAACCTTCCAAAATTTAACACCTCACACTTATCTACATTAAATTCCATCTGCTATTTTTCAGCCCATTTTTCCAGCTGGGCCAGATCCCTCTGCAAGTTTTGAAAACCTTCTTCCCTGTACACAATGCCTCCAATCTTATTATCATCTGCAAACTTACTGTGATTTTTTTTAAAAACAATAATACAATTGTCAGAAATGATTAGATAAGCAAATAATTCATTTTTAGTTAGTAAATTGAATTTTATTTTTATGTTTTCTTTATGTTGCTACTTTATTTTTATTATAAATTAAAAACATTAACAAGTATGAAGATTAACTGACCTGTTATTGGAATTGTTAATCTGCCATTGAGGGCAATTATTTATGATTAACAGCTTTCGTCATGAATGCTCTATTTAGTGACATTTCCCTTTAGTAAATTATTATTTCAGAAAAGATCACAAGTCAATAATGATTAAGAATCACTGGGGATATGCAAGTAGAGAAGTTTCTTAAATTATTTGAACAGATAAGCTACTTATTCAAGCCACTCCAAAAATTCACTGATTTTTGCAGCTTTGCTGGGTATTAAAAGATAATTTTCGAGATGCCTTTGAAATTGTAGGAGCCTGTAACAATTCAGCAAGTAAGACATAAACAAATTGTGTCAATAGGAATAGGCTGAAATATCTTAAGCCTGTGAGATTGTTGTTAAATATGAATTCAAACATCTCTTCTGGTCAGCCTTGTGAGAAGTTGCATCAGCTGAAGGTTTTCATCTTGGTATCAGTGAAATTGGTCAAATGCAGTAACTTATCCTAACTGAGAAGAGTGCCACTGCCCTAACATTTCCCCCTTTTTGAACGGTGTCAAAACTTTACAGAGAGACGTTGGGCTACCAATTCAAATTTAATAAAAACCCGAATTGATCCAGCCTGAGTTTGGGGAAAATGTGATATTGACATGGTTACCATAGCAGTTAACACAATGTTATAATAGCACCAGCAATGCAGGTTCGAATCTGACGCTGTCTGTAAGGAGTTTGTACATCCCTCCCACATCTGCATGGGTGTCTGGGTGCTCCAGTTTCCTCCCATCCTTCAAAGAACACGTGGGGTTTCTAAGTTAATTAGAGTATTTGGGAAACATGGACTCATGAGCTAATAGGACTTGTTACTCTTCTGTATGTCCAAGGTTAAATTAAAAAATTTAAAGAAAGATCATCAGGCCTTTATTCTCTCATATCTCTTTCTTTTAAAGAACTCTCAAATTTCCACATTCAGTTTGTCGTAAAAAAAGTACCAGCAGATATTGAAACAAGATCTTCTTTGGCTTGGCTTCGCGGAGGAAGATTTATGGAGGGGGTAAAGGTCCACGTCAGCTGCAGGCTCGTTTGTGGCTGACAAGTCCGATGCGGGACAGGCAGACACGGTTGCAGCGGCTGCAGGGGAAAAATGGTTGGTTGGGGTTGGGTGTTGGGTTTTTCCTCCTTTGCCTTTTGTCAGTGAGGTGGGCTCTGCGGTCTTCTTCAAAGGAGGTTGCTGCCCGCCAAACTGTGAGGCGCCAAGATGCACGGTTTGAGGCGATATCAGCCCACTGGCTGGTGGTCAATGTGGCAGGCACCAAGAGATTTCTTTAGGCAGTCCTTGTACCTTTTCTTTGGTGCACCTCTGTCACGGTGGCCAGTGGAGAGCTCGCCATATAACACGATCTTGGGAAGGCGATGGTCCTCCATTCTGGAGACGTGACCCATCCAGCGCAGCTGGATCTTCAGCAGCATGGACTCGATGCTGTCGACCTCTGCCATCTCGAGTACTTCGACGTTAGGGATGAAAGCGCTCCAATGGATGTTGAGAATGGAGCGGAGACAACGCTGGTGGAAGCGTTCTAGGAGCCGTAGGTGGTGCCGGTAGAGGACCCATGATTCGGAGCCGAACAGTAGTGTGGGTATGACAACGGCTCTGTATACGCTTATCTTTGTGAGGTTTTTCAGTTGGTTGTTTTTCCAGACTCTTTTGTGTAGTCTTCCAAAGGCGCTATTTGCCTTGGCGAGTCTGTTGTCTATCTCATTGTCGATCCTTGCATCTGATGAAATGGTGCAGCCGAGATAGGTAAACTGGTTGACCGTTTTGAGTTTTGTGTGCCCGATGGAGATGTGGGGGGGCTGGTAGTCATGGTGGGGAGCTGGCTGATGGAGGACCTCAGTTTTCTTCAGGCTGACTTCCAGGCCAAACATTTTGGCAGTTTCCGCAAAGCAGGACGTCAAGCGCTGAAGAGCTGGCTCTGAATGGGCAACTAAAGCGGCATCGTCTGCAAAGAGTAGTTCACGGACAAGTTTCTCTTGTGTCTTGGTGTGAGCTTGCAGGCGCCTCAGATTGAAGAGACTGCCATCCGTGCGGTACCGGATGTAAACAGCGTCTTCATTGTTGGGGTCTTTCATGGCTTGGTTCAGCATCATGCTGAAGAAGATTGAAAAGAGGGTTGGTACGAGAACACAGCCTTGCTTCACGCCATTGTTAATGGAGAAGGGTTCAGAGAGCTCATTGCTGTATCTGACCCGACCTTGTTGGTTTTCGTGCAGTTGGATAATCATATTGAGGAACTTTGGGGGACATCTGATGCGCTCTAGTATTTGCCAAAGCCCTTTCCTGCTCACGGTGTCGAAGGCTTTGGTGAGGTCAACAAAGGTGATGTAGAGTCCTTTGTTTTGTTCTCTGCACTTTTCTTGGAGCTGTCTGAGGGCAAAGACCATGTCAGTAGTTCCTCTGTTTGCGCGAAAGCCGCACTGTGATTCTGGGAGAATATTCTCGGCGACACTAGGTATTATTCTATTTAGTAGAATCCTAGCGAAGATTTTGCCTGCAATGGAGAGCAACGTGATTCCCCTGTAGTTTGAGCAGTCTGATTTCTCGCCTTTGTTTTTGTACAGGGTGATGATGGTGGCATCACGAAGATCCTAAGGCAGTTTTCCTTGGTCCCTACAAAGCTTGAAAAACTCATGCAGTTTGGCATGCAGAGTTTTGCCGCCAGCCTTCCAGACCTCTGGGGGGATTCCATCCATACCTGCTGCTTTGCCACTTTTCAGTTGTTCGATTGTTCATCCAGCTCTAGCCTTAGGGGCTGTTGAGGGAGCTGGAGCAGGGCGGAATCTTGGACTGAGCGGTTGGCACTGAAAAGAGATTGGAAGTGTTCTGACCATCGGTTGAGGATGGAGATCTTGTCGCAGATATTGAAACAAGATAGAAATTGATTAAATGGCACCATCTATGAGCTTGCTGCACTTTAATAATGTATCGTAACTAGTTGTTGAAATCTGTTCATGAATAACTGAGTGATCTGGTCTTGTAAAATTGCTAATAATGGTGAGTTCAGAACCTGGGCCTGTCTAATAAGTGAAACAAGAAACATTATATATGTGGAAAGTCATGGAATCACATTTTCAATGTAACATTCCATGCCACAATATATTTCTATGTTGCATGCAGGGTCAGCATCAAGGGGATGGGGCATTCGTGGGCATGGGTCCCCTTGCGAGGTGCTGTTTCCCCATATGCTCGTGGCCACCATTCACCATCAGACCAGCCCCCACCTGTGTCACTAGCTTGCTGGTGACTCTCCAAGCCATAAAAGCTACATCAGAGGAGTGAAGGAGGTTTATGTCCATTCGACACAGGTAGGCCACCACCATCCCCATCTGAGTGAGTTTACGACTGGCAGACTGTTCCCTGCACCCTCCCCCCCTTCCTGGTTACCCTAGTGCCCCCCATTAACACTCGTTCTAGCACCGACCCTCTGTTTCATCTTGTTTCTTTTATCATGAAACTTTACAGCAGAGAGTACAAATAAATCTAACTACAGGAAAACCAGGTTAACCGGAATTCAAGCAACCTGCATCCTCCAGCAACCGCAAAATAAAAATTGAGAAAAATAAATAATGTGATAGATAAGAATACAGTTACTCCCCAACATGCATAGAGTTCCGTTCTGATCGATCACATCTCGAAATGGACGTAAATTGGAAGTATGTTAGCATGGCATGAAAAAGTCAGAAATGAAGTAATTTAATCAAATTTTTAATCATCTGAACTTCATCCCTTAGGTGCACTTGCACTTGGCTGTGGGTCACCACAGTCTTCATCTCAATGGGTTGAAGGGCAGTGGGTTGTGGGGGGAGTCGCACGTTTGAACAAAATGCTTAAATTTGTTTGGATTGTTTGCTATCACTGTAACAATCACAGAACTTTTTTTTCCCCTCCTTCATAATGGTTGATTACCTACATTTTCAATTCCAAATTGAGAGTTTTCCTTGGCTTCTTGCCAGTTCTATCAGCAGGGAATGGGTTTTTCCTCTTGCTCACCATCTTTAGTGTGCTTACCGAATGGAAACTGAGAGACAGTCACTATTGTATGCACACAGCTAGTTTTTATTAATGATCATATGTACGGATGGTCCTAAGTCACATAGGTTGGAAGTCGGGGAGAGTCTGTAAATAAAAATTTAAATAAATGTTTAAAATTGTAAAAGTAAATGTTCTGTGAAAGAACACGTAAACCTTTGGTGAAGATGTGAGCAAAAATTCAACCAGCAGAGTGCCTTGGTCTTACTTTCTTCGTGGAAGCTGTTTGAAGAGCTGGTTGATGCTGCTTGCCATTGGGTGACTCTTTTAAAGTGTCTCCTTATCCCTGCTTAGAGGAATCTTTATCTTTATTAGTATATTGTTAAGTATATTGTAAGGCTTTATTTGTGAGGGGGGGGTAAATTATCAATAATGTTATTGTTTGTCTTTTGGGTGGTTCCATGGAGGGAGGGGAACCTGTAGATGCAGCGACAGTTACATGTTTTGAAAGAATGTGACTGAAAATAAAGTAAAATGCTTGAAGGTTCATATATATTCATGCAAGTGAAGTTTATTCTATGTAAGTACAGTATTTTTGACTTTTAAACTGTTTATTCTTAATGCAGGTGCATAGTTAGGCCTTGTAAGAGTGAGTCTCAAGCAACTGGAAAACTTGCTTCTCTGGCATCTACCAATCCCCTTAGGTGTTGGATACCAGGGGTTTTACTGTACATCACTGAATCTGTGTGAGAGACAATGCTTAATAAAGCAAATGCAATGTTAGAAAACATTAATCGACATACAGTCCAAGTGTTTTCATTGATTTATTTACTTTGTGCTTCCATGCATCCAAGCCACAGAGCTGCATTCTTGCTGTTCAGCTATGGCTCACAGAACCTACTGACTAATGCGTTCAGCTTACACTTTTCCACTCAGTTTAAGAACCTCATTTTTTTTAAAAATGGTGAGTCAGGCTTAAGAATATGGCACGTGGAATATGATGCACTGTCTTTTCTGTTTGGGTCAGAGTGTTCCAAAGACTTAGTACTCTGCAAGAGGAAAAAATGACCTCAACCCTGTTTTCTCTTACAAGAGAGAGCATCCTATCCACATCTGCCGTGTCAAGACCCCTGGTTTTTGTCTATTACTTACTTTGTTGAGATAACTTTGCTTCTCAGAAAACTTCTTTGAATACACTAACCCCCCCACCCCCCAAAAAAAGTCACAAATTGGAGCACAGAGTGCAAGATCCTGTTGAAAAATTATTATCCCGTATGCAATTTTAACCACCATTATGGAGAGGAAATGAAAACCTGAAAGAGGTTAGACTGACTCTTCAAGGTGATATCAGGTCTGAGAGAAATGTTAGGAGGGGTTTGAGGCTGCACACAGACTGGGAGAGGTCTATGGGGCATGCCCTGATTGGATGAAAGGCAGATGATGAATCCAGCAATAGGCTTTCTCTGACCCTCCTTTGGAGGAATCACTAACTTGTTCAGTTTGCCCACATGTTACCAGAAGCCCATGGGCATTTGTTTTGTTCTTGATTAGTTGTCTGCCATGCTGTTGTTCATGTGTTAAAACATTTTATAGATGACATGGTGTTTGTTAAATTACACCATTGCCTTCAAGCAATGGGAATGCCATCCAGTCCCTGCAGGGAACTGGAATTGGTCAAGAAAATAATTGATGGTTACAGGGACACTTCATTTGCCAAGGGAAGACTGCACTGAAGAATGCAAATTTAGGAAGAGTTTTGAAAGAATGAAAAACTATTTCTGCTGTTTGGAAAGTTAGTATTGTAGACACGTGCGAGCAGAGTACGCAAGCCTGCGTATGACATCATAACACATATATTGTGTGGGACAGGAAACCATTTTTAGATTAGTAATAAAGAATGAATGAAACACCATGTCTCTGTGCACTGGTGTATTTTTAAACAGAGAATACACAACAGATTGGCGATGAGGATTGAAACGAACTTCCTCCATGCTCCGAACATCGAAGAGAAGATTTAAAGAGGAAACACAGCAGTGAGCCCCACAGGCTTAAACACAGGGAACAAAGGAAAAGAAAAAGATACGAGAAAAATGAGTCAAAATGGCAGAAGAACATTTTGGAGAGTACATGGACTCAGAAGACTGGTGTGACTACTTTGAAAGATTCAATATGTACTGCCTTGCCAACAATATAACAGATACATCGGTTTTACAAAGGAAATGAGCACTGTTTCTAAGTGAAGTGGGAAGCAAGATATTTAAACTGATGGTCCCTTTTGGCACTTGCAAGACAAAGTGCTAGGTCTTATGAGGATGCTGTGCTTGGTAAAAGGGGTACACCTATTCCCAAACCAGTAATAAATGTAGAACAATACAACTTTTACTCCAGAAAACCTGTAAACTAATATTTGGCTGAATTACATAGACCGCCAGAAAGTTGCGAGTTTGGGGATTTCTTGAATGAAGCATTAAGGGACAGATTGGTCATGGGTTTGGCTGACTGCAATGCCCAACAACGATGGCAAAGTAAGAAAGATTTAGACATTAAGTCTGCGAATGCTACGGTTTTCAAAAAAGGCCTGGGGAAAATCAAAGGCGTCCAGGCAAAGTTACAATTGAAACATAGAGCTGAATCCAAGTTCTATAAAGCCAAGGACAGTACCTTCTGCAGCAAAAGGAAAGATTGAATCAGAACACAACAGATTGGAAAACAAAGGAATCATTGAAAAACTTCAATATCGTAATTGGGCAGCTCCCATCATGATGGTTCGAAAATCCAATGGAGAAATTTGAATTTGAGGTGATTACAAAGTCACTATTAATCAAGCCCTGCAAATACTTGAACATCCCATGCCTAGAGCAGAAGAATTATTCCAGCCTCTAAATGGAGAGAAAAATGTTCACAAAACTGGATTTATCACAGGCGCATCACCAAATCAAATTGGATAAGGCATGAAAAATAGTATATGGCAATCAATACTCACTTGGGGTATTTCACATATACTAGAATTCCATACAAAATATCAGCAGCTCCTGCAATATTTCAAGCAGTTATGGACAAATCACTGCACGATATAAATGTGGGATGCTACCTGTATAATATTGTTACAGGACGGGATGATGCAAAGCATCTAGTGAACCTAGAAAAAGGCCTAACCTGACTATGACAAATGAACGTCTGGCTACTCCAAGACAAATGTGTATTTATGGTACCCTAAGTAGCATATCTAGGGTTTTCAATTAATAGTGAAGGAGTCCGAATAGATACGGCAGGTATCGAAGCCATCTGCAGAGCACCCTGCCCTTCAAACAGAGCTGAATTAGGTTTCGTCAACCATTATCAGAAGCACATCCCAAACATGTCCACACTGGGCAACCCACTGAACCAGCTGTTTAAAAAAAAATCAGAAATGGTGCTGGAATACAAAAACAAATGACACATTCAGCTGCCTAAAAGAGCTGTTGTCCTTAAGCGATAATGTGCTCATTCATTATGACTCAGACAAAGAAGTAATTATGCACAACTGGAGAAGTGGGCATAATATTTGGAATCAAAAGAGTTCCCAATACTTGTATGATAGGAAATTCACCTTAGTAACTGAGAACAAACCATTGAGTTTAATCTTGGGTTCAAGAAAAGGCATTCCAGTGCTAGCGGCAACAAGAATTCAGAAGTGGGCCATGGTGCTCATCGCTTACCATTACAACATTAATTGGCAAAACAAAAATGGCCAAGCCAATGCTTTATCACACTTTCCACTACCTGAAATTGAACAGTGAGAAGAGATAATTAACTGGATGGCAGAAGCAACGGCTATTATCCAAGAACAACTTCATCACCTACCAATAATGTGTGCTGGTGTATTTCTAAGCCTAGAATACACAACGGTGACAAGATTACAACTGACAGAGAGAGGGTGAGGAAGAAAATCTTATCACTATTTTGTACTATATCACTATATGAGTGACTAAAGCCGAATGGTGGAACAGTATTAATTTTTATTACTCTAATGAGACCAACACAGGAGTTCAAATGGTCTCTGTCAGTGTTACATTTATCATTCCATGATGTAGGGAAATCAAAAGAAATAGTGTTGCTCAGTTTGATATTTGGAACAACAATGTCTGAAGAACAGCAAAAGTTTGCTGAATTATATTTTTATTCATGAGACAAATTTTTTAAACATGAGTATTGATGCCAATTTTGTTTAAACATCCCTAATCCAGTGGTTGTCAGCCTTTTTATCCACTCTCATACCACCTTAAGTAATCCCTTACTAACCACAGAGCACCTATGGCATCCTATGTCATAGGTGCTCTATGGGTAGTACAGGATTACTTGAGGTGATAAGTAAGTGAGGGAAAAAAGGTGAGATCCACTGCTCTAATCCGATAAAAGTTAACATTTAACATGGAATTTGAAGTGCCATTTGATGAAGTAGACAAAGACGATGTAGTCAAACAGTAATCGTGGCTTTTATTAGCAGAAACTCATGGTACAATAACGAAAGATAATAGATGCATATACAGTTATATCCAAGGGGAGTGTCCTTAACAGTTGAGATAATGCACAACCAATGTTAGTACAGCAAAGCTCACCAGAGGGGGGTGACAGGCAGCTTGGCCGACATTCACCACAGAATTGTAGTATATTCATCAGCAAATCCTGATACTCATATCATAGAAATGCTACTTGCTAAAAATGAGAATTAAGTCTGTAGCAGACTTCAACAGGGATTTTAGCTGACAATTAAAGTCAGGTGACTCAAGCAGTTGGATTTGAAAAGCTCAGATCAGCAGGAAGCTGATTGGACAATAGAGATCAAGTGATCCAGGGTACTTGTGATACAGGGTGGGATTAACTCATTTCAATGCAGTAGTCTAGAGAGTTTGTACTTTTTGATTGGAGTTCCACACAGTACATCCAGCAGTGAGTAGGAAATTTACAGCTGACTAGTTTTTTTTTCTACAAGTCTTTTATTTCAAGTTTCAATGAGAAGTGTCAAATAAATGAGCCTGGTTCTTTTGCATATGTACTTGACACTTAGATGTCATGATCCCTGAACTTCATGCTTTTGCAGAAAGTTACAAGAGTATAAGAGTACAGGATATCCATTTATTTTTGCAATCTTAGACAGTCTTAGATCTCAGGGTTGAAGAGGATTTGTATCCACTCCAGCTTTGTACAATTCTGAGGCAGCTGATGATGGTCAACCATAGATTCTGCAACAGGGTTTGAGATTCCCTGTGGCAGAAGGCAGGTGAACTTTTCTGTAATTACTTCAGTCATATCTGATTTGTGGCTGTGATTATGGATCAGAAACTCCATTTTGGCTCAAAGTGGTTTAAAAAAAAACTCTACAGACATCTACAGGCAAACTGAAGAATGCATGATGCAATAAGGGAATGGTAGATGGAAAGAACAGAGGAGATCCAGCAATAGCAAGATCTTCATGATCAAACCTCAAAGGACTAATTGGCTTACAGATGAGGAAAACTTCTCAAGGACAGGATGAATGGTTGTGGGAAGTTTTAATGCTTGAAGCAAAGGAAAATCTAAATTGTATTCAAAGCCTTTGTTTAAACATTTCAAAAGAGCATAAAGTCAGAAAAATCTTTCATGATCTGCCACGTGCTTACTTAAGTGCAAGGCTCAAACCTGCTAGAGAAACTCAGCAAGTCACACAGCATCCATAGGAAGTAAGGGGTAACCAAAAATTTTGGTCTGTGACAGCCCAGGCCCGAAATTTTGGTCACCCTATAGCTGCTGTGTAACCAACTGAGTTTCTCCAGTACTTAGGCGCATTGCACATTGCACAGTATCGACAGACTATCCTGTTTAACTTCATGCTTGCTTAATAAAGGATGCAGTACCATACACAGTAAAACCCCTGGTATCTGGCACTTACATAGATTGGTAGATGTGGGATAAATGAGTTTTACTGTTGTTTGAAACTTTGTGAATAACTAATGATGAGATATACCAATTTATAACTTTATTTTTTTAACTCATTTTTGTTGGTTGCTTGAGGTTGCCAATTGCTTGAAATCCAGATAACAGGGATTTTACTGTATTTCTCAATTAATCTTGATATTAACTTTCTTTCTCATGCATGCAGGGATACAGCAATGAAAACTCACAAACAGTGAAATCAATAAGAGAATAAGTGTTCCAGGGAGCAATCTTTCAATGTTAAACTTTCCATTTACTGTACATTTCCCTCTGCATTACATATTTATGTTGGGTACTGTTTCCTTTTATGTTGGATACTGTTTCCTTCCATGTTGGGTACTGTTTCTTTCCATGGAGCAGAGCTGTGGAAGGAGCTTACTTACTTGGAGAGGTACCTGATAAAAATGTTGATCCACACATTTTTTTGGCAATCCCAGCAATACCAAATGAATCCAGATCATTGGGAACATTCCTCGGTATTTTTTTGCGAAGCATCCACGTCAGATTTCCTGAATCACTTGCTGAAAGTTTTTGAAATGTCACTGAAGGGAAATTATAACTTTTTTGCTTGATTTTCAAGGTATAAAGTGAAAAAGAACAGCATCAGGAATACTGCCTTGATTTATTGAGTAATTTCATTATTTATTTGTGAGAGAGCATGAAGAGATAGCAACCAATTAAAAAATATGAGGTAATTTAAAAAATATTAGACTGAAATCGATCAGAAATAAATGGCCCTTTGGCAGAATGTATACTCTTTAGTGCATAAGTATTAGATAGATGATGAGTGGCTTTGATGACTGTCTGTGATGTTTGTATAAAGGCTTCCTTAGCAATAGAACTATTTTGTTGCTTCAGGCATTAAATATCCCTGCTGGTAGCATTCTCCCACATTACCATTTCCAAATATTTTTTTCCAACGATTCACTTTCTTTTGTAAGAAAGTATCAAATCTGATCACTTAAATAGGCAAATAGATTTTTAAGGGCTAAATTGATTCTGATAATACTAATTTTCCATGCTGTATGACTCTATAACGTAATGAGCTAATCATGCATGGGGAACGTAGTTATCAACTGGGGATCCTCAGTGACTCACTTCCTGATTCTCTGGGCCTCCCCACCACCTTTGAGGCACAAGTCAGCAGTGTGATTGGAGACTCTATATCAGGACTGAGGGAATAGAGGGGTGATGGCCAATATAAAGAGGCAGGAGAGGGGATGGCAAAGGAGGAGATAAAGGCAAAGGTTGGAATGCGAAAAGTGGAGACAACAAAAGATTCAGATTACGAAATCTAATCATTAAAGAAAGTGATAAGTGTACGAGGTAAGGCTGCTGCGATGATGGAAATAAGGAACGGTTTGGAAGGAGATGGGAGACCCAATGGGTTAAGTGAGAGGGTGATAGGAAAATGGACCAGGTGGGGGAAGGAAAAAAATGGTATTGGGAGGTTTGGGATTGGATTTTGAAAGAGGGGAGAGGAGGTGCAAGAACTGGGATGGATCAGTGAGAAAGGGAGGGTGTGGATGACCTCAAATTAGAAAATACAATGTTCATGTCCTTGGGCTGTAGACTACCTGGGCAGAATGAGCTACTTGAGTTTGGCTTCACCCTGGTAATGGAGAAGACCAAACAGATATGTGTGGGAATGGGAAGGTGAATTGCAATGGCATGCATTGTGGAAACAAGATTTAATATTGCAGTTGCTTTTCTATATTATTGCATCAAAAATAACAAGAAGGCACGTGCCAACCTCCCTTCATAGGATGAGTCATAAAATATAGAAGTTGCAACTGCAACATAAAATATATTATGTTGCAGCTTTACACAGTACTTGTTAGACTGCACATAAAGAGTTTGGTTATAGCCCACCATACATATATGGTTGGCATGCCACCCTTAAATGCGCAACACCTTTACAGCATCAACGATTGGAATGGGATTCAAATCCTGCGTTATCTGTAAGGAGTTTGATAGTTCTCCTTGTGTCTGCATGGGTTTTCTCTGGGGCTCCGGTTTCTTCCCACGGTTCAAACATACTGGGGTTGTAAGTTAATTGGGTGTAAAGTGGGTGGCATGGACTCGTAGGCTGAAAGGGCCTGTTATTGTGCTCTATGTTTAAATTTTAAAATTATAATAGGATGGCATGATATGATAGTATTGGACAGAGTGCAGAGGAGATTCATCAGAACATTACCTGGATTGAAGGGCTTTAGACATGGGAGAGCTTTGATAGAATGGACATTTCTCTGGAGCAAAGGAGGCTGAAGGATGATCTGATTGAAATATATAATATTATGATAGTCAATATTTTTTCCATTTGTAGGGTTATCAAAAATAAGACATCATATTGTTTTGATGAGGGCAAGGGGATTTAAAGCAAATCTTAGAGATGTTTTGTATGGAGAGAGTGGTTGCTATCTGGAATATTTTGCCAAAGAAAAATGATGGAATCAGATGCAATTACTATATTTAAAGGGTATTTAGGGAGACACTTAGATAGGCAAGATGTGGAAAGGTATGGTCTTAATGTTGGCCATTGGGTTTAATATACATGGGTGAAAAGCTCAGCATGGATATTGAGATTGGGAGAGCTCATTCTGTACTGCACAATGCTATGATTCTATTACACCACCAACTCATATCTTCTATGTGCAAGAAGAAAAAGAATTTGGATATATAGAAAGACAACCACCTATAGTTTCCCTCTAAGTTGTACATCCTCTGATATTGCTGTTCCTTTGAGGTCACTGGGTGTGAACGATGGAATTCCCTCCAACTCAATATTACCATGGAAGTACCTTCACCAGAGAAGCTGCAGTGATTCAAGAAAATAGCTCATTATCACATTCTGTCTGGGAAATGATGGAAGGGCAACATTTGTTAGTTGTGCCAGCAATGCTCATATCCAAAATAAATAAATAAATAGAGTCTATTACTTCCACAATACTCAACTTTACAATTCATATTTACATATCTCCTTTTTTGATACAAGCAGTCCCCAGGTTACAAACGAGTTCCATAACCTGTGTCTGTCCATAAGCAGAATTTGTACGTAAGGTGGAACTTGCGTTTCTTATTTAGCATTTTTGAGGTAACATGATGTGCATTTATGTGAACGTGCGAATTGGGGCACAATTATCTCACAAGTATGAGTTGTTTGTAACCCGAGGGCTACCAGTACTGACCAAATTGACATTGATTGTATTTTTCTCTGGCTCACAATACCTAATGTTCATTTTATTTATATTTATTTATAGATAATAGATATTCCAACTCTTTTCAATGCAGTTTCATTCTGGATTCTTTGAGTAGAAAGACAAACCATTCATTATTTTCAGTCATTTAAGACCCTCCATTAGAATAAAATTTATCCATCTAACTTCCAAGAAAGCTATCTCTATTTACTCAGTCCTTTGAATTGCTCTTTGATCCTGATGAAACAGGCAAGATCCTGTCCTCAGAAAGAGTATCTAAAATTGTACACGAACCATTTTCAACCCCCCCCCCCCCCCCACTTAGAACACTACTAAAAGTGTATTTGGTCCCTCCCCTGCGAAGCAATCAAATTTTGGTTTCTTTCATTCTTCTCTCCAACCAACAACATAAAAGACTTTAATGTTACGTGAGGTGAAAAGAAAACTAGGCTTTTATATAAATGTGCTCTGTCCTCCAGAGAGGCTGTACCACCCCCATTGAGAATGACTGTTGTACACAATGAGATTTGCTCTCACTTCCTCATAACTCTGGTACGAGACACAACTGATCAGATTATTTGATCCCCTTTGTATGTTTGTTCTAGGATGAGCAATTAATTTGTTATTACATTTCAATGATTATGTACTGTGAGATGGAAAGTAGAATTAGGATGATTTGTGATGTCAAGTTCAGGAGTTCAAGGATCCTTTGCCATCAGTGGGTTTATGTGCTTGCACATAATGATTATAGCAACAATAATCAAGGACCCACATCACCCAGTGCATGCCCTGTTCTTGCTGTTACTGTTAGGAAAGGGGTATAGGTGCCACAAGATGTATCACTGGAATCCGGAACAGTTGCTATTTCTCCACCATCATAGATTGAAGCAGAGATTCATTTAAGGACTCTTACTTTGCATTTTATTTATTATTGAATATTTATTTTCTGCATTGCTCAGTCAGATTGTTTGGTTTTTGTAGACATACAGTATCTTGTGTACAGTTTACAATTAACAATGACCAATAAGTAGAAATTCTGCCTTCCCCGCAGGAAATTAAATCTTAGCGTTGTGTGTGGTGTCATGTATGTAATCTGACAATAAATTTGAACTTTTAACTTTGGTAATAGGATCTGGTCAGAGAATTCAAAATGTGAACTGCTTGTATATTGATTCCTGCTACCTCAGATGCACATTTTCCCATGCATCAGGTTCTTTGGCTTCACTAATATCATTCTTTATTAATTGGAAGTGGTTGATGTTGATCGACCAAGACTCCAAGAGATAATTTTAGTTGCCTTTTTTGCTACATCAGTGCTGTCTTCTGATTCATAACTCATTATAAAATGTAATATTGTAGCCTTGTCAATATAAGGTTTTCTTCCTCATTTTTTGGTCCTCTTGTTAATTTTGTATTGAACACTTGGTCTAATTTGGAAAGAGCAACACATTTTGACTATTTTCATGATGTATGTCTATATCCTGTATATTTCTGTAAATTTTGAAGAGCGAGAGTTCAAAATACATGTCATTAAGCACCCTCACCTGTGTACCCTCTCACTCAAATGGAATTACCCTGATGAACTGTGACGAGCCCAGAGGACCCCAAAATCCAGCATGTTCACCAAGACAAATGGCTACTTAAACAAAAGTTGCTTTTAATTATCTTTAAACATGAAAACCAGATCAAACTCTAACTTATTACTATTAACTTACTTAACCTCCTTCTAATTCTAAGTGCACGTGTGTGTAAGTTCAGAAAAGTTCTTTACTTCACAGTCCAATCTCAATTTTCATTCCTCCAAGTTCACTGGTTGGAGGCACTTCTTAATCTGTGCACAGAATTTAACATTTATGAATTTCACCAGGCTTTGGGTGTTTGAAAGGGAAATGGTTACCGCTCAGGAATGTTCTTTTCGGTTTTCAGAGAGATTGGTTGTTCGCTGGACACAAACCGATTTCTTTTAATCAGCCACATCAGTTTCTTGCCGAAGAAACTTGTCCCAACAGGGTTTTCCCAGATAATAACCTCTTTCTTTCAGGCCATCATAGAGTTCCTTTTTGTTTCAAACATTAGGGATTGTGTTTTTTTCCACAAGCTTGCCAGCTTGTCCTGTTCCAGTATCAGCTGCTCCTGCTGAACTGAATTTTCTCTCTCTCCCTGCTTGCAAAATCACATGACCCTCTTAGAACAGCAAACTCCACTCAGACAGCCTGCACCTCTGAACCTAATCCTCCAGAGTTCTTTCATCTGTTGCTTTTCAAAAGTCAATCCATTAGTGAAGTCTCTTTCGGCACTCCCCAAAGTTTTTGCAAAGGCACACAGAGCCGACCTGTCTAGCATGAGTGGAGCTCTAGTATTTTAAATGAGATCTGTTTTGAAGTGTTTGTATGTAACCTACACTAAAAAAAAACCTGCTACAATTTATCTCCTTTAAAGGAGATACAATATGAAACATAACATAATCTGTCACAGAACATTTCTAGATTCTTCAGAAATCTTAGCAGTGATCACACCTTTGCAAGTGCCAAAGCATGAGTTGCAAAATTTGCAGCCTGGTCTAGTTTTATGACTTTTAGTGGCAATATGCAAAGTTATCACGAGATACATAAAATGTACACCATAGTGTAAAAGCATACTAATGAGACCTACAAATTTTAAAATTACTTTATAACAGACCTTCAATATATTTTAAGAGAATATTAACATTTGGGGAAGAAAGAAGCGCAAAATTTGTTTTGTTTTTCCTTTTCACACAACCCATGAGATTGACTTGCTTTCCATGTATTCAGATCTTATTTCTCAGTGCAGGACATTATGAGTATAGTATAACACTGAAGTCGTCAAAAGTTGTGTTTTATATGCAAGGATGATTAAATGCTTTGAATTGATTACAGATGAGCTCGTTGTATTATTTGGTGGATTTAAATACCTTGTTGAGATATCAGTAGAAGATCTAATTACATAGCCTGGCAGATTGATAATATATTCAAACTAGTTGGATGTAAGTTTTTATTTCATCTGTATACATCAATGTTCTGTATGTCTTGAAAAGTTTAAATTCATGAAAAACAGGGTTCTTGGGCTATTCCTTGAGTTTTAATATAGCTGTTACTTACCATGGCAATTGGCTCAGTGAGTGGAAGCTGAACATTTAGTTACACCTGCACTTCAAAGGGATGGCAAGAATGACCTTCAGCAGGTTACAGAGCACCTTGCCATTGAAATGACTGAACTGTGTTGACTTTGGCTGGCAGTCCCCAGTGTTCAGCTGCTGTTCCCGGGGACTCGATGTAAACCTGAAACTCACTGAATGGCAGATACAAACACTCCTCTCTCTCTCTCTCTCTCTTCCAAGACTTAATGAGAAGTTCAGCAGTTGAGCCCAATCATGTTAGGGTGCCTCAGACCTGGCGTGGGATGGGAGATTAGCAGTCCCATACACTTCAGGGGGTTGTTCAGCTCGGTGATTAGGAGGAAGGTAAGTTAACATGTTTACTTACTGATTTTGTTTATTTTAGTGTTTTAATTTTTTATAGTTCTTATTTCTGTTTTAATTATTCATTATGTTTTTCTAATTTTAGTGATTTATGGTAATTTTAGTATTTTCTTCATGTCTCTGAATCTCAAAAAAGAAACTGTAGGGTTGTCTTTGAGATATGAGTGCAGTTAAAATGCCTCTCTTTATTTACATCCTGTTAAATGTCATTGAGTCAGTGTCATGCACCCAGAGGCTGCTGTTGCCAAGGTTTACAAAGAACCATTTCCATATCTGGTTGAATGGAATTAAAACTATCCATCAAAATTGTAAAAAAAATGCACTAATGAAATGCATTTCAGAATTCTGGTATATTGAGCGATATGGAACATGCAGTATGCTATTGGGAGGCTTGACTCCCTCACCATGCGAGGGTTTATACATGATCACTCTCCTTCTAATCAATTGGCACAATCTACTACTCTCTTATTTGCTGTAAAAGTATGTATTTTCCCAGAAATCCCCTGAGATGCTTTGTGTATATCAAGTTTCATATTCTCAGCACTCCTTGAGAAAAAGGTTTCTTCTAAATTCTATATTTTTTGATGAGCATTTTATGGATAAGGATTTTTGATCATTCTTTTCATTAGCTCTTATGTAATGTCTGCAATAACTTGTAGAGTGTGCATGTGATATGTAGGAGAGTTTTACATTTCTTCTCTGACTGTACAGTACAATGCATGCATATTTAATTTCATCATGTAATGATGTCTGACTTGAATTTAATAAATTTGTTCCCTTTTTTCTAATAAAAGTAATTAAAATCATTACACAACATGCACAGATGAATTTGTTTAACCTGTCACTGTTCTTTAACCTTTGGACTTTATATCAGATGTTGCTTGTGTTGAGCAGGGTGATTCAGTAGATATTGTAGTATCGAGGTCTGGACTCACTGAAGGCATCATGACTTGATTCTTTTCAGTCATGTTCTGTGTTGACCTCTTCAACAATTGTCAGACTTCAGATGTTTAATCCAACTCTCAATCCTCTCTTTTTCTCTGAGATTCCTTGCACTCTAATCAAGTGCTCTTTCAAAAGCAATGCAAGATGACTGTTGAAAGCATTTATTTCCACAGTCTCCCCTCTCCTCTGTGTTCACTTTTTTGGGCTTGATAATGGGTGTGCCAAGACCAACAGGGCAGTGTTCAAGATTATTCAGATTCAGATTTCTGTTTTATTGCCAGATATCTAAGCATCTTCTTTTAAGTTATCCCAAAGCTTTCAAAGCAGTACATTGAAGTCCTCAAACTATGGGAATTCAGGAAACATGGGAACCAATTTCAGTGCAGCAAGTCTACGAAGTAATGGACTTTTTATCCTCCGAGAGGATCTGAGAGAAATCTACTTTCACCCAGAGGGTGGTGACTAAATGGAGTGCCAGAGAAAGTGCTGGAAGCAGACTCACTGGCAGCACTTAGAAGATATCTAGAGGAGCACTGTAAATTACCTCAGCCTTGAGGGCTATGAGAGAGCTATAGAAGGGTAGAAGTGCTGGAAATTGGGCTTGATGCAGATGGTCAGTGTGGGCATGGAAGACCAAATGGCATTTTCCATGCTTTCAGACACTATGACCACATTGTTGTCTGTCATTAAGTGTTACCTTTTCAAAGAACACACTGAATTAGATCATGGAAGACTTCTTCATGAAATCCATGCACTGGTATGTCACTGGGTTTCAGAGTTTCATTTCCTTTAATCCTTACCCTGCATCCAATATGCTGGCTGGTCAATATTTCACAGACTGTTTATCTGGAGGCAGTCCATTACTTACACACTAGTTCTCTGGCATCACTTTCACCTCTAAGGAATGATGTGTAAGAGTTCCATTACAGTGAGCATAGTTTAGCGCAACACTGTTACAGTGTCAGTAACCAGGACTGGGACACTCTGTGTCTGCTTGGGTTTTTTTTGGGGGGGAGGGGGGTGGGGCGATTTCCTCCCACTGTTCAATATGAACTGGGGTTCAATTGGGTGTAATTTGGCAGCAGTGGCTCATGGACCGAAAAGGCCTGTTATTGTGCTGTGTGTTTAATTTTTTTTTAATTAAAAAATGTAAATACATTATTTTTTCTATGTTCTTTTAAACTCCTCCAGGTGGTTATTCATTTTAATTTATTTTTATGTATTTTAATTTTAACATGCAAATTACATTTTTTAAAAATTTCTGGCCCATGCTGCCTAAGTCCTCCCAAGCCACCAATTAACCTGCAGACCCCATACATCTTTGGAACTTGGGAAGAAATAGGAGTATTCAGATGGAATAGGGAGAAGGTACAAACTCCTTGGGACAGCGCTGGATTTGAATTGGAGTCACTACAACTGTAAGAGTGTTGGACTAACAGCTAACCTAACCATCCTCATTGAGTCTGATTATTTTATTTGATAGTTCTTTTTTATTTTAAGTACGGTCATATCCTTTCTAATATGGTTTTGGTGTCATAACCACCAGATTTACCTCCTGGCAAGTGGTGAAGGAAGTACAGTAAAACCCCTGCTATCTGGAATTCAAGGAACCAGCAGCCTCGAGCAAGCATTTTAAAAAAAAGGAAAATAAATAGGAAAAATTGTGGAAAATAAATAGGTAAAATTTTGCATCCCTCATTCAGCAATCATGCCACACGCAATCTCAAGCTTCCATAAAATACACTCATCCAGCATCTACTGATCACATTAGGTGCCGGATACCAGGGGTTTTACTGTAATTATTTAAGACTTCCATTTGGTTTTCATTACTTGTGATATTATACTGTTCCTCCCTCAGTGCCCTGATTCTCAATCTGTGGGTTAATATCACTACTTTGTTTAATTTTATTTTATTGTTAACTATGTCATTCCAATTGTATTTTTTAACTTTTTCCCTGTCATGTTCTCCTCTATTGTTTATGTAATCAGTGTAAAACATTTGCCTTTCTCTCAGTTTTTTCCTTATGCTTTTATTTACCCATGCTATCTCATTAGTATTTAGATTTTTTTTGCATGGAATAAATTTTAGAGAACTACAATGAACACCCACCATGTGTAATACATAAAACAGTGCATGATGTGGTCAATTTTTATTATAATGGTAATTTTCACAGACTGCATAGCAACATCAGGATCATAACTTTTATTAATTCTACAGCCTAAATGAAATTAAAGATACTACCACCTCTTTAATCAGATGACAAATTAATTAATATAACTGAACGCATCAGGCAGAGTTTTGTCTCTCCATGTTAGTAATAAATGATCTTTATGGTACATAGATATGAGTGTCTCCTTAAGAATATAAAGTGTATAAAGAAAAGACATATCAGCTGCCCACATCCATTGTATTCTCCTTGAGATGCTATTTTGTCAGTTTAATACTGGTAATAAAAGTAAATTAATTCTATCCTTGGGGTCCTGATGAAAAATATATCTTTGGTAAAATATTTGGAGGTATTCTTAATTTCTGCTTCACAATAGGATGCTCTTTATCTGTTCGCCAACCACAACTTTTATTTTGTACTGCATTTTTTTTTTAACAAACTATTTATTTTGCATGTAACTGATGACAGATGCTTCAACTAATCCCATGGGGTGCAAATTTAAGCAATTTGTAACCCTCTCAGCATTTTAAGATTTAATCTGCCAATTTATGTGATAGTGTTTTATGTGATCGCTGGATAAATGTGCAAACTCCACACAGGCCGAAACAGAGGTCAAGATTGAACCCAAGTTATTGGAGCTGTGAGACAGAAGATATGCAAGCAGCATCATTTGCTACTCTTTAAGGGCAGAATGAGTCAGAAAGAAGTCAAGTTTATCATCTGATTGTACAAGTACAACCTGATGAAACAGGAGGTTCCCTTTGTTAAAAACTTAGTGAGCAATGAGGAGCAGGAATATTCAGGTAATATCAAATAATGATGAGATGGAATGCAGGAAAGAGATCGAGTCTTGTTGCCTGATGCCAAAATAACAACCTCTCTCTCAATGATAGGAAATAAAAGAGCTGATCATAGACTTTAGGGAGGGGAGTGCTTATTGTGTGGACTCCACTCCCCTGTCCACATCAGTGTGGTGGAGAGAGCAAATAGCTTCAAATTCTCCGAAGTAAACATCTCCAGGTCCCAAACTTAAACCAAGCACATCAAAGCAATATTAGCAAGAAAGTGAACCATCACCTCAAGATCGTTCACTTCCTTAAAAGGCTGCAGAAGTTTGGCATGTCTTCCATGTCCTTGACCACTTCCGCAGGCGCATCAACAAAAGCATCGCGGTGCTGTATGGGGACTGCTCTGCCCAAGGGCAGAAGAAGCTCAGAGCATCACACAAACCTCTACTCCATCCACACCCAGCCTCCTCAGAAAGGCAGCCAATATAATGAAGGGCCCATTACCCCCTCCCCCCCCCAACAAATTCTCTTCTCCCTTCTCCAATCACTAAGAAGCTTAAAGGTGTAAAATAATGCACCAACAGGCTTAAAGATGGTTTCTTCCTCATGACCATCGGCTTCCTGAATGAACCACACAATGTGATCTCATGCTGCCCTTGATATGCACTTACTGACCTTTCACTGTAACACTATGCACTGTAAAGTGCTCATCTTCCATTTTGACTTGCTGCTTCTCGCTTAAACAAAATCTTCTCACTGCACCATGTTTATATGACAATAGACTTGCACTTGAAACTTGGTAAAGGTTCCATTATTGTCATGTAGAATGTAACAGACATGAAATTCTTTAACTTGGGCAGACAGAGAGTCGCCATTTTGGCCAGCGCCCCTCACAGAAACCTATGGCACCTGGAGTATCCAGGAGGTCTCCCCTCCAAGTACTGACTAGTCCTGAGCCTGCTTAGCTTCTGAGATCCAAAAATCTCTGGCATATTCAGCCTATTAGGTGATGTTGAACTCTGGATCCCAAAATCTGGTCATATTCAGTCCACCCTGGAATTTAAAATTTGCCTCAGGAAGTTTGAATGAATTTGAAATATTATGTAGAGGCATCGCTGATGATAATTTTCCCACTGCAGCTGATCCGTGTCTGTTAGGAAGGCAGGATTACTGTAGCCTGGGAGACCAAGAGCTCTGTGCCAAGTCTCTAGCTTCAGATGATCCCTTCCTCAATTGACCAAATGCTATGCTGGTGCATTAAAGGTTGTGGGAAATTACATCATCCTCATATGCCTTCACCAAGAGATAGATCCCTGGATATGGAAATTAGCCCACGTTTTCCAGGATTGCAACACAGTTTTGAAGGATTAATATTTTATCACATTTGGACAGCAGAAGGGAAGGATACAGGCAGTACAGCTACTCGCCTTTGAACCACTGGGTGATCTAAAGGGATTTGGAATGATCCATCCAGGTATGGAAACCCAGGATAAACTTGTTGAATTCCCCATGTGCAATGCCTTGAGGTTACCAATAGTAGTGATCTTGAACTTCTTCAAAATAGTGGTGTGATATATACATCCAATGAGCTGTTAATAGGCTTAGCTCAGTGACTCATCCAAAGGACCAGTTTAAGATCTATGCAGCAAGACTATCCATCATTATCAAAAGAATGCTACCTTTACACTTAAGTGGCATTTTGGAATTCTAACCGAGTGGCTCGGGTAAATCCAAACGATAGCTAATCATTGAAGAAGAAACAGTTGGCAAGCAATTCAGGAAAAGTAAACTTGCTCTTAAAGTGTCAATTTCTATTTTTTTTAATCTCAACAAAATTATATTCTCACAAATAAATTTGATACCCCAGCATTTGGTGAGTAATTTAAGGCTCATACACCACTCAGAATTATTCTAATACTGATCACTATTTATCACTCCTTTCCCTGATCATTAGCTTTGAAGACATTTTTAGCAGCACGAACCCAAGGGTGAAATATCTGTTGCTATTTGCTGTTCACTAGTGAATTGTTCAAATGGGGATAAACATCAGTGTTTGTGCAATTTTACATTCTGAAAATTAAAATTGGCGACTTTGCGAAAATGAAGCGTTTGACTGAATTCGGGTGAAGAAGGCACATCTACGCTACTGTCAATCTTCATGTTCAAGCTCTGACTCCAGACTTTGAAAATGTGTGTGTTTTTTCCCTCCCCACCAATTTAGAAAACATAGAAAACTTACAGCACAATACAAGCCCTTTGGCCCACTAATTTGTGCCGAACATGTCCCTACCCTAGAAATGACCAGGCTTACCCATATCCCTCTATTTTATTAAGCTCCACGTACCTATCCAAGAGCCTATTGTATCTGCCTTCATCACCATTGCCGGCGGCCCATTCCACAAATCCACCAGTTTCAGTTTGGTCATTTTCATTGCCAAACCTTCATTTCTCAATTAAAAAAAAAAAATCTGCATAATAAGTTGTTATTAAAACTTTTTTTTAAATTATGGATTGATTTTGGAGAGGTTTGCATGTAAAATTATGTGCTAACTGGGATTCTCTTATAAACAAGCCTGGTGAAGACAACATATGCTGTAAATCACTGGAAGAACGTTCAGTATTTGAGAAGTTATCTTTATTCTCGCCTCTGAAACACAGAACTTAAATGATTTAAGTAAAGCGCAGCAGAGGACACTCTTTTCAGGTTGAACATGTCACAAAATGTGTTGATTAATGGCAGTATTATGGGTGCAAATGTTGCTATGAATTACAATTTTAAAATAAATAAATTAGAGTAAAAAGAAGAAAAATCAAGATCGTGTCTGTGGTTCATTGTCCATTCAGAAATCTGATGGCTGAGGGAAAGAAGCTGTTTTTGTGCCTCTGAGTGTTGAACTTCAGGCTCTTGTACCTCCTTCCTGATGGTAGCAGTATGAAATGGGCATGGTCTGGGTGGAGAAGGTCCTTGAGGATAGAGGCTGCTTTCATAAGACACCAGCTCTTGTAGATATGCCTGATGGAGTTAAGACTGGTGCCCGTGATGGTGTTGGTTGAGTTCACAACTCTCTTGTATTTTCCAGTCCTGTGTATTGGCACTTCCATACCAGACAGTGATGCAACCAGTCAGAAGGCTCTCCACGGTACATCTGTAGAAATGTGCAACTCTTTGGTGACATACCAAATCTTTTCAAACGACCCTCATGAAGTACAGCTGCTGGTGAATCTTCTTCACGATTGGATTGACATGAAGGCCCATGGTTGGACCTACAGAGATGCTGAAACCCAGGAATTTGAAGTTCTTAACCCTTTCCACTGCTGTACGCTCTGAGGACTGGTTTGTGTTCTCCTAATATCCACTTCATGAAGTCCACATTCAGTTCCTTACTCTTGTTAGTGTTGAGTGCAAGGTGGTTGTTGTGACACCACTCAACTAGTTGATCTATCTCACTCCTGAGCTTCTTCATTGCTGTCTGTGATTCTGCTGACGACCGTGGTGTCATCAGCAAATTTGTAGATGGCATTTGAATTGTGTCTAGCCACCTACTCGTGGGTGGGCTAAGCACGCATCCTTGAGGTACGCCTGTGTTGATCTTCAGTGAGGAGGTGATGCTGTTTCCAATTCATACCGACTGCGGTCTTCTTATGAGGAAGCCAGGGATCCAGTTGCAGAGGTGGGGGCAGAGGCCCAGGGTTTTGAAGCTTGTTAAACAGTACTGAGGGAACGATGATGTTGAAGGGTGAGCTGTAGTCGATGAAATGAGGCCTGCTGTAACCGTTGAAATTGTCTAGGTGATGCAGGGCTGAGTGGAAAGCCAGCGAGATTGTTCCTGCTGTGGAGCGATTGTGGCTTTATGCGAATTGCAATGATCTCAGATCTTTCCATAAGTATGTGTTAATTCTGGCCATGACCAACCTCTCCAAGCAGTTCATCACAATACCTGTGAGTGCTCCTGGGTGATGGGCATTGAGGCAGCTCCCTCTGCTCCTCATGGGCACCAGTATGATTGATGTCTTTTTGAAGTAGGTGAGAACCTCCAAGTGCGGCAACAAGAGATTGAAAATGACAAATAACAAACCGGCTATGGTTAACCACCTTTATGTTTGACTTAAACCATAACTGAATGAGAAATACTTAATGGCATGATGTATCTTGAAAGAGTAGAATGCCACACAAACACAATGTTGGGTTGTAAACATAATTCTAAAACACTCTGATAGTCTCCTCTTACCAATACCACAAAGTGGAAACTTCCATTGGAATTATTTCTGTATCACCAGGGCTGCACTAATGTTTGATACTGCCTTACTTGAAAGGCACTCAGTAACCAAAGACAAATTGTAGAAGGCAATGATTAATTATTGATGGGTCTTTTTTCTTTTTTTTGCACAATAAAATTCAGCGCTGTTATACCATTGGCTTGCAGAGAAAATATGACATTGGAAAGTGATGGAAAGACAGTTCAGTTATGGACTGACCCATCAATCGTTCCTGGCGGTGAAGGTCTTAGTTGATTTATAAAGCTGAACTTGTGGTTTTAAAATGTTAAAAATGTTTGGAGACATTTAGCCGATACTGCTGAAGCAGGAGCGTTGCTAGAGAGCAGTTTGTCATGGCCCTCCTAGTCTTAATAGCAGAAAAATTGAGAGTTGATTCCTGAGGCATATGATCCATAAATCATTAATGTACAATGCTGTGAGCTAGATTGCTGTGTTTCCTGCAGGTGAACTCAGAGAGGGTACTGCAGGATTCCACAATATTGTTAGCTAAAGGGTTTTGATACAGCTTTAGACATTATTATCTTTATTTCTCTGACATTTTCCAAAAATATATGGTTGTGAACCATTAAAACTGTGAACATAGCGGCAACGTAGGCGAGGTTTCTCCGCCCAACTAATACTCGTGTGCTCCTGCTATCCACGTTGAGTGAAATAGCCTATTGAATATTAATTTCCCAACTGCTTTGAATGACGCCTAATTTTAACAAATAAGTGAGTTCTGACATATTCTGCTGTTCAATTTATAAAATATGATAAATATATTACTTTTGGTGCACAAAAGCAATAGATTATTCCTGAATGATTTCAGTAGATCATTGATTTGTAGGTGAATAACTGAAAAGGATTCTCATGGTGGAGAAATGGATTTTAGACACTGGCTCACTTCCTGATGGTGGTTTGATGTTACCTGTGTAGGTTCATTCTGTTCTCTCAATCTAGCTAATTTCTTGGAGTCAAGCAGGATATTGGGACCGTGATGATCGCCACTACTTGCTTGGTGCATGGTATGAGACCACTTGATCCAACAGAAGATATGGAGATTAGAGTTTGAGCAGAGTTCTGTTGGTATTGAATAACATGAAGAAAGTCTGTTGTTTATTATTATCTTTTTATTGTGGTTTGTGTTACTTGACTTTTAAAGACACATTTTGTCAGGTGACCAAAATGATCCTCGAGAAAGCTACAATCTTTTCTTTACCAAATGTCACACGAGCCACATCTGGGAAAAGTAACACTGCAGAATGCCAAACGTGCTCCTATAAATGAACACAATTGCTCTATAAGAAAATGGAGTGCAACAGTATCTGAATTGCTGAACGATCTGTTAAAACCTTAATAGCTCCGATTTATCTCTTTGGACTCCATGTCCCTGTTTTCAGGGTCTACCAACAACCACATATACTCCATGTCCCCATTTTCCAGGACTGGTTTTATACCCAACCACCAGCAGGTTTGTTCTGGTGTTTGAACTGTAGTTTACACATGGAGCCAGTCTGGAGTATATATTACAAAAGATTAAAAGTGTTAATCCAGTCTGCTCCAGTGCGCAAATTGCATAGCAGTCTCTTCTGAGGAACTTGGTGGCTAATGAATTGCTGATGCTAGAAGATCCAACATGAAAAAATTAATTCTGATCTAAATGGTTTCTTGCAATTTATTGGACCCCCTGCAGTTCGCATACAGATCCAACCGCTCTAGGATGATGCCATTGCTACCGTTCTCCATCTAGCCCTCATCCATTTGGGAAAAAAAGTTCTTGTATGTTCAACTGCTGTTTATTGACTTCAGTTTGGCATTCAACACCATCATACCTCAGTATCTGATAAGGAACTTAAGCCTGCTGGGTCTAAACACCTCCCTCTGCAATTGGATTCTCGACTTCCTGTCAGGGAGACCTCAAGCAGTCCAGGTTAGTAACAGCATCTCCAAAACCATCACACTGAGCACAGGGGCCCCCAGGGCTGCCCACACATTCTGTTCACTCTGCTGACCCACAACAGTGCAGCTGAACACAGCACAAAACACATCACCAAGTTCGCTGATGACACAACCGTGGTGGGCCTTATTAGTAAGAGTGAGCAGTCAACGTACAGAGATGAAGTGCAGTCATTAACAGACTAGTGCAGAGTTAACAACCTGTATCTAAATGTTTTTTTTTAAAAAAAGAGTTGGTTGTTGACTTCAGGAGGGCCTGGGGGACCATGCTCTGCTGACCATTGATGTCTCAACCTTTGAAGTTGTCAAGAATATCAAGTTCCTTGGAGGACACTGGTCGGAGAATTTCACCTGGTCCCTTAACACCAGCTCCAAGCCAAGAAAGCCCAACAGCGCCACTATGTCTGTGAAGGCTGAGGAAAGTCCAGCTCCCATCCCCCACCCCCATCCTCACTACATTCGACAGAGGATGTATTGAGAGCATCCTGTACAGCTGCATCACCACCTGGTTTGGAAGTTGTACCACCTCGGACCACAAGACAATGCAAAGGATAGTGAAGTCAGCATAAAAGATCATTGAGGATTCTGTTCCTACCATGAGGACATCTACAACACACGTTGAATGCAAAAGACAATAAACATTGTGAAGGACTCCACACACCCTTCATGTAAACTGTTCTCCCTTCTGCCATCTGATAGGAGATACTGCAGCAATAGAGCCCTTGCAACAGTTTTTTTCTCCCAAACCATCAGACTTCTGAATTCCCAGAATATATATGGTTAGTGTACCATGGACCTTTGCTGTATACATCTTAATATTTTAATATTTCAATATGTTTAACTTCTATTCTAATGTATATTTATGTAAATATGCTCTGTGGTCCTGGAGAAACGCTCTGTCTTCACTGTGCGAGCATGGTATAAACGATAAGTAAAGGTGACTTGACTTGAAAAGCACACCAACCAGAATAGTCTGTGTTTCTTGGCTAATGCATCTGCAATCTGCATTGTTTTGGAACTATGCCTCGAACACTTAGAAATGTTTTGAGAATTTGGTTGTGAATGTGCCTCCTACAAATTCCCCCTTCCTGTCATAACCTGTCACACTGCATGACCTCACCCTCCCTCTTCCTGCAGCCTTGGCTAGCACAGTGACAATTTTCTTCGATGAAACACCTTGGAGCATTTTTCTGTGCTAAGTCAAATCTCTACAGCTCCGGACACATATCAGCAAAATGGATGTGCAGTTGAGAGCACAAGAAGTTACTTATCAAGCCACAAGAGGGTTCATTCTCCCTCCGCTGTTCTCTCTCCTGCCTCGATAAGCTCATAGATCAATCCTCTCTCCCACAACTCTCAACCCTGCTCCCACCACTTTGGCAATCATAGCCAATTCCTCCATGGACTGTGCTGCCTTACAGCTGTGTCACGACCCGTCCCTTTTTGGTCTTGGGCTAAGGCCTACAGCTGTTGCTTTTCCAGTTAACAGTTTGATCACGTAGCTGCAAATAAATTTATCAGGACATCAAAGCCCCCAAACTTGTTGGGATTGATCAACTCACTGCAAGAATAGAGAGTGGTGTTCAAAATTCAACATGCACAAAGTTCAAATTTATTATCAGAATACATACATATGTCACATACAACCCTGAGATTCTATTTTTCTGTAAGCTAGGCTCAGTCATTTCAGTACCAATCACTGTAAATTGTACTCAAAGAACGAACTGTAAACAAACTGGCTGTGCAGATGTAGGTATAAATATATGGTAGGTAATAAATAATGAGCAAAATACTTAAATAAGTCTTTGAATGAGTCTATTGGCCAAGACTCTGGACCTAGACAAAACCAACTAAACCATTATATAAGGAACTCTGTTCTAGTTCCACTAATGTTTCACAAATAAACTGCAAATAGAAATGAAGACAGTACACAGTGTGCTATTGGAAGCATTATTTAGTTCATGAAGTCTCTTGCTGGTACATTCTGTAAGCCTTTCATTTGTTCAACTTGACCTCATTGGATTATTAGCAAACCAACAATTACTCTGTTCATGTCTTCATTTGCAATGTAAAAAAGGTCCATCAAAAATATTTTTCTGTATATCTGTGACAGGCAAATAAACATGGGAGATTTCACATCATAATATGAAGCTATTGGGTGACTCTCATTTTATTATATCTAAGTTTAGCTGCTGAAGGAACGTGAGGGTTTTAAAAATATAATTCATGTATTTGATGAAGAGGAGTTGCAAGATAAATTTTGGCACCAAATAATGTGGTTTGCATTGCATTGGGCCTCAAACTGCAAGGAGTTAATTAAATCTGTGTCACTAGTTTAATCTGTCTGCTCTTGCATTGGATGAATCACTTCAAGGGATAAGCAAGCCAAATGAAGTTTGCTCCATTTTAACCCCTCGTATATGAAACCAGGCCCTTAAACCTTTCTTGTTTCCAGTGTGGTTCTTTAAAAATCCTTGTAGAATATTTGCCATTTGCAACAAAATTTACCATGATTATTAAATGGTGCAACGTAAAGTCAATAGCGAAATCAAACTTTGCTGCCAATGTTCGATCAAATCCCTGAAATACAGATGAACTTATTTTTGATTAAAGTTCATTGTTAAGATAAATATTTTACCGTGGATCTCGCCATGACCCTACACTTTTCATTTGGTTCATTTTGTAGACTCTGTCGTTCATTCTCTCATACACGACTCTGTACAGTAAAATGCCTGTTACCTGGAATTCAAACAACCTGCAAACCTCAAGCTATGGCCAAAATAAAATTGCGGAAAATAAATAGGGGAAAAAAAATACCAAGGCTTAAAATTGGTGCCACCTAGTGGTCAGTTCACCAATCACGCAATCTCAAGCAACCGGCAAATTCACTTATCCGGCATGTTACCTCTCTCCAAAGGTGCTGTATACCAGAGGTTTTACGGTATTTCACTACCAAGTACTGGAATCACACATTCTATTGAAACACTGTCACCAGAACGCCCATTGCAGTATTTTGATCTCCATTTGACAACTGCGAAAAGAAGGATCATCATTAACTAACAGTGGGACTTCAAATTGCAAATGCATTTCCTCCATGAAATGAAGAAGGTACCTGAAAAGGTCACTCTGAACCATTAAATCTATCAATCTAATGTGACATTTTTGCTTGTAAGCAAGAAAGTTAACTGCTCTAGGAACGTAATGTTATGAAAACAAGATCAAGTTTTTCTTAAAAGTAAGCATCTCTGCCATGAAATCATAAATGCACCACAAACCCTCATAGCATAGCCATTAAAAATGATTTCCTGTACCGTCTTTTATGACATTTACTTCATTCTTTTTCCAGTTTGGTCATAAAATAACAACTATGAAAAATTCTCGCATGTTTGTGAAATGAATATGGTAATTTTTATTCATTTTGCAATTGTGTAAAATGGCAATGAGGACCAAGGTATTCTGCTCTTCCATAAAAATAAAACCAAAATTGGATGAATCACCATATCAACATCGATGGAGAATGAAACAAAATTACACAAGATGAATGACCTTTCATTGGAACCGAAGATTAAAAGAAAGGGAGGAGAAAGGAAAACATAAGGAGAAGTCTGCATGACAGTTCAAGTTTATTTGTCATCTGATTGTACCCTACAGCCCAATGAAACAGTGTTCTCCAATCCACAGTGCAGAATATAAGTACAGATATAACACACACATAGTCAAAGGATACATATACACAGTACATACAGTAAAATAAATATTATTAAATAGTGGAGTCACAGTTGTTAGCTGTCATCCAACATTTTCACTGCCCTTGGGAAGAAGCTGTTCCTCAGCCTGGTGGTTCTGGCTCTGATACTTCTGTACCTTTCTCCTGATGGGAGTAGCTGGAAGATGCAGTGTGCGAGGTGGTAGGGGTCCTCCCCTGATTTTTGCGAGCCTCTTTAAATAACGATCCTGGTAAACCCCATCCATGTGGGGGGGGGGGGGAGGAGGGCGACCTCAGTGATCTCTCTGCTGCTCTTATGGACCTGTGGATCGACTGCTGATCCAATGCACACTGTGATGTAGTTGGCCAGGACGCGAGAGAGAGAGAGAGAGAGAGAGAGAGAGAGAGAGAGAGAGTTGCTGTGGAAAGGTGACAGAATGGTGGCCGGTAGCTTTGCCCACCTCAGCCTTCACTGTTGTGCATTTCTGACAAGTGAGGAGATATTGTGTGTCCAGGATAGGTCACTTCTCTGAGGAACTTGGTGCTCTCCATTCTCTCCACTGCCAAGCTTTGTGTCATGGAGAGTGGGGGTCCATGGTCCTCTTGGAAGGCCACAGTCATCTCCTTTGCCTTGTCCACATTGAGATTCAGGTTGCCACCATTTCATGATTCAATTTTTTCTCTGCATTTTGCCTCATCATTGCTGATGATGCCAACTAGAAGGTAGTTCTGGTGTTACAGTCCTGGGTCAGCAGCGTGAACAGGAGTGGACTGAGCACACAGCCCTAAGGTGCACCAGTTCTCAGCGTGACAGCCCTCGACATTCTGTTACTGACCCAGAGAGTCTGTGGTCTTTCTGTTTGGAAGTCCAGAATCCAGTAACAGAGAGGGTTGTTGTGTCCCAGCAAGGACAGCTTCTCCACCAGCCTCTGGGGTAGGATTGTATTAAATATTGAGCTGAGGTGTCATTCTATCGGTGGGTCAGGTCGGAGTGGAGGGACAAGACTATAACATTATCATTGGAACGATTCAATCTGTAGGTGAATTTAAATGGGACCTGTGTCTCTCGGAGGTCTGTTTTGAAATGTCCCATCACCTGGACCAGTTGAATACTTCCATCATTTCTGTTAAATATCAGATTTCCAGTAAATGCAATGTCTCACTTTTGATTATTACCTTCAGTCAGAGTTTCAAGGAGTTCCATAGAGCAAAAGCTATTAATAATGTACACTTGTATATTGGTGTAAATTGATGAAATAATATCAAGGACATTTTGGGAAAAAAATCTGTTCCAGTGTTTTATGCAAAATTCATGATCATTCATTTTGCGAAATATCCCTAGATCATCCTCAAAACTTGCCCTTCGCTTCAAGTGATTCTTTCTGTCATACCTTACCAACAGAAACTTTGCTAGACTCGCTCTTTAGATTGTTTCTAACAGCCAAGAGCCAACAGCCTGTAATTTCAGTGACTTTAACAAAGAAGGGCGGCATGGTTAGCAGGGCAGTTAGTGCAGTGCCAGCAAGTGGAGAGCACCAAGTTGAACTTGGGTTCAACCCAGCACCGTCTGTAAGGATATTGTACATTCTCCCCATGCCTGCATGTGTTTCCACCCACCATTCAAAACGTACCGGGGGTTTTCAGTCAGTTGGGTGGACTTGGGCAGTAAGGGCTCATGGGCCAAAAGGGCCTGTTACCATGCTGTGTGACTAATTTAAAAGTTGTAGTTTAAGCTGTACTGGATTTAAGGTTTCAGTTTACTCATTCCCCTGCAAACAGCTCAAGTAAATTCAAACAGGGAGGAACAGTGAGAGGTGATCTTAATCCAGCTTGATTATGTCTGAAATAAATGCACATCACCACAAAAGTAATGTGCATGACATGCCTTTCAATTTACATGGAGAAACATTGGATTATGCAACTTGACAGTTAACTGCATTTATATCTATATTTAGAATTTCACAATTTTTTTTTAAACAGAATAAACCCATGTATCATACTTGAAAATAAATTGTTCACTACAATGCAAAATATATATATATTTTTTTCTCTTCAGGGATGACAAGCCTCATGGGATAAACTCATCCTATCAACTCAAAGAAAAACAAGAATTTAATTATCTTGGAGAAGATGCCTGGGGTGAATGCTGTGCTTGGCTAGATGGGGCTCTTTAACCAACCCAAACTCTAAATAAATAAAAGAAATAGCTAGTTCACAACCACATGAAATAATAAAATAACTAAATGTAAGGTTAATTGACTATGCTCCTATGTTTTGACAATTGCCATTGATTGTAAAATCTAAATTTAAGTGTTATTATAATGTTACATAAATAACATAAGTAGCAATGTCATCTAAATTACTTTTTTTTGCATTTAAATCTTGCAGAAAGGATTATTGTCATGGAATGATGAGTATTGGAACATGAGAATCATGTTTCAATACAAGGGACTGAAAATGGTAGCTTTGACAATAACTTGGAAAATACATTTTAGTAAGAGGATAGGTTAGGAAACAGTTTTAAATAATTTTATTTGAAATAACATTCCCTTTGTCTTTCTAATGTTGTAATATTCCTGATTTACGAAAATTCAAGCTGAATTTTTTAATTCACATCCAAATACCGGTAAATAATAAGGTGCAAATGGCAAGATGCACAAATGCTTCTGTCTTGCCTAATCCTGAGTAAACAAATTCTAAAACTGCATTCAGGATTGGTATGTTTCTAATTGCATCCAAAAGAGTTAATCTTATTTAACGGCAAAGAAAACACCAGCCTTATCAGATTTCAGGCACAACCTTCAAATACTTTCACAGATGCTAAGGTGTTAACCCAGCAAATAGGCAGATGTAGTTCCAGGGAAGTATCCATCAGCCTTAAGCTTCCAGCTATCTTTCAAAGAAATTCCCGCTGAGAGGGTAAGCAAATCTGAACCGCATCTTTAACCTTTCCTACAGTAAGTTTAGCCTTCAGGAACTACTGTTCTGGAGGTAATGGTGTTAAACATTTCCCCTGTATCTGCTGGCTTGCTATGATAACCTCAGGTTGCAGTATGGTGTCTGACAAATATGTTTCTATTGTGGATAGCACCTGACATCTGTTTGCAGGGTTTATTCATCACCTCACATCATGTTTCTGTCTGCAATTTTACCTATTTGCCCTTCTTTTGTGCACAGTCACTGTGTGTTTATCTCCTAAAGCGCAGACAGAACAGCTAAGTGCAAAAAGTCCTGTATGTGGGGAAAAATGTCCACTTGCTTGCTGAAAACTATTTTGGTCCCTGGTTGATAAGACAATGTGTTTGTCAAAGAAGCGATTAAGATCTTTGGGACAGATGTCATACCATCTTGCAATTTCTGTAAATTGCACAATTTACAGTACACAATAGTTTAGTAATCTGGGGACTAGATGTTTTAGAACCATTGAAACATTTTATTGGATCGTGTTCCTTTGTTATGGTCATTTGTGATGGGAGATTTAATTATTTTTAATTAAAAAATCAAATAAACTTTCAGTTATGAATTAATTTGATAGATAGTTATTTTGATTTAACTTTACATTAAAGAAACAATATGAATGTTCCATTTTACCACATTTTAATACTGGAATCAGATAAAAAATTTTAAAAATCTAATTTTACATGCAACTGTCTAACCATTTGATGCTCACTAAATGTACAAAAGACTTTTGGATGTGAAGTGAACAGAACAGATCCTGAACACTCCCCGTGCCACCAAATAAACCAACTAAATAAAGCCCAGAAGCCATGGGTCTGTGATTTATGGGGAATTTGTTTTGGCTTATCTGGTTCCATTGTCCATCACAACTTCCCTCATGATAATTAGACACTGTTTCTTATAAATGGGACTCTAGCCCCTCAATCTTTGTGCTAAATGGTCCCACACTAATAGACACATTCCTCCTCGATGAGATTTCACTAAAGGCTTGATTTTATCCTGGTCAGTTGACCTGAATTCATTCATTATCTATTCACAATCCTGATTCTCTCAGCATTGTTTCTTCCTGCTTGTCTGAGGCTGATCATTCGTGGATCAAATTAATATCAAATACAATTATGCCCGAGATTTAGTCAATAAAAACAAAGGCTTGTCTATTGGGTTTTCCTCCATTTTTTCTCAAGCTCAATCTCTTCTGAATGTCGCTCTGTAGTTTGCTACTAAATATTTAATTAATTTAATTCTACCCTTTAATTATTTGCTAGCATTAACTCCTTGATTGGGCTTTACCTTTGAAAATAAGACAAAATGATAACAAATAATCAATGATAAGAAATCAAAAGATAAGTTTTAATACTTAAGACAAGAAATAGCTGAACAAGACAAAAATTCAGGAGCACGTAGCAAGAGGCTGGATGCCATCAGTGAGCCATCGTCAGCAAAACATTCGGAAACAAATAAAATACCAGGCAAAACTGTGTTGGGCTCTAGGCATAAGGGCTGTGAACTGTATTTGTGCCATTGCAAGCAGTTGTGCATTTCTACCCTAATGTGCATTTATACTATTCCTCAACTGCATCAAGTCAAAGATATCTTCTAAAAATGGTAAGTTTGCAACCACACAAAGTGAATTTATCTTTAAATAAGAAATGTGAAAAAGATAAAATTTCACAAAACAACATTTCATCATCTCATGGGACATTGGAGCTTTCATAACTCTGAATTCAGAAAAGTGAAATAATCCTCCATCTGTATTTGGTTTGGAGAACGTGATGATTGACGATCTTCTTAGCTAGAAAATGTATTGCTATAACTTGGAAAACGGATATTGATTTGGGAATGGATGGATGGCATGTGGATGCTTGGAGTTGTATTGCACTTGAAAAAATTAATTATAATTTAAGAAATAAATACCATATTTGGAAAAGATGATGCCCATATTTACAAAATAAAGGTATTAATGTTTAAATGAATTTTAAATATTCCCTTTCTCGTATAGGTCTCCATAAGATATCAAAATCTGAAATATTCCTGATGTGGTTCTCTTGTCCTGTGTGTTTTCTTTTTTGTTTCCTTTTTTTGTGTTTGTAGGGGGTTGGAGTTGGAGGGATGAGGGTGGAGATAGAATATATTTATATATATATATATATATATATATATATATATATATATATATACACACACACATATTTGGGTTGAATTTTAAATATTGTAAATGTTTTTTTGTGGTTTTAAATTTTAAATAAAGTATATAATAATGATCTTCTTGAATCTCTGCAGTCCTTCTGGTGAAGGTATTCCCAGAATGCAGTTGGGTAACGAGTTCCAGGATGTAAGAGTTCTAGAGACAGAGATATATTCACAAAGCAGGATGGTTTGAGATATAGAGGATGGGTTCGAGTGTTAGTTTGTGCATCTTCCTGCTGCTTCTGTCCTTCTTGTTGGTCGAGGTGGTGAATTTGTTGTTGTAGTGGTGTAAGTGGGTTCTGCAGGCTTTACACAATAGAGAGGTAATGGAAGAATTAATATTTCGGGCATTGGATGTGGCACCAATCAAGGGAAGGGGCTTTGTTCTGGATGGTGTTCAGTTTCTTGAGTATCACTAGAAATGCATTCATCCAGGCAACTAGAACCCATAATGCTCCAGTTCAAAAAGGTGGAAAGGCTTTGGGGTCAAGCGAGTAATGTGCTTGGAGGAGACAAGAGTGTAATCTGCTGCAGAATACCCAGCTTCTAATCTGCTCTTGCAGCTATAATATTTCCATGGTTTGACCAGTTAAGTGCCTGGGCAGTGGTGGCTCACCACGATTTACATGATGTTTTACCAGGACTTCTATTCTCAAATGCTGTTTTGATGTTAAGGGCAGTCACTCTTCGTACCCTACATGAATTCAGTTGTTTAGTCTGTGTTGGGCCAGATGCAGATGGAAACTGAGTATTGCTAGTTGAATGCAAATGAGCATAAGTATGCAAATGATTGGAGAGAAAGTGCCTCTTCAAGTCCTGGAACAATTCAGATGGAACAGACCCTTTAGCCCAACTTGTCCTGGCTAACCAAGTTGGCATTCTGATCTATTCCCATTTGGCCCATATCCTTCTGAACTCTTCCTGTTTATATATCTGTCCAAGTTATGTTTTTAATTTAAAAAAGTCAAAATCTATTTTCATTTTTACTAACATAATAAAGCCTTGTGTCTAAAAACCTCATAATTTTATTTTAAAAAATAGATTCAGATTTCAGATCAGATTTCATATTTATTGTCTGCATATGCATGACATTACATATAACTGCAAGATTCTTTGTGACCTCACCGCCTGACACTCATTCAGAAATCACACCATGGTGTACTCTTTATTCTACTTAAAGTTACAACATAATAGACAATGTCACAAACTGGAGGTAAAATGCCAGTTAGGATTGGGCTCGGACCACTGGTCAGTGTGCATCTTGTCATTGGCTGGTTTAAATCATTCAGTGTCCTTATTGGCTAGGGCCCTGTATTTAGCACCAGCAAGAGAACACTCACTCTCTCTGCCTTGTGGTCCTAGCCCCGGATATTACTCCAGGTTGCTACTGCAGACATTGCTTGGATGGGTCGCAGGAAAGGTGCACACTGCACTGAAGCTGAGCCGTGGTACTTCTATAGCTCAAATTGCTATAGATCAATACTGGCAGTAGAACCGTCGCTCTCAACTGATCAGGGATCCAAGGTCATGCACATACCCCTGTGAGTACAGTGGTACCAGATTGACCTCCCCTTATTCATGGGACTGGGAGGATGTTTATAACCCCCATTTATAGGCTGCGAATGACTGCATCACCTTTGTAAATTAATACTTGTGTATTGTCTAATGTTCTTCCGTTTGTCTCCCATTACAATTTGTTCCCACGCTCCCTTTCAATTTCTGCACATATGTTCCCATCCTCCTTTATAAATTGTGCACGTATGTTGCCACGTCCCATTATAAATTGTGCACATATGTTCCCATGCTCACTTATAAATTGTTTCTCTTATTAATTGTTGTATTAATAAAGTTATTTTTGTTTGCAAACCCTCTTTGAACCCACAGAACCGAACACTTACTCAACAAAACAGCGAGGCAGAATTACCCCTCATTGACAGAGTAAATAAAATCTGTACACAGGGAACACTTGTAAACAAATAAAGAAATGTAAACAAACTGCAATATGGAGAGGAAAAAAACCAATGAAGTGCACATAGGAGTCCTTAAATAAGTCCCTGATTGAGTTGGTTGTTTAGTAGTCAGATGGTGGAGGGGTAGTAATTGTTCCTGAACCTGGTGGTGTGAGTCTTGTGGCATCTATACCTCTTTCCTGATGGCAGCAGTGAGAATAGAGTGTGGGCTGGGTGATGTGGATCTCTGACGGCAGCTTTCCCCAGAGATATCTTAATGGTGGGCAGGGTTTGCCTGTGTTGTCCTGAGCTGTGTCCACTACTTTTTGCAGGCTATTGGTGTCCCTATACCAGGTAATATTTATAAATATAACATCCAAATACAGAGATTCTTGAATGCACTATCATACAGCGACACGGTTAGCATAGGGATTAGCGCAACGCCTTTAAAGCGCCAGCAATCGGTACCTGGATTCGAATCCCGCGCTGTCTGTAAGGAGTGTGTTCTCCCGTGTCTGCATTGCTTTTCCCTAGGGGTTTTGGTTTCCTCCCACCATTTGAAATGTACCAGAGATGTAGTTTAATTAGGCGACATGTGCTCGTGGGCCAAAATGGCCTGTTACCGTGCTGTATGTTTAAATTTTAAAAACATTTAAAAAAAACTCTGTTGACCATTGAGAGTAAAGAGATGATACACCCTTCAGTTTTTGGTACGCTTCCTGTTTTTCTTTATTGTCAGGTAACTGTCCTGAAGCAGCTTGACTTGATGCTTAGTTATTTCTGGATTACAGATCTTTAGCGCCACAATGCAATGTTGTCTGGTCCCACCCATTAGTGAATCCAGTGCCCCAACCATTCCTTGATATCGTATGGACTGAAGGGAAGGTCATGTATCACGAGCCTAATTGAGTCATTTGAGGAAGTAACCAAAGAGATTGATGAAGGTACGATGGTAGATGTAGTCTACATGGATATTAGTAAGGCATTTGACAGGGAACCCCATAAGAGATCCCCCAGTTGGGTTGTAATGGTAAAGTGAGTGTTATTTCAGGCTGTGAGGTTAAAGATTGTGCAAGAGTACATCCCTACCGCTACTGTTGGCCCCTGGCAGGTCGTTCATGAATGCTCAGCTTCAAGATTTTAGAGCTGTGCTGAATTAAAAACAAGAAACAGTAGTCACTGGCATGTACCCCTCCTCATCAATTTCCCCCCCATCTCCCATCCCATATGTTCCCTTCCCATATTCAGTACTCAGTGTACCATTGCATTGAGATCAAAAAATAACATTTAGCACAATGATAATACCACACAATATCAAATAAAATGCAATTGGTCTCCATAAACATTAAATGGTAGTCAGTTCTAGACAAATGCATCTGCTGTTGGTAGATCAGTGAGGCAGAGGTCAATTAGGCTGATTGACTCACCAACAGTCACACACCCAATTCTTCATCTTCATCTTTCAGAATAAGAACATCAAATAGGTACCTCCAGGAGATGCATATTAAATACCATTTATATTTTTGAAAATGCTTGGAAGAGAACTTGATGCAACATAATTGAATAGTAAACATTTATGCAGGTGAACTTATTGCATTTTTACTGTGTACTCAATATTTGTTCAACTGAGATACATTTGAAATAATTTCTATCAATATCATTGGGCTTGGATAACTTGGCAGGTAGACTCCTGTACCCTGATTATGATCAATAACACATACCTTTATGATTGCCTTATATTTGTCCCAACCTAATGAACCTACCCTGGAGCATAGTAGTAATGAGAGAGAAAGAAAGAGCTGACACTGTGAAATGCAAGATCTCTTTGTGTTAGACATAGTCATTTGAAATGGTTGTTCACCTCCTCCGTCCTTATTCATGTAAAAGATTGAAACCAACTCCTTCGCTAGGTATTAAGTATTCCTGCACTTTGGCGTACTGCCACGGACGAGTTGGTAATGACCGAGATCATCTGCGGCGGTGTGAGTTATTGCAGACGTTCCCTTCAATTTTATGATCTCCTGTCATTGCCCAATCTTATTTCAAAGTCACATGCAGAAATGCTTTGTAACCCTCCTCGGTGGAGGTTGTTCAACACCAAGGGGGACAGTCTCAGCAGCATCGAGATGTTTCCAGCTCCACAAGTCCTGTCCCAGATCCACTGATTCACGGTTTTGCCTTTTCACTTAACCAGAGCCAGACAGAAAGCACCTACTCAGGAAACATTAATTAATGAGTGAATGATACTCGGACTGTGTGGAAGAGGGTTAATTGGCAAAAAATGAGAACAAGTCAGCCAAGAGTAGTGAAATTACATCATATGGAAGAGAAGCAAAAGTGACCCTGATTTTCAGAGATCAGATTTTAAAGACATAAAATGGATACAAAAATCAATTCTGTGTGCAAACAGTAGCTTGAACTTATAATGAAAAATGTCCCTAGACATTTGCAAGAATATTATCAAAGAAAATTTGACACACTGCTGTATATTAGGGGGGGGGGGGGGGGAAAACAGCTGAAGCCTTGAACAAAGCGGTAGGTTTTGAGAAGCTTCTCCAAGGAAGCAAACAAGGTAAAGAGGTTGGGTGATTGAGTTTGGTGCCTTAGGACCTTGGCAGGGGAAGGAAGAACCATCAATTGTGAATCAAAAATATTCAAGTGGTCAGAACTGGAAAGGGTGCACATTTCTTTGTGAGCATTAGGGCTGCAGGAGATAACAGGTTTTGAAATATAAAGGGATTTGAAAACAAGAATGGAAATGTATGATGCAAAAAGACTGTGGGGGCTAGAAATTGGAAATAAAAACAGAAATCGTTGGGAATGTTCAGCAAGTCAAGCAGCACTAATGGAAAGAGAAAGACAGTTCATGTTTCCGGTCAGAATTCTTCAATAGAATTGCAAATTTAAAAATGAGCTTGGCAGTTGATATCGGTCAGGGAGCATAAGGAGTTGGTTGATGTGACAGTGTGAATCAAGACATTTGAAGCAGGGTTGTTGGTTCCATCAAGTTAATTGGCTGTAGAATGGGGAGAGGCATGCTGATCCAGATTGGTTATGTCTTGAGATAAAGGAGGGTAAAGTTAAGGGTTTCAGGAGGCAATGAGTTGTGGGTAGGAATTGGAGATAAATGATGTTGAGGAGGTGAAAGTAGGAAATCCTGGTGCTGGTGTGGATATGGAATATGCCAATTTCATCTTGTGGTCAAGAGCGACACCAGAAATCTGATTTATAGGAGATGAATGAACTGGTGCAAAGGAGCAGAATGTGTTGTGTGGTCTGAGAGTACACAAAAATGTATCTGTTCATCCATTATGTGAATAAGTAAGTTAGAAACCAAGGAATTGGAAAACTATGAGGAATGGTGGTTATATCGTTGAGAATTGCTACTGGAAGGAAAATTCCAGGCACCCAGTACTCTCCGTGTAAAAATAGTTACCCCCGATGTCTCCCCTAAACTTTCCTCCCTTCACTTTGTAGAGATGTCCCTTGGTGTTTGTTATTCCTGCCCTGGAAAAAAGGCATTGTCTGTCTACCTTATCTGTGCCTCCCAGAATCTTGTAGAACTCTATTAATTAAGTCATCCCTCATCCTTCTACGCTCAAAAGAGAAAAGCCTTAGCTCTGTTAACCTTACCTTGTTAGTCTTATTGTGCTAATTGCTAAGCTAATTGTGCCACCCCTTGGAACTAACTACAGCTCAGTACAGGCCCTTCAGCCCTTGATGTTGTGCTGACCCCATATCTCTAAAAAAAGTACTAAACTCACCCCACTTTGTAACCCTCTATTTTTCTTTCATCCATGAGCCCGAGTCTCTTAAATGCCACTAATGTTTCAGTGTCCACCGTAATCCCAGGCAAGGCATTCCAGGTACCCACAACTCTCCAGAAAAAAAGGTACCCCTGATGTTCCCCCCTCAACTTACCTCCCCTGACTTTGTGCATATGTCCTCTGCTTTTTTTTTGCCATTCCTGCTCCAAGACACGGATGCTGGCTGTCCACCTTATCTATGCCTCTCAGAATCTTTTAGACCTCTATCAAGTCTCCTCACATCCTTCTATGCTCCAAAGAGAAAAGTCCCAGCTCTGCTAACCTTGCTCATAAAACTTGTTTTCCAATCCAGGCAACATCCTAGTAAATCTCCTCTGCACCCACTCCATGTCTCCCACATGAGATGACCAGAAATAAACAAGATATTTCAAGTGTGGTCTCACCAGAGATTTGTAGAGTTGCAACATGATCTCTCAACTACTGAACTTAATTCCCCTCTTAATAAAGCTCAGCAACCCATTGGTCTTTTTAACTATCCTATCAAACTCGAGGGATGTATGGATTTGAACCCAAAGGTTCCTCTGTTCATCCACACTCCTAAATAACTGACTATTTACCCTGTACTCAACCTTCTGGTTTGTCCTTGCAAAATGTATCACCTCACACGTCTTTGCCATTTTTCTCCCCAACTCTGCATCCTGTCTAAATCCTCTTGTAACTTTCAAGAACCTTCAGCTCCATCCTCAACTCCTCCAACCTTTGTGTCCTCTGAAAAATTACTGACCCATCATTCTGCCTCTTCAGCCAGGTCATTTATAAAAGTCACAGAGCAGGAGTCCCAGACAAATCCCTGTAGTACTCCATTAGTGACTGACCTCCAGGCAGAATATTTTCCTTCTACTACTACTCTCCGCTTTCTTCCTAGCCAATTTTTTTATCCAGACAGCCAAGGTTCCACTAATCCCATGCCAGTCCACTTTATGGATGAGTCTCTCATGGGGGACCTTGTCAAATGCCACATCTAGCACCCTACCCTCATCAATTTATTTTGTTACCTCCTCAAAAAATTAATTTAGGCCCGTGAGACACTACTTTCTCTTCAAAAAGCCATTCTGACAGGACCTCCAAATGTTCATTGATTCTATGCTTAAGAATCCTATTCAATAATTTACACACCACAGATGTTAGACTCACCACTCTATAATGCCCAGGATTTCCCTATTATCATTTTACAAACAAAGGGACTATATTTGCCATTCTCCAAACCTTCAGTACATCCCCTGCAGCCAAAGAGGATTCAGAAATCATAGCTACCTCTTCTCATTTCCCATAGCAATCTGGGGGTAGATTGTATCTGACCCTAGGGACAGCAATCTTGATTTTTCTAAGAAGATCCAACACTTCCTTTTCCTTAATCTCCACATTGTCCAGCACACAAGCCCATTCTATTCCAACTTCACCCTGATCAAGATCCTTTTTTTTATGATTACTGAAACAAAGTATTCATTTAGGACCTTCCCAACCTCCTCTGCCTCCAGGCACATTTTGCCTCATTTATCCTTTAGCAGCCTCACTCTCATTCTCGTCATCCTTCTGTTTTCACATACAATGCCTGGGGTTCTGGTTACTCCTACATGTCAAAGCTTTCTCATACACCCATACTCCTAAGCCCTTTCTTAAGCACCTTCCTGACAACCATATATTTCTCATGAGCCCTTCCCGTATCCTGTATCTAACATGCTTCATTCTTCCTCTTGACCAGCTGCCTCTCCTGTTCTCTTTTCCTACCATCTTTTCCTTGTCCCAGTTGTACAAACCTATCCTGAACCCAGCATAAGTGGTCCCTGAACTTACTCCGCATTACTTCCATGCTTTCACCCTTGATCATCTTTTCTCATTTACTTTCACTAGCACCTGCCTCATCCTTTCCTAATTAGCCCTTCTCCAGTTAAGCACTTTTCTATTTTGTCTGTTTTTATCCTTTACCATAGCTATGCTGAAGCTAAGGAAATTGCGGTCACTCTCACCAAAATTCTCCCCCACCAACAGGTCTGCCACCTGACCAGGTTCATTTCCCAGAACTAGATCTAGTATGGCCTCTCATCTCTCGGCCAGTCCACATAGTATGTCAGAAACCATTCCTGAATACACCTGATAAATTCAACCCCAACTATCCCTCTTACAGTCAGGAAGTGCCAGTCAATATTAGGGAATGAATGAGGTCTATGAATTCCTCAACTCTGGAGTAGCCACATTTTGGCAAAAGCCATTCAACCCTGCTCCTGTGGATTGAAAAAAAAATGTCCCTCCATATAGTGTTGTCCCTCCACGTAAAGTTCTGAAGTGTTCGTTTGTATTGCGTTTAGCAGTAGATTGTGAGATGCGGCAGAGATCTGCTGCAGGAGTAGTAAGAAACAATTCTGAGGCAAGAAACTCTTGCCTCCAATCATACTCAAAAAGTGACAGATTTATTTATGCACAGACCACTCAGCATCATATAATCCAAGCCCATGTGAAGCTATATCTTAAGTTACAAGTCACAGACCTCAGTAAGCAATGCAGTTTGCCAATTAATTATGAATTTTAGGAAAGTCGGCATTCCAAACCTGATTGTGCATTCAGAAGATGAGTCACTCATCACCTGTTATTGGCATCGCATTAGTGTTAACATAATTTGAAGGAAATTTCATGATATAAAAAAAAAACAAGTGCAAGGGAAAATAGAAATTACCCCAAAATATCTGGAATGGGGTTCCCCAAAGGACATGGTTCCATTCAGAAATATGTGCTTGATAATTCTTCCCCAGGTGCTTCACAGTTTTAACTGCATTGCATCAGTTTTTGGAAGATACAAATTCAGGGTTCAGAAAGGAAGAAACCTTCAGGGAACTTTGTCTGGCCAGTCTTGGGAATAGGAAAGGAGCATATGAAGCAAATGGCTTTACTCTTGACAATGAAGAGGTTGATGAGCTCCTTTCTTAATGTATTATTACAGCTTTAACAATGCTGTTTCTGAGGATTTTACAGATTTAATTTGTCCTGCAGCCAAACATTATCTGAAGCGAGCTCAGCCCAATTTAAGTAGGAGCTGAACATGCTGTTATACCCCAGGATAAAGACGATGATCTTTCAACCTTGGTGTTATTACTGTGAGTATAGACCAGATTAAGAGGCTATTGAATAAAAGTTGCTAAAATTACAAAGCAAATGATGGATCAGATAAATTCAGACTGCTTCCAATGACGGGGAATCAAGATGGAGATGTAAGGTTAAATATAATAGATTTTGGAAAAGTACAAGAAAAGCTCTTTGGACAAAAAGCTGTAAACCTGGAGCATCTTATTGGATTGAAGCAAAAGCCATGTCAACATTGAGGTATAACTTAGCTAAACTGTTGGGGGGGGAAGTAAAAAGGAACAGGATTCAGAGTGCGGTTAATAACAAGAACAAACATCAACACCTGGACGAACAGGTCACTTAATTATTTTATTTATATCTCTGATTCCTTATATGAGCAAATGTGGCACCTTTTGGTCAGCATTTCAATTTAATTTAATTCAATTTAGACATACAGCATGGTAACAGGCCTATACTGCCCAATTACACCCAATTAAACTACAAACCCCAGTACGTTTTGAAGGGTGGGAGGAAACTGGAACTACCAAGGAAAGCCGATGCAGATATGGAGAGAACATACAAACTCCTTAAAGCCCGCATGGGATTTGAACCCCATTCATGATCGCTGTGCTGTAATAACATTGTCCTAACCTCTATTGCCAACTATGCAACCCTTTCAGGCATGAAGGCCTGAAAGCAGGCTCTTAAAGACCACCAGTTTAATTCAGAGAATCAACAGTCAATTCTCAAAGGCTGTGATGGAAATTTCCCAGCCCTCAACCATGAGCACCACAAAGAAATAAAGGTTAAATCAGGTGGTTTAAGGTGGCACGGTTGGCGATTGGGACCAGGGTTCGAATCCCACACTGTCTGTAAGGAGTTTGTACATTTTTCCCGTGTCTGTGTGGGTTTTCCCCAGGGGGCTCCAGTTTCCTCCCACTGTTCAAAATTTACCAGGGGTGTAGATTAATTGGCTGGCACAGACGGGTGGGCCAAAATGGCCTTTTACCGTGCTGTATGTCTAAATTAAAAAATTTAATTTTAAAAAGGGGCAGATTCGGTGGCAGTAGGGCACTGTAATATATATGAAGTACAAATTCATCAGCTACAAATTCATGTGCACGTTATACAGCAGCAAATCAACACATCTGTTTCTTATAGCTGTGCTGTGAGAAAATAACTTCTTACTGAACAGGTTTAAAAGAGTTGAGGAAAAGTTTTCGTAATTGGCCAATGTAGTATTGCCATGATTTCAGATATTTTACGTGTTAGCTTGGTTGAAGCAAGTACCGTAAGCAGTTAAAACCTACCATCCATCTTGAGCTCCAGGCAATTGTGTTTTATGACCTTCCAAAGGTGTTGGATATATTTCTTCTTTTCTGTGGTGATCTTCAACTCTAGTTTGAAAGATTCTGCTGTTTGATGGCATAAATACACAGCTTGTCACAATTATTCCCAAACAGTTAACACCTGGAATCAGACATCAGAGTTCCAAGAGTATACTTAAAGAACAATATGATTTCTTGTGACAATCTTATATTACCAATTATGTTTTGTTCTGCTGGTGCTGGATTTCTTAAGAGTGTGAGATAATTAAGATGCAGGTTGTTTTCCACATTTTTTCACCCAACTAAATTTGGATCAGCATGTGGCTTCTTAGCATGGAGGGACTTGATTAATGAAGCATTTGCCTGTGTCGCAGGCAATGATCTGCAGAATTCTGTGATCATAATAAATACCAATTATGCATCAATTCAGTGGATCCTTGGTGGTGCAGTTAGCCTAGCACGGTGGCATGTTCAGCCTAGCAGGGTGGCATGTTCAGCCTAGCAGGGTGGCATGTTCAGCCTAGCAGGGTGGCATGTTCAGCCTAGCAGGGTGGCATGTTCAGCCTAGCAGGGTGACTCGTTTAGCCTAGCAAGGTGGCATGTTCAACCTAGCAGGGAGACACGTTGAGCGTAGCAGGTTGGCATGTTCAGCGTAGCAGGGTGACACATTATCCCACACTGTAAGGAGTTTGTACATTCTCCCTCTGTCTGCATGGGTTTTCTCCAAGTGCTCTGATTTCCTCCCACCCTTCAAAACGTGGGGGGTTATAGGTCAATTGAGTGTAATTGGGCGGTGCATGGTCATGGGCCAGAAGGGCTGTTACCATGCTATATGTCTAAATTTAAAATTTGATTTATAAAGCTGATAGGGTTCTCAAAAGGTTAATTCCATACCTCCATCCCTCCTGTAATGGAGGGAACCTTTTATTTCAAATTCATTTGGTCATGTAATTAATAACAAATTTGTTTGAATGTGGCATCTATCTCCCTTTATTCATGTGATGGACATTTAACGAATGTATGTCACTTGATCTTCTCTGTGGTAGTTTTCAGAAACATGAATAAGTTTAAAAGTAACATATTTCAGGATACCCACTTTCTTATAGGCCATAATGAGCAGATGATTGGCCAGGTGATCCTTCCTAAAATACTTCACGAGTTATAATATTGGAGACAGCACATTCTTGTTTCTCCCCCATGCACTTGAAAATAACCACATGCATCTCTTGATCTCGTTTCACTATTGAATCCATCAACATTCTATAAATTGTTGAGCCAAAGTGTCCATTAATTTTACACCAGACACTGTTGACGAATGAACTGTGTTCCATTCATTCTAGTGGGGGCAGTGGCCTTTATTTAGAAGGTTATTGTTTTGGTATATTGTTTTTTTGTTATTTTACTTTATTCCAATGTTTATCTATGCTTTTGATTAATTAACAGTAAATTAAATTTTTTTAAAACAATTCAGTATTTATAATTTTTCAATGTTTTCACAAACTGCTAAAGATGTTCAGAAACAGCATTAAATGGCTTTGATGGCTTGTGATCCTAAGAATAATTCAGGATTAAACAGTTGCTTGCATAAAACTGAAGGACCAAACATGATTCTTTGCCTCAGTTACCTATGGAAGGTCCTGAGTCCCACTACTGAGACCCAGTGGAATGCATAAGGTCCAATGTCCTGTCTTAATTTCAAGGCTGCAGCATACATGAGGCACAGTCCAGAATATGCTGCCTCTTGGAGTGTGGGTAGTCGAAGGTTCTCTACGGACCAACTGGCTGGTCTTCAGAAAGTAGATGTGTTGTAAAATATTAGTGTTAACTGATCGCCTCCAAATCAGAACTGAAAACTTCAGTTCACTTCAGTCCCTATTGTTAAAAAAGGTTATATTGACATTGAGGCAGTATCCAAGAGAACTAATACCTAATATGTGAGTGTAATGACACTGATTTACCACAGATACAAACAAATAAAGAATACACTTTCAGTACACCATGAAGTTGACTTTCTTTTATTATCTCTAATCACCACCCAGCTAAACCCCTCTGATCTTCTCGTTGGCTTACTGCCACACAGGTGATCCTAACACTCCTCCTCCTGCATCTGAGATTCATGGTCCATTAATATGTGCTATTACCCCTGTGTATCACATCACTTACATCATCATCAGCGGCCGACACTGCTCCCGATGAAGGTAAGTGCACGACCGCAACAAATGTGTGGATTGTCCTATCAAGAACTGATGAAGAAGTTAAATGAATAAATGTTCTTCAGGGGGGTGGAAATGACATGATTCACAATGAGATGTTTTCATGGGTGGAGAATATAAAGAAATGTTCATGGTCACGAGATTGGGTGGTCATTTAATACTGAAGTTTGTTAGAACTCTTTGCAGAAGGTGGTGAATCTCTACCCTAGGAAGCTATGAAAATGAGTTGATTTGGAGCATTGCAAGAGAAAGTGAATATATCTTTGGGAGATGTCTGTGAGAAAATAGCATAGATTAGGAAATTAAACCTGGGGCAGCTGACATGAATGAAAGCCTCTTCCTGTTTCTTATGTTCTTGTTTTCTGTTAGATAAGTTGGTGGTATACCCACCACACTCACGAAAGGGAAATAGATGTTCCCTTTGCACGTGATTCCTAACTGTTCACCTTCTCAATCAAATTTTTCCTTTCATCAATCATATAACCAATGTAAATTCGATCTCTAAAAGAAAACTCTCATCAGCTAACTCCTTACTTCCCTGAGACTTGCTGACAATACACAATGAGGACATAGGACTTTAGTCAATTTTTGGCACTGACCCAGATGATGCTTAAAAGCATAATTACTATACTTTATGAAGATATATTAGCATATACATTTGGGTGCATCCAATTGTTTCATTTAATTCATGCAAGTTTAATTCAGCTGACACTTCTGTAAAATTAATTCAGCAAGTGACTCCATAGCTCAGTGGTTACAGCACTGGTTTGTAAACCAGGGGTCATGAGTTCAATCCTTGCTGGGGCATCATTTAGTTTGAGGGTGGCATAGAAGGCATGAAGGTCAGTGGAATGCTGTGATAGTGCCATTGACCTGAGTTTGAATTTGGTGTTGCCTTTCAGGAATTTCTCCCTGTGTCTGCATCGATTTCCTCTAGTTATTCCTCTAGGGGAGGTAGATTAATTAGTTTATTGGAGAGGGCACAGGCTCATGGGCCGGAAGGGCCTGTAACCATGCTTTGCATCTAAATCTAAATGAAAAATACCAAGGGAATCCTGTCCCTTTAGAGGTGACTTCTTTTAGATGAGATAGTTTTATTTGCCTGTCAGGCGAGTGGGTGGCAACATTGAGAAGAGAAGGGGAGTTTTCCTCAAGTCCCAACCAATATTTATCACTCAGACTAGTCATTGCCACATTACTGTTTGAGAGACCACGTTGCGTACAAATGAATTTACGCTAAATCAGTGAATGTGGAATATTTCATTAGCTTTCAAGTCCTTTAGATTATCCTGGAAGTTAAATGTCTGCCTTTAAATTATTGTTGTGCATTACCTAAATAACTTGGTATCAGTTTCAGCATTATTTTACATGAAATATTTTAACAGAAGCTGGAAAATCAATGAACAGTTAGAAGAAATTAACAGCACTCAGTGAAGGCGGTTTACAATATCTCCTCCACGATCACCCTCAACACCAGGATTCCTCAAGGATATGTTCTGTCTCTTACTTCCGTGTTTTACTCCATTCAGTTGCTCCACTGTAAAATCTTTTCAAGAGTCGCCCATCCTGAAGAAGTTTCCTTCTCTCTTCAAAGGGAGTTCTGTGAGTCACAGCTCCCCCTCTGCTCTCTCTGCTGCTCTCACCCAAAACCAATTAGCACTTTTTGTCTATTGGTCTGGTCTTCCCCCCCTCCTCCCCCGCCCTCACATTCTTCTCCCTTTCTCTCCCAGTCTTTAATTTAGACACCTGTTTGTTTTTAGCTTATACCTTGAAGAAGGGCTCAGGCCTTCTTAGATGGCCTGAAAGGTCAGTAATATATTTTTACCTCCTATGGACGCAGTAACTGGCTGAGGTCCTCTAGCATTTCTGTTTGCTTATCCCCCCTACACCCACAACTGGGCAGCTAAATATTGTTCCAAATCTCTCTTCAAATTTGCCAACACCACCACAGTAGTGGGCTGGGTATCAAATAACAATGACATGGAATACGGGAAAGAGATTGAAAGTCTGGTGGTATGGTGCCAAGGTAACAACCTTTTTTCGCAAAGTTAATAAGATTAAGAAGTTGATCACTGATTTCAGGACAGGGGAAGAACCTAGAATTTTTTAAAAACTCACACTAGCGTCAGAGAAACACAGCAATGAAACAGGCCCTTCCACCCAGTTTGTCCGTGCTATGTAATCTCAGCACGCAGACCTGCACTTTATCCAGATCTCAAAACTTTTTCTATCTTATATCTATCCATATTATTGGTGCTAAAGTCAAAACGTTAGATGGCTTCAAGTTCTTATAAATATCTTCAATGAGACAAGCATATGAACACAAACCAATGCCTCTGTACAAATGAAGTTTGGCAAGTCCACTCTGTCCTACAACAACTTCTGCATATTTACTAGAGGCATTGCTGCTTTGCTCAAGATTGAAAAAACGTACAGGAGGTAGTGAATGCAGTTCAGAACATAACACAAACTCCCTCTGCTCTGTAGACTCCATCTATATCTCCAGCTGCCGGGGAAAGGCAGCCAACATACTGAAAGACCCATCAGATCCCAGACATGCTCTTTTTACCCTCCTCCCATTGGCCTTAAAGACTGTTTCTTCCCTATATCCATCAGGTTTCTTCCTGAATCCCATAACAGTGCTCTCATGCTACCCTTGCTTGCCTAATTGACCTTCCTTTCCCTTGTAATCTCATACTCTATAAATTGTGCTCTATATATAGCTGTATGTAATGCTGGAAATAATGTGCTGGTCTCTTTGTAGTAAAACCCTTCTCATTGTATTAGGTATTTTCTGACAATTAAAAAAAAAAGACATACAGCACCGTAACAATTCATTTAGGCCTATGAGCCCATGTCACCCAATTGCATTCAATAGACCTACAACCCCAAGTATGTTTTTAATGATGGATGGAACCTGGAGCACCTGGAAGAACCCATGCAGACACAGGGAGAACATACAAACTCCTTATGGACAGCGTGGGATTTGAACCCATGTTGCAGGCGCTGTAATGGCATTCTACTAGCTGCTACACTTACCATACCACCCAAACTTAACATAACCAGAAAATTTATTTTTTAGACTTCTTAAACAAAACCAATATGAACTATAAGACATAAAATATACTTTTAATGGATTAGGGAACATTTTTATGGTGATATATCCTGTGCCACGTCATCCTGAAATTTGTCTTGCATTAAAAAAAAGTTTATAATTTAGTTCAAACCAATGCCTTATAGATGTAATAAATAATTGTATTGAATAAAAGGTTTTATTTATTGATAGCATAGCAACAACAGCAAAGTTATGTTCACAAAAGACAGTGGGTGATAATGTTGTATGCAATCAGAAATGCAAGAGGAAATGAACAATGATCAAATGATGGTAAAACCACAGTCTAATAACTTTATCAATTGGCTGATATTGCTCCACTATTTAATAAAATACACACTTTGGAGAAGAAGCAAAATTATCATTTTAGACATAACTTAAAACAGACTTGTAGCGATTGCGAACCAGAAACCTGTTGTCATAAATTCATTCAGTGCTTTTCATAACTTCGTTTTAGTTTATCGGCTTTTTATTTTCTGCAGGTGCTGGGTTTTATTTTAACGCAATTTGATGCTGCTGTGCCAGTGGTTCGTGTAAATCTTTTGAACTGTCACTGATGTTGACTTCCTCAGAAATACCATCATATTTCAAAGAAAGGACACTTGAAATAAGTCAAAATCTTTCTTCTCATTTCAGTCAACCAAACACCAAGCCTGACCATAGCAACAGCTCTCCGAGTGTTATCTTTGATGGAGAGGATTAAGAAAAATCCCTGTTCCTTGGTGAATTTCAAACACTGGAGAACAATGATGCAAGCTATGAGTGAATTAATGAGATCTTACTAACTGGCAGTCAGGAACCGGATTTACTTCAACCTGATAACCCTCCTCTTGCACCCTCTCAGAACGTAGGAAAGGCATGGCTGCAAAAGTCAGCAAGAAAGGCATATGCACTCAGTTTTATTATTCTGATAGTAAAAGAGATTGCTTTTCAGTGAGTGCTAATTCAAGGATTTAAATGTCTTTCATCCCATTGGCTGCCTTGTTTCAAGTTTTTATTACAGATTCATTTGGAACCTGAGAGTAAAAACAGTTATTCTAATGAAGTTGACTTTTCAACAACTCAAATCTTATTTTCCTTCATTTTTTTTTTCATGAGAGCCATGATTCATTTTAACGGACATGCAAATCTGGGTTTAAATTGCTTCTGCCATGGTGGCATTAGAAGTGATCATTTATCTGAATGATATTGACTTTTTGTAACTGAATTTATATTCCTCTTTTACTTTTAAACAATTGTGCCCTACTTCAAAGGCCTGTACTATTGTGCAGGGAAAGGAAGAGGGAATAGATTGATTTATTAATTGAATTAAAATCTCATTTTTTTTTCTTTTTAGTTTCCTTTTGCCATAGTTTTTAAATGCTGGTCCTCAACTAATCAACTTGGGAAGGGGTTGGAGGGGGCGCAAGGTGACAGTGGTTGGGTGGGTGGGGGGGGAGGGGGTGGAAATAATAACTTCTAAGATGTGTAAAAGTAGGAAAGAATTTCAGACTCTAATAAATGATCTATTTAAAAAATTATCATTGTTTTTTTTTATTTTTGAGGGCAATTCAAACTGGAGTTGTTTTCACTGCATTTCATCAACTTGGCCATTGTAGATTTTTGGAAGATATGCACAAAATGGCAATAACATTTTTTTCCCCAATGAACAAGAGATTTGAAATGATTACAATATGACAGCCTTCACTGCTATTTCATTGTACCCTTTTCTGAGCTGTAATTGTAAATTGAAGCATTATAATAGGTTAATTAAAATTTTAGGTTACAATTTGTGTAACCTAAACCAAACAGTTCTAGATATGGTGTCTCTTTATCAAATATTATTCCAAGATTAAAAACAAGCTCCTGTTAATATTAGTGCTGAAGTAAAGCACAAAAAAAATCTGGAGACACTGTTGTTGAAGTAAACTCGCAAAGCTGGAGAAACTCAGCAGGTCAGACAGTGTCCTTTATTTAGCAACATTTATAAATCAACATTTCAGGTTTGACCCCTTCATGAAAGTATGGAAAAATGTAGGCAGGCGGCCAAACAAAATGGTTGGGAGGTGAAGCATAGTCCCAAAGGCAGGAGGGATAAGGGAGGGAGGGCACAGCAGCAAACAGGGGGAAGAGGGATGGCTCTGTGAATGGAGAAGGAAGGGGCTGGAGAATTGGAGGAAAGATGGCAAAAGGGGAAGACAAAGGGAAAGAGAATGGAGAGTAGCCTAGCAGAAACCAGAGAAATTGATGCCATCCAGTTGGAGGGTACACAGACGGAAAATCAAGTGTTGTTCCTCCAATGTATGGATGGTCTTGGTGGGATAGTACATGAGGTATGTGAGCATGGGAGTGGGGCACAGAATTGAAATAGTTGGCCACTGGGAGATCCCTGTCTCTTGTGCAGATAGATCGAAGGTCGCCCAGTCGGCGTCCAGGCTCTCCGTTGTAGAGAAGGCTACAAAGGCGACATTAGTGCCGACTCTACTTATTAAAGAATTTGGTTTGAAAAATATCATAAACGTGCCTCAATATTAAGGACAGTAAATAATAGAATATAAGTATATTCACAGTTTAAAGTTTCCTACAGGCATATTTTCTTTCAACCCCATGTGATCTTTTTCCATAGATTCTTCTTCAAGTCTAATGTTAGTACTATAAAGATTTTCATTTCCAGTTTCTACTTCAAAAACTATTTTTAAAGTATTTTCTAACAACTTATTATTTATGTATTGTGAGTTATGATCTGTTGGCAAAGTGAATACTGAAATTCTTTTGACACTTACATCATGGTTAAAGTTTTTTTCCTCTCAGACCTGAAGATTTGCACTTTTGTGTGATGATTAAGCTTAAATATTTAAAGTTCCTCTGCGGAGAAAGAGTTCTTGAATATTGACCATAAAGCGTAACTTCACTTTGTGCCATTTTTGCATGAAATGTTAAAAAAGACACTTATTTATTGTAAGTTGTAAGACAGAAGATGTTATCAATTATTCAATTGCTTAGAAAAAAAACATATTCAGAAGCTGAGTAAAACACAGCAGACACATACAAATGATTTCTTAAAATTCTGTTTTCAACATCTGCATTTGATGATACCATGTTTTATACATATTACTTAATGTGTCAGACCTGAAAACTAACTCCGTTGATAGATTTTAATTATTCTTAATGATGCATTGTAGGTAATATATTCTTGTCTTTTAAAAGGACAGGCATTATATTTTTCAATATGTGGATGCAATGCTGTTTACATTCCTTTATTTTACACTACACTTGGACAGCCACTGACAGATCACACTTACATTATTACTTACTGATGCAACTAGCTTTGGAATCATTTGCTTTTTTTAAACCATCCCCATTGGAGCCAATGGCCTACGGCAAGAATTCCAGAGCTTCTCACTTAATTGCTTCTTAAACCTAACAGTGAATTACATTAAGTGTAATTTCATTGCCGTCAGATCTCAGTGAGTTAGCAACAGAAAGAGGTGCCACATTTGCCACAGGAGCTTTCCACACCGCCCCCCCCCCCCCCCCCCCACCTCTCTGGTTCATTGACTACATCCGGGTGGGATGTGTTTTTCCTAAAGTAATCCAGGAGAATCTCTCCTTTGAAGAGGAACAGATGTATATTTACATATCTGGAGGATTCTTGGCCTCTGATGAGATTAACTTGAGTTTTAAAACCCTACTGGAAGGTGCATATTTAATAAACCCCCTAAAGCAGCCTCTGCGAGACAGCTAGCCCTGAGAGACTGGGGCAGAGAGGAGAAGGGGAGGAGATGTAATCATATGCATTGTGGCAGTATCATAATCAACACTGAAATTAGGCCAACAGCAGACACAACTAACAGACGCTGTTCATTTTTTTAAAAAAATAGAATGAATATATAAATCACAGACAAGGGAGGATTTTGGTACATTGATATTTAGTCATTGTAATTCTGATATGATGCAGTTCATGATAATTAAGTAAGTAATTGATAGCAGACTTTGGCAAGAAATAATTTTGAATTGCGCTTAAAAATCTAAAATATCAACATTCAATGAGAGGAGGAGGGACCAATTTTAAAGATTCATGCATCAGACGTTTTAACTCTTTCACAATTGTATTTCCTCGTTAAAAATACAGTCTTTATTGTGCCAACAAAATTCATTTTGTTTATGTTTGGCATGAGTGTCAAATAAATTTTTGTCATTAAATCGGTGTGGACTAGAGGGGCCAAGATGGCCTGTTTCTGTACTGTAATTGTTATATGGTTATTAAAATATTTACCTTAATTTAAAATGGATTATCAAAAGGTGTATTTTAATTTACCGACTGCATAGATATCTCGGTGTTTCACAGAATTCATGTTCGGACTTCTCGCCCTAAAATGGACTGCTAAATCAAAATGAATGATACACATCTGGAATACACAGAAACACAACAGTGCGAATGCCAATATTTTGACCCAAAATATTGTCCAGCCCTCTGCTTCCATGGATGCTGCCTGATCCATTTAGTTCCTCCAGCAGCTTGGGTCTTGCTATGGAATAGATAGCTAGTGGACGTGATTAGGTTCTTGGGAGCAATCGGACTGGACCTGGCCAAGGACTGGACTTGCCGTCATAGTTCAAAGTTCGAAGTTCAGATTTATTGTTAGAGTATATTCATGTTGTCACATGCAACCCTGAGATTTGTTTTCCTGCGGGTCAGGCAGAATTGCCACTTATTGGTAGTGCAAAAAAACTGTACTCAAGAAGATACGTGCATATGTTAACAAATGAAGAAATGTAAACAACTGAAAAAAATTAAAATGCAATATTATTATCAATTTAAATGATTGAGATTGTTGTTGAGGAGTCTGATGGTGGAGGGGTAGCAGCTGTTCCTGAACCTGGTCGTGTGAGTCTTGTGGCACCTCTACCTCTTTCCTGATAGTAGCAGTGAGAACAGATCGTGTGCTGGGTAGTGTGGATCCTTGATTGCTTCTGCTCTCCAACAGCAACATTCCCTTAGATGTTTTCGATGGTGGCGAAGGTTTTGCCTGTGATGTCCTGGGCTGTATCCACAACATTTTGCTGAGCTTTCCACTCAGGGGTATTGATTTCCCCATACTAGACTATGATGCAGCTAGCTGGCCCACACATCTGTAGAAATTTGCCTCCAAACCTCCGCAAACTCCTGAGGAAGTAGAGGCGCTGATGTGCTTTCTTCACAATGCCATTAGTATATTGATTCCAGGAAAGATCCTACAAGATAATGACTCCCAAGAACATAAGTTTGCTCATCCTCTCCACCTCTGATCCCCCAATGATCACTGGATCGTGCACCTCCGGTTTCCCTTCCTGAAGTCAATAATCATCAACTCCTTGGTTTTGATGACATGGAGTGCAAGGTTGTTGTTGGTGCACCATTCAGTCATGTTTTCAATCACCCTCCTGTAGGCTGACTCATTGCCCCTTTTTATACAACCCACTACCGTGGTATCATCAGTGAATTTATAAATGGTGTTGTTGTTGAGCCACATAGTCATAGGTGGAATGTGAATAGAGCAGCCCTGTGGTGCTCCGGTACTGATGGAGATTGTGGAAGAGATGTTCTTGACAATCCACACTGATTGGGGTCTGGAGGAAAGGAAATCCAGGATCCAATTACACAGCGGGACAATGATCCCCCAGATCTTGGAGTTTGCTGATCAGTTTTGAGGAGATGATGGTGTTGATTGACGAACTGTAGTCTATAAAAGAGCATCCCGATGGATGCATCTTTGCTGTCAAGATTTTGTTCTCATGATATTTATTTTTTGCTGAATGCAGAGGGCCAAATGAGCTGACTCCCAAGAGGACTCCCATAGGAGGGATACTGCTGAGATCCATCCCGGAGTTCCAGGATGACCTTTCACAGCTCACAGCTGTCAAATGATTTTGTGCTTTTCTTAAATCTCCCTGACAACCTGAAACATTTATAACATACTCAAATACTTTTAAATAATTTAAGAACTAAAAAGATATTTACAAAATTAGACATTGGCAGTAGGTAATGAATTGGTTTACAAGCTGATTGCCATCTTAGATGATGGATATGCATTCCCAGACTCTTGTGAGGTCATACGTTGTTGCTGTGTGTGTATGCTGGTTCTGGAATGACATGAAAATGCCACAACTGTAAGTCTCATTGACTTGCTGATGGAGGTGATCGATATTTTAGTGGCTTTGTACACAGGATCGATGTGTACTGTTGTGCTATTCAAACCACTGAGTATCATGATGGTCCATCCCAACCCATCACTAATATTCCACCCACATCCATCGTCAACTACAGTTTCTCAACTGGGATTATTGATAGTGGTGACTTTCAAATCCCTTTCATAACATCTTTGAGACAATGTCTTGACTACCCAGCTGTTCTTTTGGCTCAGGACACCTCCCCATACTTGATATTGCCACCATTGTTCATCTATACTTGTGCCTAACCTATCACAGTTTTATTTATTTGAGGAATATTGTGCACTTTATACAGTATGATTCAACATGGCAGAGAGTTCATAGATTAAAGTTGAAAATTATTGTCCGAGTACATACGTGACATCACATGCAACCCTGCGATTCTTTTTTTCCTGTGGGACAGGCAGAATTTCTACCTGCTGTTAGTGTAAAAAAACTGTCCTCCAGAAAAGTGAGAAATGTAAACAAACTGACTGTACAACACAGACAAAGAATAAATGCAATAATAAATAATGTTCAAAATAAGAGTCCTTAAACGATTCTCTGAAATTAGTCCGTTATTAGTGTCTGATGGTGGAGAGGAAGCAACTGTTCCTGAACCTGGTGGTATGAGTCTTGTGGCACCTACACCTCTTTCTTGAATGCATCAGTAAGAACAGAGCATGTCCTGATAGACGTGGATCATCCTTCATGATTGCTGATGCTCTCCAATGGCAGTGTTCCATGCAGATTTTCTCAATGGTGGGGAGAGCTTTGCATGTGATGTACTGCGCTGCATCCATAATATTTTGCAAGCCTTTCCACTCAGAGGTATTGGTGGCCCCATGCTGTAGTGATTAAGTGCTACCACCAGGAGGAGTCAGAGTGTGTGGCATCTGGGGAATGTTGCATCTTGGGCAGATTCAAGATGGATGCTACATGAGGACCTGGCTGTTTGTGCTCTGTTCTTAATGCTGTTTGCTAAGTTAATAAATCTAGTAGTTTAAGAAGAACCCATTTCTTTAATAAAAGAAACACCACATGGTGCCAGGAGTGGAAGAAACAGTGAGAAGCAGAAGAAACATCAGGAGTGTGCTGCTGTGTACAGGAGTGAATGAAACACCACAGTGTGCATAGTGAGTAATAGTCGATATCATCAGAGAAAATATGGAGAATTTAAAAACCCTTGATGCTATAAAATGGACTAAAAATATCAACCGTGAGTAGAGGCTGTTTAAACAAAGATTCGTGCTCTACCTGCAAGCCATTGGAATCGATAGCAAACCAGATACATAGAAAATTGCAATGCTACTTAACATGGCGGGATCTAAAGCTCTAGAGGTTTTTTAACACATTTATTTTTTTCCGAGGCAGAAGACCAGACCAAATTCAACAATGTCATCGAGATGTTTGATAAAAACTATTCACCAAATAAAAATGAAACCTTCAAGAGGTGTGTGTTTCATTCAAGCACACAACTGAGGGAGAGAGCTTTGAGACTTTTTTTTATCAGATTTAAAATTAAAAGCAAGTTTTTGCAATTTTGGATCGCTGCAAGATTCAATGATCCTTGATCTAATTGTGTTCAGAATTAATGATAAGAAAATTGGAGCGAGGTTGCTGTGAGAGAAAGAGCTGTGAAGAAATGCCATGCCAGTGAATTAGCCCTGTAGTATATGAAAACATTCAGTGATAGTGCAAAAGGCAGTGAATGATAGAGGAAACAACAAAAAATGGAGAGGCTTTCAATTATAAATGATGTGGCACTAAACATGCACTAACCTAACTAAATGCCCAGCCTATGGGAAAATCTGTAATAAGTGCAAAGGGAAGAATCACCATGCAGAGCAATGTTTTTCACAAAGGGAAACAAGACAGAAGCACACACTATAGAAGAAACTGCTTTCAGTGATACACTTGTCGTGAGCATGGTCGTGCAAGAAGTGAACAGGGCTGAACAGGGTAAGTGTACTATGTCATTGCATACAAATGGAACAAATATTCCTTTCAAGTTGAACACAGGGGCAGAGGTCAATGTGAGTGCAACATCAGGGCAATGAAGATAAAGCCATACATCAATACAAATTCTGAACTGCTCAAAGTATACAATGGACAGAGCATGTCCATGTAAACTCAAGGTGAAAGTTAAAGATAAAGAGCACCACCTCATGTTCACAGTTGTCCTAGATGGAGATTATTCACTCTTTTGTGGCAAAGCATGTGAAAACTGAAGCCTAGACAGGAGGGTGTACCACATTAGCAGTGCCAATGCACGGAACAGTGTAGAAGAAATACTGGATCAATTTCCTGAAATCTTCAAGGGGTTTGGAGTTCTACCATTCACCAAATGATACAGTTAAAGGAGGATACAGTTAAAGAAAGTGGAGGAGCCCACAGAATGGGTGAATTCAATGGTGTGTGTCAAAAAGAAAAATGGTGACCTACGCATGTGCATCGACCCGAAAGACTTGACCACCAAATATAAAAAGGGAACATATTCAGATGCCAACCAGGGATGAAATTACAAACGAGATAGCCAGTGCAAATTTTTTCACTAAATTGAATGCATCCCAGGGCCTCTGCAAATAAAACTGCATGATAATAGCACAAAATGCTGTACATTTAATACACAATTTAGCCGATACTCATGTCTGAGGATGCCTTTTTGAATTTCCTAGCTCCAGAAGTATTCGACAGGACAAATGAGCACATTGTAGAAGGCATAAAAGGAGTACATGTGTACATGGATGACATGATCTTATGGGATCCACACAAGAACAAAAGGCTCATCAAAGTGCACCCAGAAGTATGAATTAAAGTTAAACAGAGAAAAATGTCAGTTTGGTGTGAAGGAAATCATCTTTCTGGGAGATAAACTGTCAGAGGCAGGTATGGAGCCAGACAAGAGCAAGGTGAAAGCAACTTTAGAGATATCCAGACCCATTGACAAAACAAAAGGCAAATTGAGAATGCTGGGAATGATCAATTCCATTGGTAAATTCATCCAAAAGAATATATCAAAGGATACTGTTACAGGACAAATGTGAATTCTAGTGGACAGACAACTACGAGGAATAATGGGGATGACTGAAGACCATTCTAACTAGAGAACCAATGCTTTTGATGTTCATTGACTCATCTAGAAGGATGAAAATATCTTGGGACACCTCAAAAGATGGAATAGGTGCAGCACTACTTCGGGCTGTAGGAGATGATTGGAGGCCAGTACCATATGCATCAAGGGCTATGACCACATCTGGATGTCGAAGAAGAGTGTCTAGGTCTGGTCTATGAACTCAAGAAATTTCACATTTATGTGTGTGGTCTACCAACATTTGTGGCAGAGACAGTCCACAAGCCATTAATAGCGGCAATCAAGTAAAATCTTTGTGAAATGTTGCTGAGAATCCAAAGACTGTTATGAAGCTACAGCATTATGACTTTGAATTGGTGCACACACCAGGGAAACTTATTGTGTTAGCTGACATGTTATCCAGGGCAATGATGCAGGGTGAAGCACATAATGAAAGTTCTATAAAGACAGATGTGAATCTCCTCGTGAACCTGATCACTGAATCTATTCAGAGCATTCAGAAATTGTGGAAAAAGTATTGTGACAAAACAAACTGTCATAAAGCTAACACTGATGTCTTGTCACCATGTTCGTCCACTTGAACTTGCAGAACTGCCATAGCAGCAAGACCTTGAGCTAGAGGCAGCTGCAAGTTCAGACATAGATGGATAGGGTTCGGTCAAAGATGATCTGACTCAGTAACTTAAACCAGAGCTGGCTGTAAGATATTGGAATATAATGCCTAAGGCATTGAAATGTCAATAGCATAGAGTTTATTGTCAAAATATCACTCAGGTCAATGATGCTCATAACAATATATGCTTGTGTTGCATATCAGCTTCAGGTAAGGGGCACGTGTGTGGTTAAATGAAAGATTGTGGTAGTTCAATGGTAAGCATAAATTGAACTTGTCACAGAGAGCTTTCAGCTCTATATACTCAATGGGAGAATCATTTTGGGTAAGTATTTCTTATTTTAATCATTTCACTATTGACATCAAACCTGCACCAATAATAGTATTTTATAATCCTGAGAATTATTTTCCCCGTTTTGAAGTGATACAGATAAATGAGTATTCATTGTGTCCTCTCTACACATCAGAATCCCTATAAAGATCGAGGGAACTGGAAGTATTCTTGGAGAAATAATTCAACGGTTCAACTGTTCTTGAGTTTTAGATGTAACCCACACCATCAATGTGCATTTTAAAAGCACTTTTAAGATGATAAATGTTCACAAGGCTTTTCATATGAGCATTATCAAACAAAATTTGACACTGGGCCATATCATTGAGGCAGAATAATAAAAGGGGATAAATTTTTAAGGAGCGTCTGGAAGGAGGAGAATGGTAAAGATAAAGGAATGAAGCGAGGGGAATCGCACTAAAAAGGCTCAGGTCTGCAGCTGCAACTAAAACAAGCACTCGAAGTTCCAGAGGCATGGTGACATTGCAAGGTTAGGATCAAAATGTCTTGATTGTAAATGGAAAATAAAATTGTCATTATGAGAACTTGCATCATATTGAATCCAAGCAGCTACTTCCAGAACTTCTAATCTCAAGAACATGAAACTTGTGTGCAAATTGATGAAGATGGCATGGTTAGCGTCACAGATATCGTGATGCTATTTCAGCACCAAAAACCCAGGTTTGAATCTGCCGTTGTCCGTAAGAAGTTTCCACATTCTCCCTGTAGTCTGTGTGAGTTTTCCCATGTGCTCTGGTTTCCTCCCCCACTCCTCTAAATTGTAGGTCAATTGTGTGTAATTAGGCAGCGCGAGTCTCAGTGGCCAAAATCAGCTCCTACCAAGTTGTAAATAAAAAAAGAACAAAAAGTCAACTTTCCATTTATCTTGGGAGTGTAGCCATGCAGAGGACCCAGTCAGGCGTGGGTTAGAAGAGCTCTCCACAAAGAGTGATTGAAAGGAAAATTCAAAACTATCAAACTAAAGATTTTGTGTGCCAAAAGTAATAAAATGACGGGTAAGGAAAAATAAGAATCAAAAAACTAAAGCTGAAGAAGCTTAAAAGTCACCGAGGAACCTCAAGAGGAAATCCACAAGGGAGTGGGGAAGAAGGTGTTGCCATTATGTCAGAGCTGACCAGGAGTCCGCACCCGATCTGCAAAAGATCCTGGAAACAATGGAGACATTGAGTGGACGATTTTCTAGAGCGTAAGACGTGCCGAGAGAGGCGGCAGACAAAATATCAATGACGGCAACGGCAATTGAAAACTTGACGACTCAGGTCGAAAATGAACTGATAATGGCTCATGAAAAATTGAAAGCCCGGGAAGAAAATTGAAAGACATGGAAAAAGGGCAAACTTGGATAAAATTGGGAGAATTTCAGCAGAAGGAGCAATGTCCAAATTATTGGGCTAAAAGAAGGGACTGAAGGGAATGACCTGGTCAGTTTCTTTGAAGAATGGGTTGCCCTTCTTGGGCAGAAATTGAACTGAATTTTTCTAAGAAATCATCATGTTGGCAATTTTAGGTTCTGCTTTACCTTTATCATTTTCTAAATTGACATATAATCCAATAATGAGAACTAGATTGAGAATATGGGCTCAATTTAGGAATTTTTTGGTTACAATAATTTTTTTTCTGGCTAGTCTTACCATTTATTTTCTGTCTTCATTATTAGATGAAGAGTTTAAGGAATGGTACAGATATGGTATTAAATATTTTAAAGATTTTTTTGTTCAAAATAACTATTTCTTTTGAACAATTGTCAGATAAATTCAAGCTTTCTAATGGACATTTTATTAGATATTTTTAAGTTAGGAATTTTGTTTGGTCTAATTTGAACACTTTTCCTTGAATTGCAGATACAAATATTCTGGATTTACTTTTTGATTTACAGTGGGATGAATATTTATTGAATGCATAAAAACCATCTATTATAAACCATGAGGCAAAATTATAACTAATGGTCAGATGTTGCCGATGTTTCCTTTGAGTGGATCCAGCAGGCAGGAGTGTCCATTGTCTCTAGGTCTCTTTGTTTTGGTGATTGAACCATTAACAGAGGCTATAAGGGGGGGACCTGGACATACGGGATTCAGAGTTCAGGAAGAGCATAAAATTAATCTGTTTGAAGATGATGTGCTGTTGTATTTATCAGATCCTGATAAGTCTTTGGCCAAACTATAGACCACACTAGAAAAATATGGAAGAGTTTCTGGTTACAAAGTTAATTTGGAAATAAGTGAAATTACGCCACTAACAAATTTTGATTATGAAAGATGTCAAAAAGGAAGTTGGTTTTAATGGAAACTGGAAGGAATTAAATATTTAGGAATAAGGTTAGATTGTAACTTTAAAAATTCACACACACTTAACTATCTCCCTTTCCTTGGAAAGATAGAAGATTTGAAAAGATGGAAGAACTTGCCTATCATTGTGTGAAAGACTGCAATCCCTCTTCCAGTCATTGCCTATTCCTGTGCCTCAGACTTTTTAAAGATACTCAATAGACATTTAAGACAATTTCTTTGGAATAATAAAGTTCCTAGGATCTCCATGGAGAAACTGATGTGGGAATATAAATTGGTGAGGAGGGTGGGGGGAGATTAAGATTGCTGGATTTAAAAAAATATTATCTAGCAACCCAGGCAAGATTCCTTTTATCCTTCTTTGAAGAATCCAAGTGAGATTACATACAGTGAATGATTTTATTTACAACAAAATTTACATATGATTAAAATTTGGCACAATGAATGTATTGGTGAAAAAAAGTGGGGATGTTGCCAAAAGTAGGACTGTGACATAATGAATTTTTGTCCATGAATTTTGGTAATAGAATTCTAAACATTTTGTATGAGAAAGGAATTAGGCGGATTGAAGACTGTTATGAGGAAGGACTACTTATGTCCTTTGAACAATTAGAACAGAAATATATGTTGAATGGAACCTTTCACTGCTTCCTTCAGTTAAAGTCCTTCTTGAGAGAAAAGTGGGGTCCCACAATGGCCCTGCCCTCAAGTAATGACTTTTATAAAGAGTTTAAGTCTTATTATTTCCTCTGTTTGTGTATGTATTAGGGCAGGCGGCTTAAACACATACTTTACCTGAATCTTTTCATATGGCAATGATATCAGTAATACCAAAAAAGATAAGAGTTCCTTTAAAATCAGCATTGTATAGATCAATTTCATTGATAAATGCAGATTATATAATAGTAGCAAAATTATTAGTGAATAGGTTGGCAAATTATTTATTGAAATTGATAAATATGGACCCGATGGGCTTTGTTAAAAAGAGAACATTAGCAGATCATGTGAATAGATTACTGAGTGTAATACATTTGAGCAAAAGAAAGGAAATGTAAGTGTAGCCATGGTCTTAGATGATGAAAAAGCATTTGATATATTTGAATGGGACTTTTTTATTTAAAATACTTGATAAATTTGGATTGGAACCAATATTTGCGAATTGGATTAAAGCTTTATATAATGGACCAAAAGCAAAAGTTGTAACAAATGGACAAATGTCCACATCCTTTCATTTAACTAGATTCAGCAGACAAGGATGTCCTTTATCTCCAGCTTTATTTATTTTAGCAATAGAATTGTTAGTAGAATTGATTTGGTCTGATTTTGAAACTAAAGGTTTTAGAGTTGTTAGAGAGGAATATAAGATTAATTTGTTGTCAGATGATATAATTATTTATTTGACGGATCTGGAAAATTCACTATGTAAATTGTATTTAAGGTTGGGAGAATATGGAATAGAATCTGGATATAAGATAAATTGGGATAATAGTGAGATTATACCCCTTACTAGAGGTGATTACATTCAGTGTCAAAGTCATTCCCAATTGAAATGGTCATTAAATGGATTAACATATTTAGGGATATGAGTAGATAATAATTTAAATAATGTAAATGTGAAATTATACCCCTTTACTTAATAAAATTGATGAAGATTGTTTTTTAATGATGGAATTACTGTTAACATTATTGGGAAAAGTTAATTGTATAAAAATGAATATATTTCCAAGAGTGCAGTATCTTTTTCAAACATTAGCCATACCCCTTCCTCCAAACTTTTCTCAGGAATTAAATAAATATGTAAGGAAATTTCTTTGGAAGGTCAAGATGTTAAGAGTTTTGCTAAAAAAAATTAACATTGAAATATGAATTAGGATGTCTGCAACTTCCAAATTTTGAACTATTATAAAGCCACACAAATGAGGTTTGTCTATTCTCTTTCCAAAGAGGGAGAGAAACCAGCATAGGTTAAAATAGAGATGGATAAGAAAGGAGAGAAGATGCCAGCAGATTTTATATATAAATGGGAACCGAGTCTAATATCTGGAGATAGAACTTGATTAATATATAGAATAAAGTAAATAATAAAATGGGAATAAGGAATTATGGGTTAATTAAAATGTCTTTGATTCAAAACACATACCATTTACCATGAATAATTTTATTCTCTAAAGGAAGCAGAAATATAGTAGATTGTTATGAGGGGTGAAATTTAATGTCATTTGATCAATTATAAAATAAATATGGGTACAAAATAATATAATATTTTGTTATTACCAATTAAAAGCTTATTTATGATATAAACTGGGACCAACAATGTTATTGCTTGAAAAAAGTGGAATGGAAACCTTGATTTGTAATAGATGTATTCTTTCTTTAGCTTGGCTTTGCGGACGAAGATTTATGGAGGGGTAATGTCCACATCGGCTGCAGGCTCGTTTGTGGCTGACAAGTCTGATGTGGGACAGGCAGACACGGTTGCAGCAGTTGCAAGGGAAAATTGGTTGGTTGGGGTTGGGTGTTGGGTTTTTCCTCCTTTGTCTTTTGTCAGTGAGGTGGGCTCTGCGGTCTTCTTCAAAGGAGGTTGCTGCCCGCCGAACTGTGAGGCACCAAGATGCACGGTTGGAGGCGATATCAGCCCACTGGCGATGGTCAATGTGGCAGGCACCAAGAGATTTCTTTAGGCAGTTCTTGTACCTCTTCTTTGGTGCACCTCTGTCTCGGTGGCCAGTGGAGAGCTCGCCATATAACACGATCTTGGGAAGGTGATGGTCCTCCATTCTGGAGACATGACCTACCCAGCGCAGTTTGATCTTCAGCAGCGTGGATTCGATGCTGTCGGCCTCTACCATCTCGAGTTCTTCGATGTTGGAGATGAAGTCGCTCCAATGAATGTTGAGGATGGAGCGGAGACAACGCTGATGGAAGCGTTCTAGGAGCCGTAGGTGATGCCGGTAGAGGACCCATGATTCGGAGCCAAACAGGAGTGTGGGTATGACAATGGCTCTGTATACGCTAATCTTTGTGAGGTTTTTCAGTTGGTTGTTTTCCAGACTCTTTTGTGTAGTCTTCCAAAGGCACTATTTGCCTTGATGAGTCTGTTGTGTATATTATTGCAAAAAGGAACTTTTAAGCAGGTAATTCATAGAACTAGACTGAGATATGAAACAGATTTAAATATAAGTATTGTGGAGAAAAATTGGCAGGAATTATGTGATGATAAATGTTAGATATAGACTTGTTCAATTTAATTTTTTACATCAACTATATCTTACCCCACAAAATTTAAAGAGATTGAAATCAGATTTATCAGATAAATGTTTTAGGTGTTATCAAGAGATAGGTACCTTTTTGCATTCTATGTCTTCATGTTCAAAATTGAAAGCATTTTGGATAGAATAAGGAAAATTTCTAGAACAAGTTAAGGGACTTAAACTTCCACAAGATCCAATGCTTTTCTTACTGGGTAATATTTGGGTGATAAGACCAAAATTGAAATTTAACATTTTTCCAAAAGGAATTTATGAAAATTGTGTTAGCAGTTGCAGAAAATGTATAGCAGAGACAAGAAAATCAGATTCCCATTTAGGAATGGAAAGATGGCATGCAGAAATATATAGTTGTACACCCCTTGAGAAAATTACATATAATTTAAGGAATAAATATGATAACTTTTTGAAAATTTGGTGATCATATTTACATACATAATTTATAAAGACCTTTCCCTGAACCTCATGAAACCTTGCTAACTCATTGTGATAAATAAATGATGATATCGAGAAGGCAAAGTTGTGTGAATAATGATGAGGATATTTTGGTTCCACTTTATTTTTTCTAACTTTTCTGTTCTCTTATTTCTATCTTTTTTCCTTCTTTTTTTTCTTTCTTGGGGATTATTGTTTGGGAGAAGGGATGGTGGGGTTTATTCGGGTAAAATATATACCACCTATAACTGATTTGAAATATACGACTGTCACTTTCTGTATTTGGATACTAATAAATATACAGAAATTTAAATAAAATATTCCAAAAAAAGTAATGAAGTGGAAGGGATGCTTTGGCTGGGAAATACACCCAAATATATAACTAGGATGGAATTTGTTCTCCAAGGCAAAAGTGATAAGCCGGGCCTACAAGGGTTGAGAGAGAAGTGAGAGTCGAATCTAAGTGTTATGCCAGAGGACTGTTGGTCCGATTGGTGTTTGGATAGTATGTCATCAACAATCAATGTGAGATATGGATTGGTTCAATACAATTTTCTACCTCAATTATACCTCATGCCACAAAAACTACATAAGCCTGTGGCATTGAAATAGGAACCTTTTTAACATTCTATCTGGTTGTGTGCAAATGGAAGACCATTCTGATATGATATTCCTGAAACACTAACAAGAGTAACAGGGGAGATTTCATGCAATCCAGAGCTGTACCTTTCCGTATCCTTTTGGATGTGAGCTACAAACTGACTAAATGTCAAATTTGCTTTGTTAAAGTAGCTCTGGGTGTAGCTAAGAAGTGTACAGCAATCACAAGGAAATCCGATACTCCTCTTCTTATTACTCGATAGGCCACGGAGATACGTAGTTGTAAACCGAGGGAGAAAATTACTTATAACTTCAAGTTAAACATGACACATTCATTAAGATATGGCAATCATACATGGATCATATAGGAGTCCAATTATAAATTTGACCCTTCAATGTATGTAACGATGTGATATTCCCGAAGAAGAATTTTGAAAAATGAGAGCTCTGACGGTATGTGAAGTTATATTTTTGTATTTGTGGGAGAGGTGAAGGATGGGGAGGGGGGAGGGATTTTTTGTAAACATTTAATATATTTGATATCTATAAAAGTTTAAAGATTGCATGGATATACTTAAGGAAAATGAAAAGTAAAATATTTTTTAAAACTTTCCTTTTCTCTTCACAGATGCCACTTGACTCAGTAATTTGTTCCAGCCACTCATTTTTTGCATTAGAATTTTACTTCCTCTCTATTTAATCCATAGGGCTGGATTTGAACCCTTGCTCCATATCATTAATATTAAATATTCAGGCAGGCATCTGTGGAGAGAGAAAGAGTTAATGTTTCAGTTGATCACCATTAATCTGATTGAAAGCGATTTTGTTTTTACATTTAACATGAGGTCACAGATTCAAAATATCAACTCAATTTCTGTTGTCAGATAAAAACACAATGCTGGAGAAACTCAAGCAGTGCGGTTTTTACAGCAAAGATAAAGATACATAAACAATGTTTCGGGCTTAAAAAGAAAAAGTGTATATCATGGCTAATGTGATTTATGGTGTGAAAAAAAAAATAGTAATACTAAAAAAAAAACAATGTTTCGGGCTTGATCCCTTCATGGTCTGGGCCCAAGATGGCAGCACCTATGATCAGCACTGGGCACAAGGGGTTGCAGACTCCAGGGAAGCAGAGGACTGTGCAGCATCAGAAAACAGGGAGGCCATTCTCCCCCTCCCCCCCCCCATTTGAGAAGGACAATCAGAGGAGATGGCCTGTGGGATGATGATCATGGTGGTAGACCAGCATGGGGATCTGAGTCTGAAGAACACAGAGGTGGCGGGCTGTTGGTGACCTGAGGCGAGGAACCCACGCAGGCTGTGGGCTGCTGACAACTGCTGACTAGTGCCAGGTTGCAGAATGCTGGAGACTAACTGAAGGGATATCATCTATTTGAGCCTGGATGAAAGAGGCTTCCTGAGCATATCAGAGGTGTGCATCTGGAGCTCGAGTTGTTGAATGTTTGGACTGATGTCTTTGTGGCTGCAGAGGCTGTGGGCACACTGAGGGTGAAGCCATGGACATTCAGTGACCCTGGGGGGACACCCTTTTGCTTCTCTTTCCCTGGACAAAAGGGGCACTGAGCAATTTTTACTGATTGCGAATCTTTGCTTTACGGAAGACAAAATGAAATTTCACAATATCACATTTTCTGTTTTATTTTATGACAATGCAATAATCCTGAGTCTTGATTCTCCGGGTGACCTGGAATGCTCGTCTTCCCTCCAAGTAAAACCAGCAGCACCTGCAATTCCCAGAAGATCTTTACCAGCAGATGTGAATTAGCCAAAGCAGCTAAAGAATGTGAAAATAGAAAAGATCTATGATGTCCTGCATACAGAAGCAAAACTCTAATAGGAAGCTTGACTGATGAATCCATTTATCATTCCCAGACAAATGATCAATGAAAATCTGAATAATGACCTTGACAATGAGCTTGAAAGTTTGTCATTTTCATTGATTACTAGTAAACATTTTTTCTCTGAAAGTGTAATAATGATAATCTTAAGATGTGCTTTCAGTAAAAAATTGGCAACAAGATTGCAGCTTACAAAAGATAATCATTTATATCACTATTAATATAAGCTGCCTAGAATTTTCTTTGAATGATGCTGACTGACTTTTGGTTTCATTAAAATAGAGAAAGCTGTTTCAAGGACAGATTAAAATTTTAACAAGTGTATGTGGAAAATTACGCCCTTTATTGTGCATACGTTTTACATCAAATAAATGGTAATTAAAACAAAAGACAAGTTTCTATCCAATGTAAATGTTCTTGATGTTAAATATGAGCCAATTGGAACATTCATCACAGCTGTTTCAAAGTATGTCAGATCTATGCAACTTTTTTAATTGTTTTCTTCTGGCATGAGCTTGAAATATGTTTTTTTATACCCTTTGTGTTTTATGATGAAATATATGTCTTATCAAGGGATCCCCTAAAAATAATTGGCGTGGAAAGTTACGTTGTAGTTAACGCTTAAGGAAGCAATTCATATATTCATGGGTTATCCATTCAGAAATCCTCCCACTTCATCAACAAACTGTCTAGAAATGATTTCAGGCTTTTCATCTCTGCTACTCTATCTAAAGGTTGATCTAATGCTCCATTTCAGCCAATCAAAAACCTGGAACTTATAAATTGCAGTCAGTGTTACCATAATGGAGCGCATTCACCAGTTAACCAGAATCTCATGAGAGCACCTCATTGTTCTTTAAACATATACATTTATTCTTCCTTCTAGATAAATGGCCATAATGAGGAACAACTCATAATCTGCTGATTTAAGAACTGGAGTAGGTCATAAAAGTGTTCTGATATATTACTAAATAGCCGATCTATATTCATTATGTTCTTTTAAGGCCATTTAGGATGTGAATCAACATCCTTCAGGCGAAAGCAGTGAATTATACATCTACTGGGTAAAGGAAACAGATAGCAGCATCTCATCAGGAAGAGCTTCACACTTCCCTTCTTGCTCCTGAATGTCAAAATTAATTACACTGAAGGCACTTCTGCATAGTATATATCCAAGCAAAATTTTCTAACATGGACAAGGTTAGATTTATCTAGACCATTTTTATGCCCAAACCTGCTGAGTTTTCTGATTGAGTCAGAATGTGGCTGTGTAAAGCTCAAAAGAAGTCTTAATTGTTACAAGATGCAGCTTAGCAGTTCTCTTCTGTTAAATTAACTGTGGGTAATATGAAGTCGATTTTTGATGATAGAAATGAAGTGCTTTCTGCAGTAATTTGTAATAGTCAGTGCAAAATAATTGATTTCAACAGCTGCAAACTGTGCACTATCTCTTCAAAAGTGCATGCAATTTTCAACTGACAATATCTGAGCTGCATGTAAAACCTTGTAACAGCTTTATTGTTAGACTCCATAGATTGTAATGCATTAAAATGTGTAATCAGATCTTAATGGCATTTAGTTCATTGACAAAATAGCGAGAGACATGTCTGCTGGTTTCGTTCTCACTTAAAATATTAAATGATAGAACTTCATAGATCAGCTCATTTTTTTGTGGTATACAGGTATGTTTTCCATACATTTGACAATATAACAATGTAGATTTGCTGATCCATTTGCCAATGTACTGAACAGGTATGATTAAAGCCAGGTCATCTGAAAGAATGGAGATTGAAAATGAGGTAATTGATCCAGGTTTTCATTCTCTGATTTAAAATTAAATGCTTTGCACTTATCTTAATGCAATACTAATGGACAAAACTAATGGTGACTTAGAAAGCAATGATCTTGAATTGGACCCATCGTAAAATAGAGCTGAGAAGGAAAATTGAAGTGCCACATTGTTTCGATTGGCAAATGCAAGGAATTGCAGGTTCCATCACTAATATGCACATACCAATTTGGATATGGTGAATAGAAAAGAACTGACTTTGGTTCTTTGTATCTTTTTAATGGCATGAGTGTGAGATAGATCAAAGGATACAGAAGGGTGGCACAGTGGTGTGGCAGGCAATGCAGCTGCCTCACTGCTCTGGACCTGACTGCGTGAAATTTGCACATTCTTCCTGCGCATAAATGAGTTTCCTTTTTGTGCTAAGGCTTTGTCTCGCATTCCAATGACGTGCTGGATGGCAGGTTAATTTACTGCTGTAAATGATCATTTGTGTTGTGTGCAGTTTTATTTTAGATATGATGCACTTATTTGGTGGGAGCGCAACAAAGGTCATCAGACCGATTGCAGAGATAGTCATTCCACTGCACAAGTGGAGCCTGAGCAGAATGGGACGGTGTTATTTAGAGTTCAGAAGGATATGAAGAGATTTTATCAAAATTTACAAAGTTCTGCAGGACTTGCCAGGATCAATGCAGGATGAATGCTTCCCCCACGACCATGTGGGACAGTTTCAGAATAAGGAACAGGCTATTTAAATTTATACCTTGACATACAGCACAGTAACGGGCCCTTCCTGCCCATGAGCCTGTGCCACCTAATTATGCCCAATTGACCCACAACCCCTGTACATTTAGAAGGGTGGAAACCCACACAGATGCAGGGAGAATGTACAAGCTCTTTATGGACAGCACCAGATTCAAACCCCGGTCACTGGTGCTGCAGCAGTGCTGTGCAAACAGCTACGCTAACCAGGCCTCCCTTTAAGATTGAGGACATTTAGGACTGAGGTCAGGAGAAATTTCATCATTTAATGGAATTTTTCTACCCTGACAACTGTGGAAGCTCAATTACGTTCATTCGTCAGAGATTTATAGCTTTCTGGCCATCAAGGGAATCAAGGATCATGAGGCGAGATCTGGAAAATACCACTAAGATGGAAGATCAACCACGATCATGGTGAATGGCAGACTGGGCTTGTAGGGCTGTATGGCCTACTCCTTCCTACTCGTTCCCTTGTTTCAAATCATATGTAGGTTGGAGGATAATAGTAGGTTGAATCAATAGTAGGGTTGAGTAAGAGTTAGTTGGGAAAATAGTGGTAGATTGAAATTGCTCTGAGAACTGGAACAGGAGAGCTGTTGGAACTCGAACAGGAACTCAAAAGGGAGAATAAGCTCCTATATCATGAAAAAATGTGAGAAAAGTTAATTTATGAACAAGGATCCTATTGAAATGCTTAATTGTACCATTTGTACATTTAAAATGACGTAATAGATTCATCATTCCAAAAGGGTTATCTTTTGGAAATTAATACTCAGTTAAATGTGTTACTTCGCTACCATATGCAAATTCATTAGTTGCCATTCCATGCAATATGTCTAATAAAGGACATATATTTTTAATGTGGCAGAAACGGTTTCAGTGCCAGCAATAATATGGCAATAAAATATGTTGACTAATTGACTTTGAGCTGGCTTAAGAGTGACTTCATCCTAGATTTGTTTCAAATCTATACCAGAATTGACAGAAATAGCCATGATTCAATGGACATGATGGATCAAATGCTTTTTTCCTTTTTTGCATTCAGGTATCATTTAGGGCCAGCAGATATTGCCCATTTCTAATTGCTTTTGAGAAGGTGGCGACAAGACATTTTCTTGACTTGCTGCGAGCCTTCTGGCAAAGATGCTACCTTAGCGCTATTGGGCAGGGATTTGCAGGATTTAGACCAAGAGAAGTTGGTCTAATGGTATCTACTCGCCTTTGGAGTAGTTGGAAGTGTTCCCATGCACCTGTTGTCCTTGGCCTTCTAGATGGTCAAGGTCCCGCATTTGAGAGGAGGTGTCTGAGTATCACTGCTTTGCATTTTATGGACAGCACACACTGCAGCTGCTGTACACCAATGGCAAACAGAAGGAATCTTTAGCATGGTGAATGCAGTACCCGTGAGGTTGGCTGCTTGCCCTGAATGATGTTGAGCTTCACGGTGGTACTGCATTGTTGAGAATACTTCATCACGCTGCTGGCTTGTGCCTTGTAGAGGAATGAACAGCATGGGGTGTCATCAGCTTGCTCTTGTTGTCACTGTAATTGTGTGGGAGGTCCAGTTGAGCTTCTGGTCAATGGCGACTCCAATGATATTAATTGACGAAGCTGATGGGATTTTCTCTTAACTATTTTGTGATCAGGAACACTTAAAAGGATATTGAAATGCTTCCAAAGAGCTTCAAAATAAGTGTGACGTTTTATAATGCATTTAATTAGAATCATTTTTATGTAAACTCATGAAAATAGTAATCTTAATTACAATTTAAAAAGCCTATTATTTGGATTTTAAGAAAGGTCTGCAGTTCCATTCGTGGATGGGGCTTTCTGATTTTTCAGATATATTGTCAGAGTTCATACACAACATCACATACAACCCTGAGATTCTTTTTCCTGTGGGCAAGGCAGAATTACCACTTATTGGTAGGGCAGAAAAAAACTGACTGTGCAGTACAGAGGGAAAAAAAAACAAACAATAAAGTGCAAAAGTAAGAGTCCTTTAATGAGTCCCTGATTGAATTTGTCATTAAGGAGTCTGATGGTGGAGGGGTAGCAGCTGTTCCTGAACCTGGTGGTGTGAGTCTTGTGGCATCTTTACCTCTTTCCCGATGGTAACAATTAGAGCAGAACACGTGCTGGCTGGTGTGGATCCTTGATGATTGCCGTTGCTCTCCGACGGCAGCGTTCTCCATAGATATTTTCGATGGTGGGAAGAGGTTTGCCTGTGGTGTCCTGGGCTATGTCCGTTACCTTTTGCAGAACCCACTACCTTCCGCCACGGCTGATGTGAAGTTGGGGGCCAGGTGCAAAATGGAAACAATTTGCAACTGCCCTTCCAGCCAGGATAATCTTGATCTGCTCCTGGGCTCAGCAGTGAGTCTGGTAGCAGAGCATAAGGTCCCAATACCTCCACTCAGTTTCACTCTATGGATGCTACTCAGAAGAGGTAGAGCAGTAATGAGCACACCAATGCACGAGGAACACCTGACTATAAGGGACAAGTATGCCTCATGCTAAGGGTCAGTAGCTTTTAACATTGGATCCTATCAGCTGCTCTTTTTTTGTGACCGAGCCATATCTTTCCTATTCAAGTAGTTAAACAAGAAAATCTGCAGATCCTGGGGTTGAGTGCAGTATCTCCCCTATTCATGACATATTAGCAGCCAACATATTAAAAGACCCCCCCCCCCACCCCAACCATGGTCACACTCTTCTCCCCCTTCTGTTGGACAGAAGGTACACGAGTTTGAAAATCCAAACCTCCAGATTCAAGAACTGTTTATTTCTAGCTGTTACCAGTCTCTTTCATGGATCTCTCATTGGTAAAAAGATGGTGGCCCTTCACTGGTTAAGTGCTTACTTTTCTCTATATACTGCAGGATTTAGAGAATTTTAAATCTAGTTATTTATTTATTTATTTGTCTGTTAGCTTGCCTAATATTTATTTATTTATTTGATTTAGACCTACAGTGCAGTAACTGGCCCTTTCGGCCCATGAGCCAATTACACCCAGTTGATCTGCAACCCCCAGTACAGTTTGAAGGGTTGGAGGAAACTGCAGCCTCCAGGGAAAACCCAGACAAACATGGGGAGAATGTACAAACAGAGAAAAGTACATCTATATCCTGCATTTTTGTTTTATTATTGCAGTATCTGCTGTGTTAATTGTCATACCTAATAGTGTGATGAGCAGAACTTTTCACTATATTTTTGTCTCATTCTATTGATTTAAAATCAGTTCCTATGAATAACAAGTAACCCTCTCTTTGCTGTCCATTCATACGTGTTTTGGCAATCACCCTCGATCTAATCCAATGTTTGTATTCTTTGGGTTCCTTTTCTTGCCTTCCTGTGTGTGATTTCTCCCTCTCAGGTGCATAACTTCATCTAATCATTTGAACCAATCCTTATTTGTCTCCCCGCTGCTAACTGATGCTCGAATTCCAGATTGGTGGGTCCACTATTTCCTCAAGCATTCTCTAACGGTACAACCAATGTCCTGCTGGTTATGAGAAACAACCGTTAGGACTCGGCCTCTTCTTTAGCCCATCTATCAGGATGCCTGTTGGAAATAGTCATACTAATCATTTAAGTGGCTATCTCAACTTGTACATGGATGTTTTGGGGACATTAAAACCATTAATTCCCTTTTGATTATTTTCGCCATGTCTGTCAGCACTATCTAATCTGTATTCTACCATTTCAAGAGCCTTGGCTAACTCCCAGACTCCAGAGCATCCATTTTAAATTCCACACAATATTACAACACAGAAAAAGGCCTGTGTAGCCCTTCTGGTCTGGGCCGATCCATTTTTTTTTGCCTAGTCCCACTAACCTGCCATACCTCTCCCACCCATGTACCTGTCCAAATTCTTCTTAAATCTTAAAATTAAGCCTGCATTCATCACTTCAGCTGGCAGCTCGTTCCATACCGCCACCACTCTCTATGTGAACCAGTTCCCCTCACGTTCTCCCTCAACTTTTCACCTTTCACTCTAATCCATGTCCTGTGGTTTGTATCTCACCTACCCTCAGTGGAAAAAGTCTACCTATATTTACTCTGTCTATTCCCCCCCACCTATAATTTTAAATTTTTAAATACCTCTATCAAATCTCACCTCATTCTTCTAGCTCAAGGGAATAAAACCCTAACCCATTTAACCTTTCCCTGTAACTCAGTTCCTGAAGTCCAGGCAACATCCTAGTAAATCTTCTCTGCACTCTTTCTATCTTATTGGTATCTTGCCTATAGTTAGGTGATCAAAACAGCACAAAATACTCCAAGTTTGACCTCACCAATGTCTTATACCACTTTACCATAACATTCCAGCTCCTGCACTCAATACTTACATTTATGAAAGCCAATACACCAAAAAGTTCTCCTTACAACCCTATCCACTGATAACAAAACTTTCAGGGAAATATGTATCTGTATTCCCAGATCCTTCTGTTCAACTGCACTCCTCAGTGCCCTACCATTCACCATTTACATCCTTTCTTGGGTTGTCCTTCCAAAATGCAGCACTTTACACTTGTCTGCTTTAAATTCCATCTGCCATTTTCAGCCCAATTTTCCTGCTGGTTCAGGTCCCTCTGCAAGCTTTGAAAACTACCACACCTCCAGTCTTAGTGTCAGCTGCAAACTTGCTGATCCAATTTATCACATTATTATCCAGATCATTGCTGTAGATGACAAATAACAATTATCCCAACACAGATCCCCGAGGCACACCACTAGTCAGCATCTCCAGTCTGAGTAGCAGTCATCCACCACTACTCTCTGGCTTCTCCTGTCCAGCCATTGTTGAATTCATACCAAGCGCCTGAATCTTCTTTACTAACCTCCCATATGGGACCTTGTCAAAGGCATAATTTTTTTAAAAATTTTTTTATTTTTCACACTATGAACCATACTAACCAAAATACACACAAACATTTCCCTCTTGAATATACACAGTGTCATTTTCTCCCCTTTTTCCCCTCCCTTCCCTCCCTCCTTCACCCCCCCTCCCCACCCACTCAACATTCAACCTATATGATACATTAAACCCATTAAACAATGTCATCACACAATGAAAATAAACAAGAAATTTGTGTCATCTACTTTTACATACTGGGTCAGTTCATTTCATCTTCTTCTCCTTCTGTCATTTTAGGCGGTGGAGGTCCACGGTAGGACTTCTCTGTTGTGTTCCATTTACAGTTCCAAAATTTGTTCGAATACTGTGATGTTATTTCTTAAATTATATGTTATTTTTTCCAATGGAATACATTTATTCATTTCTATGTACCATTGATGTATTCTCAGGCTATCTTCTAATTTCCAGGTTGACATAATACATTTTTTTGCTACAGCTCAGGATATCATAATAAATCTTTTTTGTGCTCCATCCAAATCGAGTCCAAGTTCTTTACTTCTTATATTACTTAGAAGAAAGATCTCTGGATATTTTGATATGTTGCTTTTTGTGATTTTATTTAATACCTGGTTTAGATCTTCCCAAAACTTTTCCACTTTCTCACATGCCCAAATTGCATGTACTGTTGTTCCCGTTTCCTTATTACAACGAAAACATCTGTCTGATACTGTTGGGTCCCATTTATTTAACTTTTGGGGCATGGTGTATAGCCTGTGTAACCAATTATATTGTATCATGCGTAACCTCGTGTTTATTGTATTTCTCATAGTTCCGGAGCGTAGCTTTTCCCATGTTTCATTCTTTATCTTTATGTTTAGATCTTGTTCCCATTTTTGTTTGGGTTTACAGCTTGTTTCCTCATTCTCTTTCTCTTGCAGTTTGATGTAGATGCTTGTTATAAATCTTTTAATTATCATTGTGTCTGTAATCACATATACAAAATTTCTTCCTTCTGGTAACCTCAGTCTGCTTCCCAATTTGTCCTTCAAGTAGGTTTTCAGTTGGTGGTATGCAAACATTGTACCGTGAGTTATATCATATTTGTCATTCATTTGTTCAAAAGATAATAATTTATTTCCCGAAAAACTATTTTCTATTCTTTTGATCCCTTTTCTCTCCCATTCTCTAAAGGAAAGGTTATCTATTGTGAAAGGGATTAGTTGATTTTGCATCAATATTAATTTTGATAGTTGGTACCAAGACACAAGAGCAACTTGTCCGTGAACTACTCTTTGCAGATGATGCCGCTTTAGTTGCCCATTCAGAGCCAGCTCTTCAGCGCTTGACGTCCTGTTTTGCGGAAACTGCCAAAATGTTTGGCCTGGAAGTCAGCCTGAAGAAAACTGAGGTCCTCCATCAGCCAGCTCCCCACCATGACTACCAGCCCCCCCACATCTCCATCGGGCACACAAAACTCAAAACGGTCAACCAGTTTACCTATCTCGGCTGCACCATTTCATCGGATGCAAGGATCAACAACGAGATAGACAACAGACTCACCAAGGCAAATAGCGCCTTTGGAAGACTACACATAAGAGTCTGGAAAAACAACCAATTGAAAAACCTCACAAAGATAAGCGTATACAGAGCCGTTGTCATACCCACACTCCTGTTCGGCTCTGAATCATGGGTCCTCTACCGGCATCACCTACGGCTCCTAGAACGCTTCCACCAGCGTTGTCTCTGCTCCATCCTCAACATTCATTGGAGCGACTTCATCCCTAACATCGAAGTACTCGAGATGGCAGAGGCCGACAGCATCGAATCCACACTGCTGAAGATCCAACTGCGCTGGGTAGGTCACGTCTCCAGAATGGAGGACCATCGCCTTCCCAAGATCGTGTTATATGGCGAGCTCTCCACTGGCCTCCGTGACAGAGGTGCACCAAAGAAGAGGTACAAGGACTGCCTAAAGAAATCTCTTGGTGCCTGCTACATTGACCACTGCCAGTGGACCATCGCCTCCAACCGTGCAACCTCCTCTGAAGAAGACCGCAGAGCCCACCTCACTGACAAAAGACAAAGGAGGAAAAACCCAACACTCAACACCAACCAACCAATTTTCCCTTGCAACCGCTACAACCGTGTCTGCCTGTCCCACATCAGACTTGTCAGCCACAAACGAGCCTGCAGCTGACGTGGACATTGCCCCTCCATAAATCTTTGTCCGCAAAGCCAAGCCAAAGAGAAGAAAGAAGAGTTGGTAATTTGTTTTATTCTTTTCTACATGAATCTTCTTCCAAATGTTGAGCAGATGGTGGAGTACTGGTGAATTCCTATGTTGCACCAGCTTTTCATCCCACTTATATAGTATATGTTCAGGTACCTTCTCCCCTATTTTATCTAGCTCTAATCTGGTCCAATCTGGTTTTTCCCTTGTTTGATAAAAATCTGATAGGTATCTTAATTGTGCTGCTCTATAATAATTCTTAAAGTTTGGTAGCTGTAAGCTCCCTTGTTTATACCATTCTGTTAATTTATCTAGCACTATCCTCGGTTTCCCCCCTTTCCATAAGAATTTCCTTATTATTTTCTTTAGCTCCTTGAAGAATTTCTCTGTTAGGTGAATTGGTAATGATTGAAATAGGTATTGTATCCTTGGGAAGATATTCATTTTAATGCAATTTACCCTTCCTATCAGTGTTAGTGGTAAGTCTTTCCAATGCTCCAAGTCGTCTTGTAATTTCTTCATTAATGGCTGATAATTTTGTTTGTATAGATGGCCTAGATCACACATGTCAAACTCTGGCCCGCGGGCCAAATTTGGCCCACGATATAATTATATTTGGCCCGCAAGATCATTTCAAAAATGTATTAGAGGTGGCCCGCTGGCCGCCGCGCCAGTATAGCGTATGCACAGTAATACTACAAATCCCAGAATGCATTGGCGTCAGCCCGCTAATCGCCCCCACCTCCTCTGTTTACGTTGAAGGGTCTCACCGTGGACTCTGGTTTTGGGGCCTGGCCGGTGTCAGGGGAAGCCAAGGCCGCTTCCCAGCACCCGGAACCCGAGGCCTCGGGCCTGACCTCGCCAGGACCGTTGCCCACTCCCCCTCCCTGCCGCAGGCCGATCCGCGACTCACGGTGATGGGGCCGCTGATCCGCCGAGATGCCGCCCTGCAGCGAGAGCCGATGCCCCCGCACTGTCGTTGTCCAACCCGATCGCCCGCAAACCCCGCCCTCCCGCACACAGGCCTGAGTAAGTATTATGAACTTTAATCTCAGGATAAAACAATCTTCCAATAGTTTCATGTCACAGTGATAAATATATTCCTGGTTAAAAATGGTTCTCCACCTGGATACAATCTCATTAGGCATAAAACTTGAAAAGTGTGTAAATCAAAGGATATCTGTACCAATGGAAAAAGGGCATGGCAAATAACCCTGCTAGAGTTCATGCCCACAATCAGTCACCCATTTGATTGTTTCAGGAATCATGTTATTCTCCCACATTCTCAATAGCCCTCAGATTTTACTATTCGACAGCACTCTAGCAACATTTGACAAATCCTCTATAGAGAAATATTATTTATTGAATATTTTATTTCTCATTTGTTAATGCTTCTGGAAAGAGTTTATCCAAAACTATTATAAACATTTATTTTAATAAGAAAAAGTTTAACATTACATATGTTGAAAGAAGAGAAAACATGCAGATGATGTTGAAAATTTTCAATAAATATTTAGTTCGGCCCTCGACTTAGTCCAAGTTTTTAATTTTGGCCCTCCGTGAATTTGAGTTTGACACCCCTGGCCTAGATTATTATCTAGTTGTATACCTAGGTAATAAATTGCTTGTGTTTGCCATCTAAATGGTGATTCTTTCTTAAACTTTGTGAAATCTGCATTATTCATTGGCATTGTTTCACTTTTATTTGCATTGATCTTGTACCCCGATACTACTCCATATTCCTTCAATTTCTTATGTAATTCTTTTATTGATATCTCTGGTTCTGTTACTATGACATCATCTGCAAATATATTTCTTCTCTTTTATTTTTATCCCTCTTATTTTATTTTCTGTTCTTATCAGTTCTGCCAGTGGTTCTATAGCTAACGCAAACAGTGAGGGAGATAGTGGATATCCCTGCCTAGTTGATCTGCTTAATTTAAATTGGCTTGATATATATCCATTTACTCTCACCTTTGCCAATGGTCCCTTATATAATGCTTTAATCCAATTAATATATTTCTCTGGTAGGTTGAACCTCTGTAGTACTTTGAATAAATAATTCTATTCTACTCTGTCAAAGGCTTTCTCTGCGTCTAAGGCAACTGCCACTGTTGGCATCTTGTTTCCTTGCACTGCATGGATTAAGTTAATGAACACAGATATTGTCCGTTGTTCGTCTTTTCTTAATAAATCCAGTTTGATCTAGTTTTACTATTCTTGGTACACAGTCGGCCAATCTGTTTGCTAATGGTTTAGCTATTATCTTATAATCTGTGTTAAGTAGAGATGTTGGTCTATACGATGCTGGTGTTAGTGGATCTTTCCCCGTCTTTGGTATCACTGTAATTATTGCTGTTTTGCATGAATCTGGCATGTTTTGTGTTTCTTCAGTCTGGTTCATTACTTCCAGGAGAGGAGGAATTAATAAGTCTTTAAATGTTTTATAGAATTCTATTGGGAGTCTGTCCTCTCCCACCATTTTATTGTTAGGTAGTTTTTAATATATCCTGTAATTCCTCTATTTCAAATGATTTTATTAATTTATTTTGCTCCTCTTCTTGCAATTTTGGTAGTTCAATTTTAGCTAGAAACTCATCTATTTTGTCTTCTTTATCTTCGTTCTCAGTTCGACATAGTTGCTCGTAGAATTCCTTGAAGTTTTCAATGATCTCCGTTGGGTTATATGTAATTTGTTTGTCCTTTTTCCTTGATGCAAATACCGTTCTTTTAGTTTGTTCTGTCTTAAGCTGCCAAGCTAGTATTTTGTGCATTTTTTCTCCTAGCTCATAATACTTCTGTTTTGTCTTCATTATGTTCTTCTCCACCTTGTATGTTTGTAGTGTTTCATATTTTATTTTTTTTTCCGCCAATTCTCTTCTTTTTGTTGTATCTTCCCTTATTGCTAATTCTTTTTCTGTACTTGCTATTTCCTTTTCCAGCTGTTCTATTTCCCGATTATAGTCCTTCTTCATCTTAGTTACATAACTTATTATCTGGCCTCTGATGAACGCTTTCATTGCATCCCTGATTATCTTTCACTGATTCCGTATTTATTTCAAAGTATATTTTAATTTGTTGCTCAATGAATTCTCTAAAATCCTGTCTTTTAAGTAGCATGGAGTTTAATCCCCATCTATACGTTCTTGGTGGGATGTCCTCCAGCTCTATTGCTAATAACAGGGGTGAGTGATCCGATAACAATCTAGCTTTATATTCCATTTTCCTAACTCTCCCTTGGATGTGGGCTGACAACAGGAACAGGTCTATCCTTGAGTATGTTTTATGTCTACCCGAATAATATGAGTATTCCTTCTCCTTTCTGTGTTGTCTCCTCCATATATCCAAAAGTTGCATTTCCTGCATCAATTTAACCATAAATTTTGTTACTTTGTTCTTTCTGCTAGTCTTTTTTTTTCCAGTTTTATCCATCTTTGAGTCCAAATTAAGGTTAAAGTCCCCTCCTATCAGTATATTCCCCTGCATATCTGCAATCTTCAAAAAGATATATCTTGCATAAATTTTTGATCCTCTTCATTAGGATCTACATTGAGCAAATTCCAAAATTCTGAATATATCTGACACTTTATCATTACATACCTCCCTGCTGGATCTATTATTTCCTCCTCTATTTTGATTGGTACATTTTTATTGATTAATATAGCTACACTTCTGGCTTTTTAATTATATGATGCTGCCATTACGTGCCCTACCCAGTCTCCTTAATTTCTTGTGTTCCACGAATGCTATATCAATTTTTTCTTTCTTCAGTAAATTTAACAGCTTCTTCCTTTTGATTTGGTTATGTATTCTGTTAATATTTATAGTCATATAGTTCAACATGGCCATTTCATACTTTGTTTACCTCTCATTTCCGCTTCCTCATCACCACCTTTCCTCCTTCTCCATTTCTGTTTTCTTTTTTTGAACACACTGTAAGACAACACTTCTAAAACATAAAATATTTCCACTATTCCCACATCTAATATTCCCTTAACCCCAAATGTCCCTCCCCCTTCTCTGAGTTGCCCCTTGTCCCTTGCCGGGCAACCACAACTCCCCTCTCCATTTGGATTGCGAACCCGCTCGCAAGCGTGAACTGATTTCACAGTGACTGTTATTCTCTCCCACCCAGCTCCCTCCAGAAAAGACTTTTATCTTCACATATAACAAAGCTCACCCTCTTAATTCCCCCCTTACTTTATTTCTTCCCTTCTTTCCCCTTCTTAGTTCTTACTTGTACATTATTTTTCTTCTTTATATGAAGTTTGTCATCCTTCTTGTTCTTGTTATATCTCTTCATCTCTCTGTCTGTTTTGCAGGCGTTCTGCAAATTCTCGTGCTTTCTCTGGATCCGAGAACAGTCTGCTTTGCTGCCCCGGGATAACTATTTTAAGCACCGCTGCATATCTTAGCATAAATTTATAGCCTTTCTTCCATACGATCAATTTTGGTGCGTTAAACTCCTTCCTCTTCCTCAGGAGCTCAAAACTTGTCTGGGTAGAAAAAAAAAATTTGACCTTTGTATTCCAGTGACTTTTTGTCTGCTCTCATTTTTTTCATTGCCTTCTCCAATATATTTTCTCTTGTCGTATATCTTAGGAATTTTACTAGAATGGATCTTGGTTTTTGTTGTGGTTGTGGTTTTGGGGCTAATGTTCTATGTGCCCTTTCTATTTCCATTCCTTCCTGTATTTCTGGCATTCCTAGGACCCTGGGGATCCATTCTTTTATAAATTCTTTCATATCTTTGCCTATATCTTAAGGCCCACTATCTTTATATTGTTTCTCCTATTCTCTTCTCTCTTTGGCTTGGCTTCGCGGACGAAGATTTATGGAGGGGGTAAAAAGTCCACGTCAGCTGCAGACTCGTTTGTGGCTGACAAGTCCGATGCGGGACAGGCAGACACGATTGCAGCGGTTGCAGGGGAAAATTGGTTGGTTGGGGATGGGTGTTGGGTTTTTCCTCCTTTGCCTTTTGTCAGTGAGGTAGGCTCTGCGGTCTTCTTCAAAGGAGGTTGCTTCCCGCCAAACTGTGAGGCGCCAAGATGCACGGTTTGAGGCGATATCAGCCCACTGGCGGTGGTCAATGTGGCAGGCACCAAGAGATTTCTTTAGGCAGTCCTTGTACCTTTTCTTTGGTGCACCTCTGTCACGGTGGCCAGTGGAGAGCTCGCCATATAACACGATCTTGGGAAGGCGATGGTCCTCCATTCTGGAGACGTGACCCATCCAGCGCAGCTGGATCTTCAGCAGCGTGGACTCGATGCTGTCGACCTCTGCCATCTCGAGTACTTCGACGTTAGGGATGTAAGCGCTCCAATGGATGTTGAGGATGGAGCGGAGACAACGCTGGTGGAAGCGTTCTAGGAGCCGTAGGTGGTGCCGGTAGAGGACCCATGATTCGGAGCCGAACAGGAGTGTGGGTATGACAACGGCTCTGTATACGCTTATCTTTGTGAGGTTTTTCAGTTGGTTGTTTTTCCAGACTCTTTTGTGTAGTCTTCCAAAGGCGCTATTTGCCTTGGCGAGTCTGTTGTCTATCTCATTGTCGATCCTTGCATCTGATGAAATGGTGCAGCCGAGATAGGTAAACTGGTTGACCGTTTTGAGTTTTGTGTGCCCGATGGAGATATGGGGGGGCTGGTAATCATGGTGGGGAGCTGGCTGATGGAGGACCTCAGTTTTCTTCAGGCTGACTTCCAGGCCAAACATTTTGGCAGTTTCCGCAAAGCAGGACGTCAAGCGCTGAAGAGCTTTTTCCTATTATAGTTTTCCATTATATCCATCTTCTGAGCTAACAACTCCTGTGTTTCTTTAACTTTTTTATCAGATTCTTCCAATTTCCTTTTTAAGTCGTCCACTTCCATTTCTATGGCTGTTTCTCATTCTTCCACCCTGTCTACTCTTTTCCCTATTTCTGTCATGACCATCTCTAATCTACTAATTTTTTCTTCAGTACCCTCTTCAAAGGCATAATTAAAGTCCATGTAGACAACATCCATAGTCTTTTCTTCGTCAACCTTCCTCATAACCACCTCTAAATACTCTATAAGTTTGGTTTAACAGGACCTACCACACACAAAGCCATATTAACTATCCCTAATCATTTTCTGGCTATCCAAATAATTGTATATCCAATCTCTTGGAACACCTTCTAATAATTTATCTATTAGTAACTTTAGGCTCACCAGCCTATAATTTCCAGAGTTACTTTTGGAGCCTTTTTTAAACCAACAGAACAAAGTGAGCTGTTACAAGCCCAAAGGACTCCAAAACCCAGCAGTGATAGATATTCACCACGACAAATGGTTACTTAAACAAAAGTTGTTTTTAATTATCTTTGAACATGAAAACAGAATCAAACTTTAACGTATCTCTATTAACTTAACAAACCAAATTAACCCCCTTCTAATTCTAAGTGCATGTGTATGATGTGTGTGTAAATTTAAGAAGAGTTCTTTGGTTCACAGTTCAATCTCACTTCTCATTCTTCCAATTTCACTGGTTGCAGGCAATTCTTATACTGTGCACAGAATTTAACAAGTATGAAGTTCACCAGGCTTTGGTGCTCGAAAGGTAAATGTTTACTGCTCAGCAAGTTTCTTTGGAGGTTTGCAGAGAGAGATTTGTTGTTCCAGGATTTCCACAACTGAGGTACCACCATTAGTCACCTCAATGTCTTGCTGATGAAACTTGCCCCATCAGGGTTCTCCAGATGATAACCTCTTTCTTTCAGGCTACCTCTTATTCCAAGAGAAACATCAGACAGATAGCACTTCCAGCCATCTGCCACTCTGGAGCTTTCTGTTTCAATTCCAACAAGCCAAGCTTTTCCTGCTTGCTTCAGCTATGACTGTTCAGTCTCACTCTCTCTCTCTCTCTCTCTCTCTCTCTCTCTCTTTCTCTCTCTCTCTCTCTCTCTTCATCTTCCAACTGCTAGAAAGCCCATGTGACTCTCTTGCTTGCCACAAAACCCCCACCTTCTCCAGCAAAAAATAGGAGTTAAGTCTTCTGCTCCCATCTGTTGTTTTAGGTAAACAAACTTCTCTGTGCACTTTGCAGAAAGGTCAGAAGCTTTGTAAAAATGTTCAACACAGACGACCTGTCTCCAGTCGATTCATTTGATGACATAATTTCAATTAGCAGCTACTTGTGAAATGTGCAGAGCATTCTCCATAGTTTCTGTAAAGTTCACTGAATATGAATTTCAAATAAGATCTGTTTTAAAATGTGTGTATGTATGTAACCTACTCTAATTTTAACGAACTATCTCCCAGATATATATATATATACATTACAGAGCTCTCTGCCAATCCTCCTGCACCACACCCTTGGCTAAGGGCAGTTTAAATATTTCTGCAAGAGCCCTGCAATTTCTACCCAGCCTCCATCAAGATCCAAGGGAATATCTTGTCAAGCCCTGGGGATTTATCCACCCTTATTTGCTTTAAACCAGCAAGCAGTTCCTCCTCTACTAAGATTAAATAAATTTAAAAATATTTAATAATTCTTTTATGGGATTGTCCTTCCTGACTTCCATATCTTCTTCAGCCAACACGCACCATTTCTGTTTGTCTGTGACATTCTTCTTTCATTCAAACCACATTGGTAGCCATTACCGTCAGCTGCCTTGAATAACCTTCTTTAACCTTACACATTTTTATATTCTTTAAGACCCTATTTTTGCTCACATTTTTAATCATTTCACAACACCCACTCTAGAGTCTCCTCGTTAACTTTGTTTTCATTATTTTTGACCAGTTACGCTTCTGTGAAATTCATTGGGAGTGTCCTACATCAAAACTATAATAAGGTGCTGTAAATTATTCCCATTTCTAGATAAAAATGAATTATAATTTGTGATAGAAGATGTAATGCTTGCAAATATTGGTTATGTTGTTACTGATGGTGCTGGACATGAGGGAACTGAGCCCGACTTCCAGATCTCAAGAGCTCTCTTATTTCCATGCAACAAAATTATCAAAGTTGCAGATGTACTATAACAGGTATGTCCAGCTCTTCAGTGGAACTTATACAGAAGAAGCATTGAAGTTCAAAGTCCATGCTATGTGTAAGAATATTCAGAAAATAGCAGAAGAGACACACAATATCTCTACCATTTGGGAAATGGCACAAGTTGTTAATTAACAATCCATCAATTCACAATAATGACAATTGGTTTATTAACACAGCCATTTTTCCTCAATATAACTCAGTAATATGGAACGTACTTCGAGCAAAGTGTTATCCATTAATAATCCACAGTGCATTGGTGATATATTTAAGTATTTCAAAGCCTCCAGATGTTTTTGGAAGTTAATGTATTCACATTGTGAGTACTTTGGTTTGTACCACATACAATTTTATTTCTTTCACAGTTTGTTGACCCTTGCAGAGATCACCCTTCTCAGATGGTGGAAATACTGTGATTGATTTTGTTCTCCTCTAAACCTTCTCTTTGGGGGAATAGGTTTGGACAGGTATGGGGAGGAACTGTTTTTCCCAGAGAGTAGTGAGTCAGAGGAATTCTTTAAAAAAAAATATATATACACACAAATAAAACAGATTTCAATCAATTTTTCTTAGTAGGGGAATTAAAGGTTGTGGGGAAAAGGCAAGTAGGCGGAGCTGAGTCCACGGCTAGATTAGCCATGATCTTATCGAATGGTGGAGTAGTCTTAACTGGCCAGATGGCCTTTTCCTGCTCTTATTTCTCATGTTCCTATCTTCTCATTCAGAGCATACACTTTTAACTTTGACACTTCTTCCGTATAAACTTCCAATCATGAGGTGGATATAACTTTGGTAACATTTTTAACAAGAAAATAAGGGAGCTCGTGATAGAAGATTCACCCCCATTCCTCCTCTGTGTTCAGTGCAACTAGTAACAGCATAAATGATCATTTCTCAGACTACAGGCACATAGCAATCCAGGTACGTGCAATAGGTCTTTCAGCCTTAACACTCGAGTTTGTGCAGTACCAGTTCATTGCGCAGAATCTTCCTCACAATGTTTGGTCTTCTTCCAACTTGGTATTAGGTGAATGATTGAGATACAATTCATGCAGGACTCCACTCCTTAGATTTCTCAAAATGACCATTAAAATGATCTGATTATGGAGCTGTAGACATTCCTGGTCTCGTGCAGTTCTGTCTCCCCTGAGTGCATGAGATATATCGGCGCATCATCAGCTATGGAAAATAGGAGCCCAGGATGTTTTTGTTTCAGCTCCATCCTACCATATTTTAATTGACTTTTAAAAAAATTCAAACGTAGACATGCAGCATGGTAACAGACCATTCCAGCCCCTGAACTCGTGCCGCCCAAATATTGACACATTTGCCGTAGTGGTAGCATGGTTGGTGTAGCAGTTAGCACAACACCTTTACAGTGCCAGCGATCAGATCTAGGGTTCAAATCCCATGCTCTCTGAAAGGAGTTTTTGCTTTCTCCCTGTGTCTGTGTGGGTTTTCCCAGGGGACTCCGGTTTCCTCCCACCCTTCAAAAAATATAACGGGGGTATCGATTAATTGGGCAGTACAGACTTGTGGGCTGAAGTGGCTTGAAATTGTGCTGTATGTCTACATTTTTAAAAAAAATTTAAGGTGTTACTGTTTTGTTACAGTGTATTTAATGAGCTCTTGCTAAATTTTATCTCAGTGATCTGAGGTATTACTTTTTGATTGACAAGCATGATGAGGCAGATATTAAGGTTCTCAATTATAAATTAACAGCTTTTGAAGCATATGAGATCCTGGGGGTGGGGTCTTGATAAAGTGTGGGTGTGAAGAGGGTGTTTCCAGTTGTGAGAGAAACTAGAGCCAGGGCTCACTGTTAAAAATAAGAGATTGTATATTTAAGACAAAGATGATAAGGGTCATGAAACATGGGAACTCCCATCCTCAAGGGATGGAAACAAGCTGTAAATATTTTTAAGGTTGGATGGATTCTTGAGGAGCAAGGGTTGAAAAGTTACCATGGTAGGCAGGAATGTGGAGTTAAGGTTACATTTATATTAGCCAAAAATAGCTCAAGCAGCTATTTCTCCTGATCTACATGTTTAGAGATGCATGTCCCTTACCAGTTTAAGTCTACATGCAGAAAAAGGAAAGCACAATAAATGAAGATATTGGAACCTTGAGCATCTCATATGTCGATATACAATTGAAAAATTGAAAAAGGAAACTATCTTCCCAACTAATCCATTGTTTTGCCTGAGGCTTATAATGTCTGTCTCCTTTATATTCCATATTTAATTATGACATCGAAGGAGGCCACTTGGCCTATCCAGTCTCTGCTGGCTCCTAAAACAATCCTCCTCTACTCACATTCCCATCAATTCTACTGCCCACTGCAGTCAATTCCCCTCCCACCTTACATGTCTTTCGGATGTGAGAGGTGAATAGGGCACCCAGAAACCCACGCAGTCACACCCACGCAAACCCTCCAGAGCCAATGTCCCGGATTAAACCTGGGCCACCAAGATTGTGAGGCAAGAAGTTCTACTTGATGGAGCAGTGTGGTGCCGAATGTGTGAATAAAAGGCTTCTTTCTGAATAAGTCCATGTTGTTTCTGCTTCTCAACTATGTTTTTAAATAGACAGTGTGCATCTCAGTAAAATTCTTTCAAACTTGGCTTAAAATTGTTCCACAGCAAATACACTGCCCATTGTAATATGATGTGGTTTTAGTTTAAGTATTTTTGTGTACTTTTATATTATATTTTATTATATTTATATAGTACATTATATTTGTAATCTTTGCAGTGCCACAGACAAGCTAAGATTTTGCTTATTCAGAATGTTCACACATTCATTAACATTAGCATTTGCAAGCTGGTGTTTCTGCATTGTCTGAGCACAGGAATGAACTTATTCTTTCATATGGTTGGGACTTTGCCCTGTCAACGTGTTCAGAGTTGTACAGTTTACATTACAGTTCACATTTATCATGGAAAATATATTTTTTTTAAATGACAAGGTCTTCACATCAAGCAGCTAAAAACCTAACAAGCAGAAGGTTGCCCGAGCTCTGGAATCAGATTAGGTTTGTACATAAATCAGCATACTGGACTTTTGTCTGTTTTGTTATACTTACATCCACATCCAGACGCTTTGCCAATTGTCTACCAAAAATTAAAATCCTACAGATGCTAGAAATCTGAAATGAAGTAGAAATTACTGGACTTGCCCAGGAAGTCAAACAGCATCTATGGAGAAAAAAAATGATCCCATTTCACATGAGGTGCCTTCAGTCTGAAAGGTTAACTTTGCTTTTCTCTTCACAGATGCAGCCTGTACAGCATCTTATGTTGATATCTTTCTTCTTCCATCGCCTTAAACTAGAGAACCAAATCCAAAGGAAAATTAGTGTTTGGTTGCACTTGGGATCCAGAGGATTTATGTTTAATTTCAGATGACCAAAATGTAATATGGTCATGTTGTAGACATGACAAAAGTCAATGTTTAAACATAAGTTTGAGATGTAACTCTGGACAGGGAAATACTTTGCATATGGCACAGCTAGGGTTAATTTCTTGATAAGGATTTTAGTCCTCATTCTAAAAAGTTTCAGTAAACTCCATGTTAATTTCAAACTGTTACATAAGATCTTCACTTTTTACCAAACCCACTACATATATCTTTTCCCTTTATTGAACAGAATCCATTGTATCTCAGCTTGTGATGGTCTGAATCTTTTGTGTTAGTTGACATACTTTGTGAGCATTATGCCAAATAATACCTCAGCTCAGCAGAAAGTCCAAGCCCAAATGTTTCATGGAAACGATCATGTTCTGGAACATAAACAAGGTAATGAAAGCATGTCTTTGTAATATAAGAACAAGCCATATTGTATTGACTGGAATGTTGACTGCATCAGAATTGCAGGTTCTTCTACTGAAAACATCATACAGAATCTTGGACAATACTTAGGGGCTTTCTGAAGAATTTTCTCAGAATACTAGAGGATAGATTATATGATGTTTAATTTTTAATGATGTCCATGGAAATTATTTGAAGATTCTATAAACAGGTTTATTTTGCATTCTGTCATTCAGGAGAATTCGCTGGTCCCTGGTTATATAGCAACAACAATAAAGTGGTGGTGACAAAAAAAATCAGTTAATTAATGGGCAGTCATTTTGAGATGACAGTCTATCCCTGATGCAAAGATAGAACATTGTATTCTTCTCAGCTCTGACAGAAAGTAAAGATGAAATATTAATGTCGGCTTGCTTCTTTGCTCACACCACAGAGAGGTGTTTGGGAAGACTGCTTTCCTGCAGTCAACCCAGCTTTAATTAATCAGGTCACTTTCTCTTTCAGCCTACTTCAGATGTGCTTCATCTCTGCAGTGAACAACATACCTGAAAATTCAATCGAAACCTGTCCAACTAATTTTCAACACCAATCCATTGTTCCCTGTGAAGATCAACTCCTTTTGGCATTTGCTTTGAGCATTTGGGTGTTAGGCTATCTGTCTATTGATGCTGTGTTTGCTACCACTTATGCTTCAGACCTGCAAAATCAAACAACGAAAGGGTCATACTGGGTTGTGCCAAGCAGGTTACTCAGTTCAAGTATTAGCTAAAGCCACTCAGAGGTAATTTCTGAAGCTATTTTCTTTCAGAGAACCTGTATTTGCAAGTCATTGTTTTGACTGTTGTTTGTGGCAATCAAGGGACCAGATTTTTATTCTGTCATATTCTATGTACAATAGCTGCCCTTTACATGGTTTTGTTTTCAGCAATCTTCATTGACTCCCTTATTGTTCAAAACAGTGCATCATTTTACTGTTCTACATCATTATAGTAGCACAGTCATTAAATTACTGGATGAGCGATAATAGTTCTGGACCATTGATCTAAAGGCACAAGTTTGGATTCAATGTTGACAGGTGTGGAAATTTAACCAAGTAATTAAACAAGATATGGAATTAAAAAAAGAAAGCTCTTCTTATAATGATATCAATAAAATTGTGAATATTTGACTGAACTGCTTCTTTGGTTCAGGGGGTCTTAAAGGATGGATAATGAAAGCCCGTTTTGCCAGTGATGTCCATGACCTGTTAACAAATGTGTTATATGTTATAATTAAATGTGTTATAATTAGAACTTCCAGCATTTCTGGTAACTTCTGCCCACATCAGAATTTCAGTTCTTCAGTTACGAGATACAGAAGAAAGCAATCAATACAAGGTATGGAGCTACTGAAAAGTGCAGAGGGAAATAAATGAAAAACAGATTGCAAATTATTTCAGTGGAGTGCAGAAACTTAATTCATTTGAACAAGAACAAATAATCTTTAGCATAATATATGATTAGGGTAAAACTAGGTAAGCAGTTCTTTATGATACTAATAATCTGTAAGTTGTTAGACAAGAAGCATTTTAAAACTAAATGTTGCATATATTTAATTAAGGGTCCTGAAGATGAAAACATAGTGTTCAAAACACTTTGTATTTCATTGTTTATATTTGTATTTAAAAATGAAATACAAGGTGTTTTGACCACTGTTTTCATTTTACAGGACCTTAAGAGGGTGGGTCAGCATATTGGTTAGGTTTGATCCAGAACCTGCCCTTGGATCCATTGCACTAAGACCAGTCAATGCATCTTTCTGGAAAGGTATCTGGCCAGATAAAAGTGGTCACTCTGTGAACACATTACAGATAGGGTGTGTATATAGGGTGACAAATTTTGTGTATTTTTTTGTATTTTTACAAGTAAGCAACAAATCACAATAATGTGAGAATTCATGGCATACCTGAATATCAGATCTTGGAACTTCAAGACTGCTAGGATCTTATTGCACCTAACTTTATTGAGAAACAGCCATCTATCATAATACTGTATAAAAAAACACACACACACACACAAGAATACAAAGTTGTGATATTTGCATATAATGTGAAGAATTGAGTATTCTAAATGTTTCAAGTTAATGACACATTGAAAATTTGATTTTTGCCAGATGTTCTGTTAGTGGTTTAAAATATTTCATGCAATGTACAATCCTCTTACAAGCTTGCATTTGTGGTAAGACTTTGACCATGAATTTATTTAGAGTTATTCAATGATTTCAAATACAGGTCCCTTCTCCAAAATCCAGTATCATCAAGACCAATGCCTGGCCTTAGTTCAGATTTGGCACATGTATTCACAGAATCATCCTTACTGAATAGATACTGACTTAAGCTCTTTTGTAATGCATCCTGCTTCTGAGAGTATCTGTTGGACCTTTTAGATCAGATCAGATACTATTCATTGTCATATAATAAAACAGAAATATAATATTACATGTAATTGCCTTTAGTCTGCCATAAGATAGCCAAAGATTCACCATTAGCATTAGCTTTGCCCGGTGTCCCTTACAGTCAGAGAAAGAAGCAAAAGAAAGTGTGTGTCGTCGTTTCCCCCCCCCCTCCCCCCTCCCACCCCCCACCCCCGAGTCACCGTGTGCCCGTGGATTCACTTCCAGTACTTCTGCAGCCACACAAGACGTTAGTTCAGTTCAAGCCATCAACAACCTGAGCCCAGATCCAAACCTCTGACATGATGAGGAAGCCTTTAGCACCCAGGATCCTCCAGAGCCCTCCTTGATGACAGCATCATCTCCAATCTGGTTCCAATACCTGGTTCTCATGGGCCAGTTTCCAGCAGCCCTCAACAAGGTGGGTGTCCTTTGACCACAAGTCGCCAGCAGCCCACAGCTTGTTCAGGTCAGGTGGATTTAAGAGTTAAAAGGGTGGACCCAGAGAAGCAAAAAGACTGATCCACTGGTGTAAATAATTATGACATTCACAGGCAGTTTAAAAACAGTGACATCTATGGCTTAATTATGCTCACCATTTACTCACCGATGCATCTGGAACACCAACACTCTTCTTCTCAGTCTCCACCTTGTCAATGACTTCCACACATGTTGATTGAAATATGGTGATGAACGATGAGCTAGAATTTAGATACTGGCATATCTGACCTCTCACTTCAGTCAAACACGAAAGTCTGCAGATACCATGGTTGAAGTAAAATCACAATACTGGAGAACTCAGCTGGTCAGTGTACTTTATACAGGAATGCATTTATTTTCATCTCTCACTTCACCACTGGACTTGGCTCTAGGCCTAGGGATTTAATGCATTTGTACTGAGTAGTAAGGCCACTCCCCCATCTGCCCCCTCAAGGTAAAAAATGTAATCCTCTTAATTTGCAAAAGGTGACAAACTGATGGGAGTCAAATGAGTGGGTTGCTTTTTTTAATGGTTTTAAACAATATCTTAATATGTAAAGCACAGAATATTTATTTTATTTTTAAATTATTTAACCCCACTTAACTTGTTTTGAATGTCTTCAACAATACCATCTGTGGTTAAGGCCTCGGGATATGCAATTTGATTTCTGTGTAGTGCACAGACTCCAACGTACTAATGACCACTTCCATATCCAGGTCAGTAAATGGAACTTGGGTTGCTCTGAGTGGCAAGTTCAGGCAGTGGGCTGGACCACTGGTTGAATTTATTGGTGCATTTGCCACTTAGACTGACAGAGGCTTGACACTCAGTGAATGTAGTCCATAGAACTGGCACCCAGTGATCTCAGAATAGGCCAACACTTCCATTAAATAATGTTGGGATGTACCAAAGTAGTATCACCAATGTGTAATTAAGTGGATGGAATTAATTGCTCTAAGCCCAATACAGCAATTGGACTCCTGCTGGTGCCGATGAGCAAGAGTACACTTGCTTCACCAGCGATAGAGACATCAAACTGAAGGAGCTACAGTGCCCTTTACTGCAATCCTGTTGAAATTGTGCAGGCTTCAATTTCAAACAAAAAGCAAAGAAAAAATATAGTGAATGTGCTCAGCGTTGCAGTTACAGGGTGTTCCTGAGAGAGGAGCACATACTGGAGTGAAATTCATAAAAATCGTCAACTCAAAATTTGGACCCCAACTTACATTCCGCTCTATTCCCTTTTATATTCTTCCTGTGCTATCACACAATACAAATTTCTATAATCACTCAATGTACTTTACCATTGATGCTGGCTAAAAGAAAAACAATGCTATCCCTCATACTGACCTCCTTACACTGATCAGCACAGACAAAAACTGTTCACTATCTTTTGCCTTCCACGGACGCTGCCTGGCCTGGTGAGTTCCTCCAGCATTTTGCGTTTTCTCCAGGTTTACAGTATCTGTGTTCTTTCTTGTTCCCCAAATTATTATTTGAACTGCATTGAATGGGACTGAAGCAACTCAATAGTTATGATCCCTTTCTGGAATATGGCCATGTTTTCTGCAGAGCGACTCTTTCCTGTCTACTTGAAAAGGACATTCAATGTGACACGCAGTTTGGGCTTAGAGCATTAATCTACAATGACAAACCTTGGATCACAATTTTAAAAAACTGAGTACAACAAAGGATGATTTTGCCATCTTTATTTCCAACCAGGCCTGATTAATTGGATTCCTTGTACCTGCAAATTGAAAGTTCAGGACTTCCTGGTTGTTCTTCAGACCAGCAAACCACTTGGGACATGAAAGTTTGGACAAGAGCCTGGAACATGAGAGCACTGAACTATTTTGTGTAGTGAACCATAAAAAGCCATTCAAAGGAAAAGCACCACACATTCTTTATTTATTTGCAGTGAAATATTTATCTGTGACACCAGGCTTTGGTAATAACTTGTCCCTCTATTCTGCTCTCCAATGAATAGAGGCATTTTTAGATTGCGCACTAAGTACATCTCCCAAGTGAATAATTCAATTTTGCGCACTTTGAAATGATGCTGTATTTACCTGAAAGCTAAACTGCTGTGTTTCTGCATGAAAAATTATTTCCAATTTCTTTGTACTTAGAGAATAAGTGCACAGTTAACGATAATATCAGGACTGATAAATACAACCAGCCAACAGATCCTCATAGTGTTGGACTTCTATATCAGTTCAAGGGCAGTAAACAAATGAACTATGTTAAAATATGCAAATATATTTTTTAATAAAAACATAAAGATATTTAAAATCAGAAATATTATGAGGTTATGTGACTGGGTAAAGTATTAAAAGTACTTAAGTTGAGATTTATGAATTCAGAACCAATATGAACCTTTTCCTTGCAAGTAAATAATGCTGATACTTTTAATTTTAGGCCTTTATACACCACAAATGGATGACTCCCAGTAGATGGTTTTCTCATGTGATTATCTTCCCATTTGTATTCACCTCTTGAATGCATTGTATCTGCACACAGCACAAGTGACAGTTGGGTTTTTGGATCATGTCCTCAAGTTCACAGTAGATCAGCCACAGAGAGTTAAGATCAGGAACTGTTGCTCAATATAACACACTTGCAGTCTGCATGCAGATTGGGCAATCTTTTGACTTCAATATTGATGGTCTCCAGACCGGATGCGCCAGGATGTACTTGTACAGTAGCTATCAATCAGTCTTGAGTCATCATCTGCAGTGGTGTAAAGAGTGCAGCTGAGCCTCACCCCCACATTTCCCCCAAGTATGGTCTTCCAACAGTAAGTTCCACGGAAAAAATACATGGTGTCTCTTATCAAGAAAACTTATAAAGAGATTGTGAGTCAGATCACTCCTTACTTGACCTATTTTATGTGTTTTTAAAAATCAGTCTCTATTGTGTATGTTGTACCTAATTGGAAAATTAGAAAGTATTTCAGTTGAGTTTGATTGCATGACATGTCTGATTTAAAGCAGGTGGGAATTCCAATCCGCTCTTTGCAATGCATCTGTAGGGGTGCTTGCAGCTTCTGCGAGTTTAGAAATGGGCTTCAGAGCTTGACTGGCTCTGAGAGACACTGTAATCCATCTGAGAGACTGAGGGCAATCTGAAGAGCATGTTTGGGATGGAAACAATCACAGCTTTAGGAAAGCCAGACAGCGAAAGAAAGGCTGACCACCAAGAGAGGAAGCAAGGCAAGCAGATAGCCATGAAAACTTCAGAGTTCATCACACTCCAAAACCATGTATTTGTGTTATAAATGGTGAATGTATCTCTGGGAAATTCTGCAGTGCTAGATGGCTTAGCTGCAAGAGAAGGTAGGAGACTGCAACCATAGACATGAAGCCAGGATGCTATGTTAACTCCATTGTTATCAGTACCATGAATCTCATCAAAGCATTGAAGGGGGAGGGTATATAGTTGAAGTAACAACACAGATGAAATCCTGATTTAGAGAGCTACAGATTAAAGATCAGGACATCTAAGATTGTGGATTACTTCCAATGTCTAGTAAATACAGGTTGTACCTCTCTTATCTGGCACTCTGTGGACTGGCAACTCCAATGGTCCAGCATGTTTGAATCTGCCACCATTAGTACAAACTCCTTACGGACAACACGGGACTGAAATTCTGGTCCTGATCGCTGGTGCTGTAAAGGCATCGCGCTAACTGCTTTGCTAATCATTCCACCCCACAGTATTGTTTCCTGTTTTAAACTTTGTTCTACCTTTGATATGTTTACATAGGGGGATCCTTTAGGGGTAAATTTCTGTTTTCCGGCATTTTCTACGTCCTGCAATGTCTGGGTCCCAACGTCACCTGATTAAAGAGGTGCAAACGGTATAAGAATTGGAAGATTAGTCAGATGAATGAGTAGCAAACAAATTGATGTTGGAAGGCAGGGGTGGGGGGGGGGTTTCAGGATCACTCTGACTTTTCTGGGAAGGGTGTAACCTTTAAAAATTAAATAGATTGCACTGGTTCCAACATCCTTACAGGGAAGCTTGATCCTGGGAAAGGTGAAAAGGGGTAAATGTATAGTTTGGTGTGGGAGCAGGTACTGTTAAATATCAAAGAAATCCAATCCAGTAGGTAGGGCATGCATAGCTATGATATGGTATATGGGAGAATACTAATGCAGTAACTGATTAGAATAGGTCCAGTATTGCCTATGGGAATGTAATTTTTGTTGCTGTTACAGGTATGATTGAATAAAGGACAGTCTCTCAACTAAAAGGGTGTGATCACTTTTCTGGGGTATACTGCTGGCCTAACAATCACAGAATATGGGGGAGCAGATATGAAGGCAAATCACTCAAATGTAAAAAGAGTTGGAATAGGCATTTTCAACTTCCTCAATATTAACTGGGATCGTATTAGTGTGAAAGACTTTGAAAGAGTAGAGATTTTATTATAGGAGAATTTCTAAAGCAAAGCCGCAGAATATCCCATAAGAGAAGAGGCAATATTGGACCTATTCTAATAGCTGGGAGTGGAAGATATTTCCAGCCTGACCTACTGTGACTGCTCTGCATTTCACAACTCCTACATTCTTCTGTTCATTTTATTTATGTTCTCACCCTCTTACAACTTGCATTCACACTTTTATGAGACAACCCAGTTTACAGCTTACCCTGTGGTCACCCCAGTTTCATTCTCTCCCACCTTTCCTACTGCTTACCAAACTTCTCTTCTTTCCTTTTCAGTTCTGACAAAGGCCACCTGACCTGAGATGTTGACTCTGAGCCTCTTCTCATAGATGTGTAACCTCTCCCAGCATTTTCAGTTTTTTGTTGTAGTTTTCCAGCATCTTTTTAAAAAGTTTCACTCAGCAGGAGGCAGATTAGGGACTGAACAGTAATCTGTGTGTTGATCCAAAGGATGTAGTCAAGATTGTAAATGCAGTAGGTACTTTTAATCAGTATTTGTGGAGATAAGGGTATTCAGGAGGAGAATGCTGAATGTCTAAAATACATTAACTTTAAAAAGGAAGAAATATTAGATAGCTGGCGTGAATATGGATAAATCTGAAGGGCCTAATAACGTATTCCTAATAACTTTGGATCAGCGTGGCAAGGTTAATGTAATGTTACAATGCTGGCATCCCAGTCTCAAATCTGGCGCTTTCTGTAGGGAATTAGTGCATTCTCCCCTTGTCTGCATGGGTTTACTCTGGTTGCCATGGCTTTTTTCAGCACCCTTCAAACATGTGAATGGAGTTGTAGGTCATTTGCGTGTAATTGGGTGACGTGTTCGTGGTTGGAAGGGCCTGTTACCATGCTTTATGTCCAAAGAAAATCTCAAGCTGCAATGGGAAGCAAGGAAAAGAGATTGCTGGAGTTCTGGCAATGATTTTGAAATCATTGCTCGTCACATAAATGGCCTTGGGAGCCTCCATATATTATCTCCATATTCCATGAAATCTCTTGCAATGATCCAATCAAACTTTCTGGTGATTAAGAGCTCCCTTCCTTCTCAAGCCAATTCTTTTGAAGGAAAATCTGAGAATCATAAGGACTCAAAATATAATCTGGGTGGGGATTTTAATGTTCAGTTTCATAAAGGGGGTCAGACATGTCATCAGAAATCAAGTTGACCAAGTCCTGAAGGATATAATAATCGAGTGTTGCCCAGACTTCAGGAACTGAGTTACAAGGAATGGTTAAACAGGTTAGGACTTTATTTCTTGGAATGTAGATGAACAAAGGTAAATTTGATGGAAGTATTTAAAATTATGACCAGTATAGACAGAGTAAATATAGACTTTTTCCACTGAGGGAAGGAGAGATACAAACCAGAGGACGTATTAAGGGTGAAAGGGAAAAAGTTCAGGGGAAACATAAGGTGGAACTTCACACAGAGTGTAGGGAAGTTTGGAATGAGCTGCTGGCTGAAATGGTGAATGCAGGCTCAGTTTTATCATTTAAGAAGAATTTGGTCAGGTACATGGATGGGAAAGGTTTGGAGGGCTATGGAATAGGTACAGGTCAGTGGGACCAGGCAGAGAAATGGTTCAGCACAGACTCGAGGGGCCGGTTTCTGTGTAGTAATATTCTATTGTTCTAGGAACAGTAGTCACCTGGCATCTCACATCCACTCTGCTTTTTAATAAGATCATGTTTGATCTGATTGTAACATCAGTATTACCTGAGGAATATCAATAATTAGTCCATTACAGTAAAAATTCTTGTTATCCAGAATTCAAGCAATTGGCAATCTCATGCAACTCAGAAGAAAAAACATTGCAGAAAATAAATGGGTTTTTAAAAAAAAGGAAATTTAAAATTGGCACGCTTCAACCTTAGTTTTCTCCATTCATGCAACACGCAGTCCCAAGCAACAAGAAAACTCGCTTATCCTGCATCTATCTCTGTCGGTGCCAGATGTGAGGGGTTTCACTGTATATTCACAATATGTGTAATGACTTTAAGATTATCAACTAAAATTGTAAAAATAAAGACCACCAAAATGCACTTGTTAATCTAATCATTAAAAATATCAAAGTACTGCTGTTCTTTCCCTTGTGATTGATATAAAAAACATTAAAAACTCAGATCAAGCCAATAGTTTGCAGCTTCTCTTAACTCACTCATCAATGCAAGCTATTGTCTTAAAATACATTTTAAACTATGTAACATAGAAACATAGAAAATAAGTGTAGGAGTAGGCCATTTGGGCCTTCAAGCCTATACCGCCATTCATTTTGATCATGGCTGATCATCCACTCAGTACCCTGTTCCAGCTCTCTCTCCATACCCCCTGATCCCCCTAGTCACAAGTACTAAATCTAACTCTCTCTTAAATATAGCGATGGAACCAGCCTCAATCACTTCCTGTGGCAGAGAATTCCATAAATTCACCACCCTCTGAGTGAAAAAATTCTTCCTCATCTCAGTCCTAAAGGACTTCCCCTTTATCCTTAAACTGTGACCTCTGGTTCTAGACTTGCTCAACATTGGGAACAATCTTCCTGCATCTAGCCTGTCAAATCCCTTAAGAATTTTGAACGTTTCTATTAAATCTCCTCGTAATCGTCTAAACTCCAGCGAGTACAAGCCCAGTCATTTTAGCCTTTCTTCATATGCAAGTCCCACCATCCCTGGTATCAATCTGGTCAACCTTTTCTGCACTCTCTCCATGGCAATGATGTCCTTCCTCAGATAAGGAGACCAAAATTGAACACAATACTCCAGGTGAGGTCTCACCAAAGCCCTATACAACTGCATCAATACCTCTCTGCTCCTGTGCTCGAATCCTCTTGATATGAATGCCAACATACCATTCGCCTTTTTTACTGCTTGCTGCACCTGCCTGCCCACTTTTAATGACTGATGCACAGCGACACCCAGATCTCTTTGCATCTCTCCTTTTCCTAATTGGATACCATTAAGATAGTACTCAGCCCTCCCATTCTTTCCTCCAAAGTGGTTAACCACACACTTATCCACATTATATTGCATCTGCCATGCATTTCCCCACTCACCCAACCTGTCCAAGTCACCATGCACACTCTTAATAGCCTCTACACAGCTTTCAAACCCACCCAGCTTCGTGTCGTCTGCAAATTTGGAAATAATGTTTTCTATTTCCTCATCTAAATCATTAATATATATTGTAAATAACTGGGGTCCGAGCACTGAGCCTTGTGGTGTCCCACTAGTAACTGACTGCCATTCTGAAAAGTACCCGTTTATTCCCACTCTTTGCTTCCTATCTGTCAACCAATTCTCTATCCACCTCAATGCCATATCCCCTATTCCGTGTGCCTTAAGTTTGTATAGTAATCTCCTGTGTGGGACCTTATCAAAAACCTTCTGAAAATCCAGGTAAACCACATCCACTGGTTCTCCCCTATCCACTCTACTAGTTACATCCTCAAAAAATTCAATAACATTAGTCAGACACGATTTTCCCTTCCTAAAACCATGCTGCTCTGACCAATGAATTCACCACTTTCCAGATGTGCCGCAATCACATCTTTAATAACTGACTCTAACATTTTCTCCACTACCGATGTCAAGCTAACCAGTCTATAATTCCCTGATTTCTCTTTCCCTCCCTTTAAAAAAGTGGAGTTACATTAGCCACCCTCCAGTCCTCAGGAACTACTCCAGAATCTAAAGAGTTTTGAAAAATTATCAACAATGCATCCACCATTTCATGGCCTACTTCCTTTAGCACTCTGGGATGCAGACCATCTGGCCCTGGGGACTTGTCTGCCTTTAATCCCTTCAATTTATCCAACACAACCTCATAACTTATATTTATTTTCCCCAGTGCTTCTATCACATTAGCCCCATGGTCCCCTATTATTTCCTGAAGATTTTCCCTAGTGAAGACCAACTAAAGTAGTTATTTAATTGGTCTACCATGTCCTTGTTCCCCATGACCAATTCACCTGTTTCTGACTGCAATAGACCCACATTTGTCTTTACTAGTCTCTTTCTCTTTACATACCTATAAAAACTTTTGCAGTCATTTTTTATGTTCCCTGCCAACTTTCTCTCATAATCTCTTTTGCCTTTCCTGATTGATCCCTTTGTCTTCCTCTGTAGAACTCTGAATTTCTCCCAATCCTCTGGTATTCTGTCTTCCCTGGCTAGTCTATATGCTTCCTCTTTACACTTGATACTCTCCCTGATTTCCCTTGTTATCCAAAGATGTACTACGCTCCTTGAGTTATTCTTTTTCCAAACCGGGATGAACAAACACTATTTCATCCAGGTGATCTTTAAATGCTTGCCATTGCCTTTCTACAGTTAATCCTTTAAGTAACATTTGCCAATCTAACTTAATCAATTCACGTCTCATACCCTCAAAGTCACCCTTCTTTAAGTTCAGAACCAGAGTTACAGAATTAACCCTGTCACTTTCCATCCTAATGTAAAATTCCACCATATTGTGGTCACACTTGCCCAAAGGGCTTCGCACAACAAGATTGTTAACTAACCCTTCCTCATTACTCAGAACCCAGTCTCGAATGGCCTGTTCCCTTGTTGGTTCTTCAACATACTGGGTTAGAAAATGATCCCATATACCTTCTAAGAAATCGTCCTCATCAGGACCCTTACCAATTTGATTCATCCAGACTATATGGAGATTAAATTGAATCCACTACTCATTTTCTCATCCTTTTAGCATGAATTATTTTTCAAAACTGAAAACATTTACATAATACCAAAACTAGCTCATGATCATGCCAACCTTAAATAAAAATCATGTGTCAGTATTATGTCTCATTGGCATTTTGTTTTATTCTAGCTTGATAGCAAAATACTAATATAATGAAGTGTGTAATGTTCTGTCACTAATTTTTTTTTCAAATGTGTCTCATATTAATGTGGAGCGATATTTTATTTTATTAAAGTACTTGGCCACGCCGAAATAAATGTTTGAAAAGTCTGGTGCCCCATAAGCCTGTCTTCAACACGCTGGACTTTATTAACAATATGAAATTTGGCAAAATCATCATTATTAAAAGGTGCAAGATTTCTTAAAGACCCACATGTTTGAACAAAAGCACATCGAAATTTTCAATGTCAATAAAAGAAGAAGAATCTCACTTATCTGCCTGCGCTATTTTGAACATCGATTTTTTTGGGGGGCCAGGTCCCTGCTCACGGGGCTGGATACTTGTGCTTTCCGAGCATGAATCAGTAACACTTCATTTTGCCATAACACCAATTCGAGCATCAGCAGACTTTGGCTGTGGGAGTACGCGTACTTTTGCAGAAAATCAATAACTGCTCCTGTTTGGAGAGAGAAGCATAAAGGACAGCTAACCGTACCATATTGTAAATGTTCTGCAACCCGTCACAGCACTCGCCTTACAACAGCAAATCCCTGCAAATTATTAAATAATAAATCACAAAGTAGAGCAAGTCTTGGTGGACAGAACATATTTCCCAGCAAAGCAGACAGAGACAAATAAATTATTTAGTCCTCAGGCAAAGATAAAACAACAGAGGGAAAGAAATGAGAAATTCAGATTTTTTTTTCCAACATACTTTTTTTTAAAAATAGAATATGCTATGTGTTTTATTGACAGATGGTTGGAAACTACTATGGTCAGTGACATGGCTTTAACCCAGTGAAGAATCTTTGACATTCAGACTGAGTTTTGAGCAGGGGGAATGAAAATCTAATCGAAGATTAAAATTCCAACAGAGAAAATTGCTGTCAACAGAGATCAACTATTTCCTGAACAACTATAGAAAAATGGCATTAAGGATATTTATAATTTTGGAATCTAAAAATGATTCCAAATGTTCCACCTGGTTTGAAGTTTCATTGAAACAATACACACAAATTTAGGTGGCAGAGGTGCAGAATCCTGTATAAGGATGTATAAGGTTAGCTCTCACTTCAGTTTCTATCATGGGCTCCTGGAAAAGAGAAAGAGGAATCAGAAGTTATTGTCATGAACATGCCACGTAATTTGTTGTTTTGTGACAGCATCAATAATATAAACAATTATATAAGCCTCCTACAAAATAAATGTTTTTAAAATTGTACAAGAAAAAGTCCAAGTAAGGCAGTGTCCCTAATTGATTTTTCATTCAGGAATATGTTGGCAGAAGGAAAGAAGCCACTGAGTGCTCGTCTTCAGGCTCCTGTACTTTTTTCCCAATGGTAGCTGAGTGAAGAAGTGGTAAGTGTCCTTGAGGATAGAAGCTGCTTTCTTAAGACGCTACCTCTTATAGACGTGAAGACTGGTGCCCGTGATGTCGGAGGCCAGGTTAACAACCCTCTGGAATTTTTTCCTATCCTAAGTGTTGGCACCTGCATTCCAGACTGTGATGCAACCAGCCAGAATGCTCTCCACAGTACACCTGTAGAAGTTTTCAAGAGTCTTTGGCAATATACCAAATCTCCTCCAATTCCTTATGAAGTATAGCTGCTGGCGAGCCTTTTGCTTCGAAATGAAGGCTCCAGGACAGATCCTCAGAGATGTTGACATCCAGGAATTTGAAGTAGGAATACCAATTGTGCTGATATACCAGCTGAATTAATAATTCATTTTGCTACTTTTATCACCATTCAGATGGACCTCAAAGACCAGGCAGAACTGAATTCTTTCATGCAGGTTTATCCATTCTTTTGTTGGAGTGTCAAAGTAGTCTCCTTGCATTTTAGTGGACAAACAGAAATACAAACTCACTCTCGCTTTGAGCTTCAGATTCTGATCCTCGGTACAATAAAAATACATTCCTACCCACTCCATTTAATTTTCATTTTATGTATTTCTTTTTCTATCTTAAGTATTCAGAAATATTCACGATGCAGTATTTTTAATGTAAATGTAATAAATTTTGCACAAGGATTCTGCACCTCTGCCACCTAAAGCTTCTTTCTGTAGGTGAAACAGTAGGGAAATGTTCCTTTTTTGCATCAAATATAAATAACCTCAGGCTTACTTGAATAAACTTGAGCATATATTCTCTTAAATGTCTATTTCAAATTTTTTTTAATTTAAAATTCTAAGCAAGCAAGTGAACAAAAAGTTTATGTATCTTTCAAAACCTGAAGGAAGATTAAGGCTGTAATGTCAGTGAAATTTTCTTCCGTGATGGAGAATTTAGGTAATAATCACTTTTTGCTCAAATAGATGTTGGAAACATAACTTAAATTGTCAGCTTTTTATATTCTTGAATAGCAATTAAAAAAAAGTAAGACCATAATATCACTTGCCTATGGTTTCCTTGTCAATTGACTAGATCCACACAAAGAGATCTATGGTACTCTGTGTGTGTGTGTGTGTGTGTGTGTGTGTGTGTGTGTGTGTGTGTGTGTGTGTGTGTGTGTGTGTGTGTGTGTGTGTGTGTGTGTGTGTGTGTGTGTGTGTGTGTGTGTGTGTGTGTGTGTGTGTGTGTGTGTGTGTGTGTGTGGAGCTCTTGAGGCTATTGTGGAAAATGTTTTCTCAGATTATTTAGTGGAACATTCGCCAATTATCTAACTGCAGTAAAATCTATTGATTGCTCTGTTAGGTATGATTGAACAGTCTTTGCAGTTTTAACAGAGGCATTTTTAACAACAAAGTAATTGTGAAATTATACTCTGTAAACAGTGCAGAGTTAATGATTGTTTTGTACTTCCAACAAAAGTGCAGTCATTCTGTATTTTTAGAACTGATTTGCCAAATGCTGTCATAGGGCATTATGAAGATTTTAATCATTCAATCCATTCAGCCTGCCTATTTGTTGTCTTTCTCGGTCTCTATCAACTATTTTTTAAACACTTATGGACTCGTGTATGATGGTCTCATTCACAAATGGGACTTTCACTCAAAGTAATTAGTTTTGGTAAACTAATATATAAATGGATCTAATTTTCAAAGTTTACTATTTACCAAAATTAAATTTAATTGCAACAATATTAAATTTATGAGGATAGAATCTTTTAAGTTTATCTACATTCATCAGCCAGCCAACTCATGTTTCAGAACCTATTTTCAAGCACTCATTGGACCATTAGTGCACTGTTCTGTTTCTAGTTGCCCAGCTCTAGTTGGGAGCTGGAACAGATGGTGTCTTTCATTTATATCTGCTTCATTCAGGGTAGTCACATCATGGACGGAATTTGCAGCAGATTTATCCCGATACAACCAATCGATCAGTGGAATAGTGAATCACTCAGTGGCTTTCTATCTAATACTGGTAGGTTTAAATTAAGGTCAAGGGTAGGTCCGCACGGTTAGTGCAGTAGTTGGTGCAAGAGACACGGGTTCAAGTCTGGTGCTATCTGTAAGGAGATTGCATGTTCTCCCTGTGTTTGTGTGGATTTCCACTGAAGGCTCTGGTCTACTCATACCCTTCAAATACATATGGGGATTGCAGGTCAATTGGGTGTGCGAGCTGAAATGGCCTGTTACCGCGCTGTGTGTCTAAATTTTTTTTTTAATTAACTGGAAACTTCATTTAGAACAGTGTTTAGTGATTGATTCACCAAAGTGTCATTGTCACAATGGTGCAAGGAGATTGCATTTGACTAAAAGACATGCAGAACAAGTGATGTTTTATTTTCAAACATGCAAATGTCCAACCTGATCTTATTGGGGTTAAAACAAAACCTTCAAATGGTGACTTGGGGCTGTACAATTAAGATCTAGTTACTGTTCTCCACAGTTTTCATCTCCTTAGAGAAATGATACTTCCGCTATAGTTTACAGGTGATTTTTGTTTTCTCTTGAACATTTTGGGAAGTGAAAATGTCAAGCTGGTGGGCAGAACAGTGGTAGGATGAGCAGAGCTGCAGCCCCATTTCTCCAATGACCCAATTTTAATCATGTCCTTGGGCACTGTCTTTGTGGAGCTTGCATGTTCCCCCTTTAATTGCACTGGTTTCTTCCTGGTGCTCCAACTCCCTCCTTCCCTATCTTGAAAAAGTGCAGGCC